>NC_085046.1:86914672-87285922 GCF_963662255.1 Cinclus cinclus | reverse complement strand
CAATGAGCAATGCAGGTCATTGATGTTTAAGGTATAAAGTCAAGTGACACAACTATTTTAAGAGTTGGCCTAACATGAGAGGTGGATATGATTTCAACTTTCCATTAATTTTCACAGCAGTTTGTCTTGTCAAAGAATGGTGTTGAAATACCTGCTTCTCTGTGGTTCTTTAATTGATGGAGAAAAGTATTTTCTGAAAATGGCACACACTGTTTTCCACCTCTTGTGCAGGAAGAGGGATAGGTAATTCCATGAATATTCTTGTTAGTAACTGGCAAATATACTCTCTTGCATCCATGAAGGACGTTGCTCTATAACTCAAGTGCCTCTCCCATGAGCAGTGGGGAATGAGTTTTATGCCATCCCACTTGATGAGAGTGATGCAAAAACTGTGCCAAACTGAGAGGACTTTCAACTTTCATACCTGATATCTCTAACATCCTGTGCAGCATCAGTTCATGAAAATATTGATAGTTTTAGAAGTAAACTTACAAAACCCTTTTATGATTTTTTTTTTCAGGCAAATATGACTTGATCAGATCTTAAATAGGTTTCATTAAGGCATCTATAAAATTCCAGCTGACCACAGATCAGAGATTTCTTTGTCCAAAAAGTTCAGGTTTTCAGTTACTGAAGTAGAACTATTGCAGAGAAAATTTAGGTGTTTTAGACAAATCTTGTTTTGCTGTGGGTAGGTAGACGTTTGTTTAATTTAGGAAAACTGATCAGCATATAATTAAAATGATAATTGCTTGAGCACCAATTCCAGTTGTAATCTTTACCTTAGAAAATATGTATTCACGCTGTGTGTATTTAAAAAGAGGTGTTCAGTTCTAAAATTACCTTTTTGCAAATTACATAGCAATGTTAATGAAGTGAAAAACATATTTTATATAATAAATATAACACTAATTCTTACAGTTTTCATCCTTCTAAAATTATGATTTTGTCTAGAGGTTTTGTTTGGTGATTAACACATGTACATATCTTTCACATTATAAAACCAATTCTGCAAAGCCTCTGTGAAGTTTCAGTTGTTCTAAGACCAACCTTGTCATGTCATTAGGGTCTTAAATTCTGTTTCTTTAGTCCCAGTCGTCATATGACTCTACAGTTATACAAAAGTTGACATATTTAACATTTGTGCAGCTTACTGTAGAAGATGTCATCAAGTTTTTTGATGCAAGAATAGATTTGGTGGGAGAGAACTGCTATGAACTATTTAAAGCTTAAACAAGGACATCTATTTGCCACTCAGCACAGGAGATGGCTGCATATTATTCATTGAATATTTTACAGCTACAGTCTTTCAGGCTCATTGTATGCAATATTATTTTTCATTGTTTTATGAGTCTAAACATTATTTGGTATTTCATGGCCTATTTCTTTCTTTTAGGGTGAACATACTAAAGATTTCCTTTAAAAGGAAAAAGTTCTTTATACAACAACGGCAAAAACATGTAAGTAGTCCTCTAATTTTGTTTTGCTCTAGTGACCATATACAATATTTTATGTTGAATGTAACCTTCAAATTGCTGATCAAAAGGCTCTGTTGGGGTAATTTGCCTTTGAAACTGTTTTGTTAACTTAGTCTTGCTATTCTGGTCTGCTTATTCCTTTTCTTTTTCCCTTTTTTTTTGTTTCTTTTCTGACACTGAACCCTTCCACTTTCAGTCTGTTGAACTGTATCTTTCCCATGGAGGTTTCTCCTCCTAGGAGACTTTGGGTAAATGCAGATCTCCATCCTTTCTCCAATATTTATTAACATAGCATATTTCCCCTTTCTCATCAGCATCTGTTGCTCTTTCATTTGTTGCTCTCCCTGCCCTGCAGAGTTCCTTAATGCAGTGAATCTGCTCAATAACTGCTTTTCCCATCAAGGGGGAGATTGTGAGACCCTTTCAGCTTATGGGACTCAGAGCTCAAGAAGAAAGCAAGGCTCCTGAAGAAAAGGAGAGCTTTGCAGCTGAAAAACATGAGGTTGAAAAGGGGAATAGCACACCTCCTGCTGTGTAACATGGAGGGCATTAGAAGATGGCACATTATGTGAAGATAGTTGATAAAACGAATGTAAAATTTTTCAATTGTTAAGAGTTGGCTTCTGTTGGTTGTTTTGTGCTCTTTGAAAAGCAAATATTAGTCTATTTAATTGGGGAGGAAATATTGATTATTGATTATTATTATTATGCTGCCCCAATATGAAAAAATAAGGTATCTTTTTACAGAGAGTGTATGTTATTTAATATGACAGAAAAAAAAACCTTCTCAGAAACTAATGACTAGCATATGTATAAATATTTTAATTCAGTTGAGGACAAAACTTGAGAACTTAGTAAAAGGTAGGTGTTAACTTGTACCTAAACTTCCTGAAGGCTCTTTCTGGTAGTACACAAGCTCTTAAATTTTTAGGAACTGTGTTACAAGACCACCTCTTGACCCACATAGATTGGAAGGTCTAATCTAGAGGCTTTTTTTTTTTTTCTCAAAAGGAAAATGTTTTCTTACTTTTTCGTTTGTGTGTGTCTTTATTTTTTCCCAGTTTGGTGGGTTCTTTGAAATCTGAGGAGTGTGCAAGTATGTAAATGTTACTTTTTAGGATTCATGTTTAAACAAAGTTAGCATCCAGACACATGTAGCATGCACAGGGTATGCCTTTGTACTGTAGGGGGAACTTAAGGTTTTTTTTTCTAGCTCTAGGTTTCTAAATATGTCATTCATATGCAGACATATCACAGTCTGTTCATATGTAACTCGCTGCATGAAGAAATGAGTGGCTGATAAACCATTCTACTCACTTGTGAGTGTAAACACTTGGAAGTAGTAACTTTTCTCCTGGGTTTGAGGATTACAAATTCACTGATAAATAGTAATTTTAAATAAATAGTAATTTTAAAATCTAAATATTTTCAAATATACAGATAAATACAGGCTTTCAAACAGCAGTTTCCGAATGTGTCTGTGAGAATAAACGTAGTAACAGAATTCTCTGAGAATGATTGGCAAAACAGGGCTTGGAAGTTGATGAATTTAAGTCCCTTCCAACCAAACCATTCTATAATTCTCTGAAAATGAGTGTACTCACAGTGGTTTTGGAATGTGGAAGAATAAAGTGTCAATATAGAGCAATCTTTGGACTTAATGTAAAATAATGTGTTCATTACATAAAGACTTGACTGCTGTCAAAAGCAGAATTTTTGCCTCTGGAGACCTATGTCACTTTTGAAGAGAGCAATAATCTTAATTTGTTCCATTAAACATTTGAAAGATGATGACAATTCAAGGCTCTTGATTCTTTTAGCTTACCTTAAGTGCTCATAGTTCTTTGTTTCGTAACCTATGGAGATGACAGTAATACACACAGTGTCATGCTTAAAGAGCTACACAACTGTAAGAAAAGTAAGGCCAGCTGCATGACCTTTTTAGTCCTTCTCAGTGCATATGAAAAAGCAGACCAGGTGTGCCACTAAATCTATGGATGCATCCATCACTGTCAGCCCCCTTTGCTTGAAATTTAGGATACCTAGCATGCAGTGGTATTTCTTGGAAAAGCTTGCTGGTGCTGTGCAGTGGGAGAGAGGGGAGTGGAGTCCTATGGGTTTCACGGGAAGAGTGGAATTCTTGAGAGGTGTGTGAGGGCAGAGGAATGCATTGTTGTCAGTCTTTCAATTGTTCAGTTTTTTGCTTGGAAATACAGAAACAAATAGGTAAATGAATATGAAAGTAAAGAAGATGAAAGAATCTGGGGAAAACAGAGCAGATATTGTATATTCATAGATAAGGTTTGACTAAAGATGAGTGTTATAGCACTTTTTATATTTTGGATGTCATATGTAGATTCTTTAAAAAAATCTACAAAAAGTTTTCAAAAGCAATGAATTTACATCCCCTGGGATGTGCCATGTTTCAGTGATTTATTCTCCTTATTTATTTTACTCCATTTTTCTTTCCTTACATGCCTCTTTTGAAAAATCAACTCACCTTATCTCACTCTTTCCCTTCTACTCACCTTCTCTTTTACCCTCCCACTGCTCCAGTCTGTTGATCAGCTACTTGATTAGGAGTATGCAGTATTTCTCTTTCAACTGAAGAGCCAAATAAGGACTGGGGAGCAAGACTGATGAATCAGTGAATGTCTGGTGCTATAGAAGCTCATGACATGTAGGCTTAATGAAGGGTGCAGGATTTAAGGTAGGAATAGGAACTCTGCTGTTTACAGGCAACATTTTGTACCTTTCAGAAATGAACTTTTATTTTCAATGTGCCTATCTAATGCTTAAAACCAACTTCATTTGCTGCATACTAAAACCTTTACTTTCTACGCTGTAGATATTTTCAGATTTTCTGTTAATGGAGTGGGCATACAACTGATGCTGAGGTTCTTCCATGTTTGAACTAGCCCAACACTTCAGCTATGTGGAATTGCTCCCTTTACCTTAATGACCTCAAATTTGTCTGATCCTCATTTTCTGATAATCGTTAAAATGCCATTCCTTTAGAACTTGAGTTGAGAAGTATGATGGGCATTAGATGCTTGGATCCCACTAGAACTCTGCTCACCTTTAAAAAAGTACACAGATTTAACAGCATAACTTGCAAGGTGGCCTGCTAGTGAGGCATATTTTTATTAATGAAAGGTTACATTACTCTAAATGGAATAAATTTTTATGAAACCTCTCAAAACATCTTTCCTTGCTTAAATCTGTGTTAAAACTTTCAGCCTACTTAAAGGCTTCTAAGAAGGTTCTGTGATATTAGAAAAGCACACTTGTAACAAGCAAAATTCATTACTGATTTCAAACTTAAATTTAAAAAATAGAATATTAGATGTACTTAATTCTTTATGTTTCTACTATAGCTTTTCAGGGTAATTGAGATGTTTGGATAAAATAATTTTTGTGGCAATTGAAAGGCCAATACTTCAGGCCAACAAAAATATCTATACATTTATTTTTATTTGTTTGCTGGAGTATTAAAACCCTTCAAGTGGTGTTCAACCAACAGGGAGTATGTCAGAAATTGCGTCTGCCATTAAACCATGATGTATGTATGATGTATGCTTTGTATATTTCAAGAAATTCTGAGTTAAGATTTCACTATGCTTTGCTGGTTTATTTTGCATAACTACTTACAAAGCAACTGTGTTGAACTGACAAAGATGAGTCGGTTCCAGTATGCAAGAGACTCAAATAAGAAACCCACATCTTGAAAAGAAAATACTTTTTAAATGCTTTAATAGATATAGGGAAAACATTCCTGAAAGATTGTAATCAGTTAAATGTTTTTGAGTGCTTACGTAAAATCAAGAGGCAAATCTTTTTTTTTTTTTTCTCTTGAGAGTCTCAATGTTTTTCTTAAAAGTGTGTCTGAAGCCATAGATTCTCTGAACTAGACATGAAGTGATTTGCAAAATACAGGATTGATCTCAGATATGTGGCATTTGTAAAATGCTGCCTAGAAATAAGAAGAACAGAAGAGAAACAGGTTGATTATTCCAGCCAAAATGGTTTGTAGTTACTTCCCAGCAAGACCCTTTCAGTGAACAAGCAGCAAAAGGTTGCCTATCTAATTTCATGTTGAGATGTCAAAATAATTTAAAGTTGCTGGAAAAGATGAGTGATGAAAACTTGTGGTTTTTTCACTGAAGTGCTGAGCTGTGCTGGCAGTTGACTCAGGTATAATGTTACCTTTTTTCCTACTCTTTGCTTTGCTCTCATTCCACTTTCTTTCCATCAATAACTAGATTAACTAACTAAAGCATTCTCACTCATATTCCACTGGCACTTCTGCACTGAAGTTACTTGTAAGAGTTTGCATCGAGACACAACGTAAACGAGTTTTATATTCTGCTGCCTTCTGATCCTCTTCATTGTGGCCTCACATTGTCATGCAAGCAGGAGTGGACTTCAACAGCAGTAGCAGCAGCTCCAGTCCCATCACAACTATTTTCTTTTCCCCAAGAATGATCGCTGTTAACATCTTCAGTTTCTTCTGAAAGACTATCAAGATTAGGCTTTTTGCATACTATGGCACTTAAAAGAACATTATTGAATTGAAGCCTTTCAAGAAGAGCTTGAATTCAAAGAATGAGGAGGTTTTTCCTTTTAACATTGCACCCTTAATGGAATGTTTTAAATATATTTTTTTTTCCTTAAGAGGTCAAAATCTGACTGGAAACCTGAAAATAAATTTATCAGTATAACATGATACTCATATATACAAAACCTTTACTGCTCTAGACTTAAATATTTCATTAACATTTTATGAACTTGTAAAGTGCACATTTTGCAGTTTGGAATTTCACATAGTCACTCACAGAGGTATTTTGGCCATCTCCAGCTCAAAATCTACTATATGCTGATTTTTTGTTTGTTGTTTGCCACAATGTATTTTTCATGTTTAAACTTAATTTTATTGTTTTTTTTATGACCTTGTTTACTGTTTCATCTACTTGTGTGAGTTGAAACATGGTGTTCCCTACTGTTACAGAATGAATCCAGAGAGCATATTGTTGCCTTCAACATGTTAAATTACAGAGCATGCAAAAATCTTTGGAAATCTTGTGTAGAGCATCACACATTTTTTCACGCAAAGAAGTCACTACCTCATGAAAAAAAGATATTATCACAGTATTGGACTCTGGGTTCTAGAAATCCAGCAAAGTAAGTATTGTATGAAAGCATGTTTTGCTCTATGATGGGAATGGGAGGATTTGTCAGTGGTATCTCAAATTCGAGTGGCAGGATTCAGTCCTGTCCATAGCTGTGTTCCAGTCTCTATATGAACCATTTGGCAAGTTGAATGGTTGGGGTTTTACTTTCTGCAGTGTGATCTCCTTACAGTAGAACTTTTCTTATAACTGCCTCAAAAGGTGTTTGGATATATGTTTTACTGCTATTTTTTCAACTTGCTGCTTCAGTCTGAGTATAAAAAAAACACTGGAAAGTAAAAATATCAGGAGTTAATGATCCAGTAAGAGAATTTGCAGAACAGATTTGTTTTGAAATGTTTAGCCATTAGTGTCACGTACACATTCTGTTTAATATGTCAGGGCAATTTCTAGAGTGCATCACACCAACCACTTATTACTGATATAAAGATGAAAAACTTCTTCCCATTCAGGTATTCGAGATACCCCTGTTGTGACACTTCTAATCCTTTATTTGTCCCATTGGATTATTCTAGTTACAGAGCTGGTAGTTTCCTAGCGTTATCTAAGATCAAGTTAGCAAGAGGTAATTCTTTAAAGCCTGTGATTTTCCTATATGAAGCTAGGATTATTCCTCCCCACATGCAGTAACTGGGCCCTATTGTCATTAAAGTTAGGCTGCCAGTTTATTGTCCTGTCACTTCACATTGTAATGTCCATCTCCATTTCTTTGCAGTTGGTCTTTATTTCATCCTGTGTGATTTTGGAAGTTGGAGGTTTTACTCTGCTCTTTTCATCTTAGGGCCTTTTAGACTTTTTTATAAGAATCAGTCACAGTGATTGCTTCCATTATGATGATTTATTCTGTTGTTACATTTATCAGCAATTCAGCTACAACGGTGTCTTATCCTGTGTCTTCATTGTCTTGTCCATCCTATCCTATCCCATCCCAATGCACCTACCCCACCCTCCAAAAATATTCTGTAATGAAACATAGCAAAAATATTTCCTATTAATAGTGAATGAAAAAAGCAAGTCTTTTGTCATTATTGTCTCTGGTTTCTAGAGGGTTCTTTGAACTTTTGATGATCTGTAGACTCTCTAGAAACCTGCATGTTCTCATGGTTTTTGGAGAAGTATTTTATTGTTTTCTTTTTGTTCATGGGTAGTGTGTTTTAGTGAGTTCTTTGTAGTGTGTTCCCTTAACAGTTTAACTTTCCATTTAATTTGTCAGACTGATTTTTCTGTCTTCTATCTGGATAAGCTTCAACTTCTGAATGATAACAACATGCTTCAAATAGCTTCTCAGACTTTGGTGGCCCTCTGTTTTTTCATATTCAGATGTCTCTTTTGATATTCTAGAAATTGATACCAAGTGCACTAGTATTGCTTGTAAATGAAGCAATTAACCCTCTCCAACAGCAGGAATTCTGATAAAATATTATGTTTTCTGCTGGAGTGTAACTCCATGTTTTCATCTAGTACTAGATCAAAGCTGGATGATCTGGTTTCTAGATAATGGGGGGAAAAAGTAGTTGTACAAACAATACTTTAATTTTCTAACAGTTTACAAATCCCTATTTTTAGAATTTACTTATTTATAAAGTGTTACCGCCTTTTTTCCCCATAGTGGAGTTGTTGAAGAAGTGACTCTCAGAGTTTGTTGGATTGTCAAGTCCTGGAGTCCCTTTATTTCTTTCAAATTTGCAGAGATTCAAAACCCTGATCCTCCTACAGGCAGACATACACACACAGGCATTGCATGGCCTTTGTAATGTTAAGAAAGAAAGCAGTATGGGTTCCAAAGGGCACCAGTTTAGCATAATTCCATTTTTTTAACCAAGCATTTTATTTTTGACAAATCTGCTGTTATAATTTCTTAATGTTCTGTAGCATACAGGACAGTACTCATTGTTGATCTGAATTTCTAAGAAAAATTATTTTCAAGTAATTTCAGTGCTCTGAGGCATTGTCTCTGCTGAATTGCTTACTTGGAATTTTAAGAAATCTCCAGGGGAAGAGGCAGTTATGGAGATATCTTCCATTAGCTTAATGATAAGCTAATGGAAGCTTTGGCTTTATTTATACCAGCAATAAGAGTGAATTTTAGGGTCTACATGAGGAAGAAATAACTCAGTAACAATTGTTACCAAAGACTTCTTAACTGCATAAGAAACAACAGTAATTTTGAAAAGCTTTGAGTAGTTCCTATGAACTCAGCAAATTATTTTCTCAAAAGATTGAATAAAAATGGTGAAAAATTAATTTCTGAGATCATATTTCACATATTGAAAATTTTTACTTTCCAATTTGTTTATAATTGTGGAATGTTGTAAGATTTTCCATATTCCCTTTCAAGGATGGCTCTGAACTCATGTGGAAGTTACACAACTGAAAAAGAGCTCTGCATTCTCCCTTATGAAAGGGAACAAATTTTTGCATTATATAAATCAAGCAAACACAGACAAACCAAACCCCAAAACCAAATGTGTACACAGAAGCTCCACTGACCACATTGTACAGTCCTGAAGACTTTAAGATTGACTCACGTTCAAGAATTCTTTTCATGCAGCTTCCATCAGCTTCGAAGGGTGCCACATTCAGGTTTTACCATCTTAACTATCACAGGTTTTCCTATGGAATTTGTAGCTTTCCTGTTCTGCCAGATAGCCTAGCATTTATTACATCAGTTCAAATAGTTGCATTACTTGAGTACAATTTCTTCTTTGCACATACTGTGCCCTTCTTGATCCTCTTAGTTTAAGGTACTAGAGGTATTCCATTTAAATTAGGCTGCTGAATTGTATAAATTACCTGTAAAACTCTTTCAAGGAGCAGACTGAATCACATCTGCCAGATTCTGAGAGGTAAATTCTGGACTGAATGCTGAATAATCTCTCCTAGATGCATTTTCATTCCTTGTTGAAAAGCTAAAAAATGTATCTGTATTTTTCACCAAGGATAGCCTCAGTAATAGATGGGAGAAAGGAATAACCATTTCAAAACGGTACAGCCCATTCCAGAAAAGCTTTGGCAGCCTCACAGAATGTTTGCTGAGAAGTATGCTGATATTTGGCATCTGAAGGGCAGCTACTTGAAGTTCAGGAGATTATAATCTTAATTATTAATTGAAATATCTAGAGGCATATCCTATAAGTGATATTTGTAGTCAGGATTAAGGGGTTAAGCTTAGAGTTAGGGTTTAGGGTTCTGGCTTCCATCGCACGAGTTATGTTGCACTTCAAGTTGTCTGTGTTGGAAAATGCATCAACAGCCACTTGTAAAAAAGAAAACCTGATTAATGTGGAGTTCTTCACAATGCATTTTTCATAATGCATCCCATTTTCCAGTCTTTTACTCTGCTCCAACTATGTAAGGCCTCTTTGAAAGAACTCTGTTTCTGAAGAAGATGAGTAGCTGATGCCTTGTCATTGTATTCAAAAGTCTTAGAAAAATAAAATGGTTAGTATAACCTATAGCTTCTCCTGAGTTGATGGACTTTGTTTGCTAAGCATGAAAACATACATGAATAGCTTCATACTAAGATGCTTCATAGTAAGTTTTTCTTCTGAATTTTATACGTGGAGAAGCTTTTAAAGTACATTTAGAAGATGAAGGAATTTATTACCTTTAAAATAATGAACAAGATATATGAAATACTTCAGTATATATGAAAAAAATTATAGCTTGCTTTTTCTTTTACTTATATGAAAAAAATGCATGCAAAGCATGCTTAAGGTTTGATTTTAGCATACTACCCACAGCTTTAGTAATGTCTCTTTTTTTTTTTTTTATGCTAGGTAAAATTGAGATGTTTCAGCTCTGTAGTACTTACATAGCCTGCTACCCCAGCTTCCCATTATGTACATCTCAGGGCTTAATGAGCCAAAGGTGTTTTCTCTGTAACTAATAAATTGTTTCTTCTATGAGAAATTCTAGGCCTGTAAACTCAAGGATAAGCAGCTTATCTCTCAGCTTGACTTGTGGGATGCTCTATAAAATGATGACTAAGAGTTAGTTTATCTGAATTTCAGTCTACTTACAGATTTTCTTTTTTTCATAATGAATATTTTCGCTATTAAGATGCTTTTATTGCTTTCCTAGCTGTGGTTCTTATCCTGGTGAAGCCCTTTTCTTGTCAAATTCTTGTGACAAGAAGCAGTGCAGACCTGGAGATCCTATTTTCATGTCAGATTTTTTTTAATAGTTTCTCTCCATAAGGAATACATCACTAAAAAGTGAATTCCTTCCACAATAGTGTTGTCTGGTGTAGCTCTTAACTGATGTGGGAGCAGGTAGAGGGGTAAAGTTGTTCGGTACTCAGTGAAGCTCTTGCTGAATTGCTACCCCTTTGTGAATATTAGCAGGGAAGCTTCAGAACATATTGCCTATATTCGAACTGTGTTTTGTCAGGCACTCAGTTTAGTGCCAGTAGGACATACTGAATTTCCTGTTTTCCCCTCTGTCTTCTTGAACACAATTGGGTTAAAAATAATTCTCAGAAAATGTTATTTTTACCCAGGCTTGTGATTAGCAATGTAGCAGGGATTAACAATAATATTTATTGTCACAAATGGGGGACAACAAATGTCTCTGTGAGAATGTAAATGCGTAAGTAAGGAGGGCTAAGCAGGGGACACTTTAAATTATGAGGCAGACTTTCATAAGCCTATTTTATTTAATTTAATTTTTCTATGCAAAATACCTCATATAGTTGTTTTATATCTTTTCAGGTCTGTAAACAACCAGTACTGCAGAAAAGTGATAGGTGGGATGGTTTGGAACCCATCTATGAGACGATCGTTATCGGTTGAGCATCTAGAGACTAAAAGTCTTCCTTCTCGATCACCTCCTGTTACCCCCAATTGGTAAATCCAATTTCAGCCTTTCTCACATCTTCTAATCTCCTACCATTTCTAATTGCATGTACTCTAGCAGAATAATTATGTAGTGTGTACATATATATTTAAACATTTTTATTCTGAGACTATGTATGACAACAGAAGGGTGGGTGTCACTTACCTCAACTTTAGCAAGGCTTTCGTGACATTTGCCAAAATCTTATACCCAAATTAAGGCGTTATGTTTCTGGGTGGGTGGACAACAGAGTGCTTTAAAAAAAAATGTTAAAATGGTCAGATGACTGGACTTAGAGGGGAGTGGCTAATGGGTCACACTCTACCTGGACAACAATAAAACTTAGATGACTGCAGGAGTCTCGACCTGTCTGGCTTAACTTCTTTATGACCTGGAGGAGGCAAGAGTATGCTTGCCTCTAGTTACATCATGCAGATGCCACCAAACTGGGGGTGAGTCAGTAAGCCTGGGGGCAGAGCTGCTCTCCAAAGTGATCTCAGTAATCTGGAGAAATAGGCCAATACTAAATGTGTGAAATTCAATGGAGACAAACATAGAGTCCTGGGAAGAACGCAGCATAACAGCATTGTCTGCAGTGCAGCTTTCTGGAAAACAACCTGTTAATCTTTATAGGCAGAAGCGTTACATCTGGTATGCCCTGACAGGAAAGAAGTCCAACCTGGCAGAATTAACAGAGTGTAGATGCTAGGTCAGTGGTAGCCTCCTTTGGCTCAGCATTCTCTAGATTTTATTAGAACACTGCAACCCTTTTTGTCTGCAAATACAAGACAGGCACAAACTGGAGCAAGCTCACCAAAGACCACCAGCTCCAAGGTAGTCAGAAGGCTGGATCACCTACCCTGTTGGGAGAGGCTGTCATAGTGGCACATGTTCAGCCTCGAGAAGCAGGGGTTTCCCAGATGCCTAATAACATCTGGTAGTGGGCTAATAAGGTAGGGTAATAACAGCCTGGTATTACTTAGGAGGAGGCCAGCTAGGCTGGATTTTTCACTATTGCATAATGGGAGAATGAAGCAACAGGTGTATGTTGAAACAAAAGAGGTTTTGTCAGGCTATAATGCAAAAACTGCTTTCACCACATGGACAGTCATTCCCTGGGGAAGTTGTGTGGTCTCCATCCTTCAGATGTTTTGAGATATGGATGGATAAAGCCTTAGGCAGCCTACTCTGGCCTTAACTGACCCTACTTTGAGCAGGAGATTGGACTAGATGACCCCCATGAGTCCCTTCCAATCAGAAATCTCCTGTGATTAAAACTTTAATAATATAAACTGCATTTTACAAGGGGGAAACACCAAATCAGTTCAGTGTACTGAACCTAGCAGTGTATGAGTGCCTAGTATATACCATAAGAATGCTTAAAAATTGTTTATTTGAAGTGAGACATACAAGCCTGTTATGAGGATTCAGATCATAACTGCAAAAGGATAGAAATTTTTCTTTTATAAAGTTTCATGAAATATTCTAATCTTCCTGGTTGTGTTTGTATTCTGTGTTTTGAAGGCGGAGTCCTAGACTACGTCATGAAATCCGCAAACCACGACACTCATCTGTAGATAACCTTACGAATGAGATTAGTTATATTACTGAAACAGAGGATGTTTTTTACACATATAAGGGCTCTCCAACATCAAAGGACAGTGATTCAGAGTTCCCTCAGCACCGTAGTCCAAGGAGGAGGTAAGGGCTTCTACAAACAATCCATTGCCTATTTTGATTTTTTTTAAAAGCACCAAACAAAAAAACCCAAAGAACTGCATTGTGAAACAGTCACAATTAGTTGTAATGTTACAATGACTTCAAACAGTTTTGTTTGCATAAGCTTTATTTTTAGCAGCTGCTATACTGGAAATTTCATTACACAAAATGACAAGTAAAAAGCAAACCAATCCTTCATCCCTAAATACAGTACACAGTACTTTAGCTGTTAGTAAAATTAGAAGAACTACTAAGGCATGTCTGTTCAAATCTGTAATGTCCTGTTTGCTACTAGCTTTTGTAACCCTTTCCTACCTGTCAAAAACTTTTTTTGTGGGGAGAAAGATATAGTGAACTCTTTTAAGAGTTCACTCATTCCACATCATCAGCTCAACCTTATCAATTGAAAGAGGTATTGCATTTGAGTGTACACAAGAACATCACAATCCTGGTGTTCATCCATCCTTTTCTTCAGAGGAACTGTCAATGGCTTGTCTAAAGGCTGTGTCTGCTTTTTGGCTGTATTCCTTGGGGGCCAAGATTATTTTCCTCTGCAGTGCTTTAACAACTGCTAGGTTTGCTGCCAGGAGTTGAAGCACCTGTCTTTGTGCACTCTGATTATTTGTTTGCTCATGTATTACATTATATATATGGCTACACTCAACTGAGTAACTTCAGATTATCACAATATCAGCTCAGAAATAATGTACAAAGTCATTAATTGTTCAGTCTCAAAAAGAAAACGGCTACTTTAAAACTTGGAGCTGGGGAGAATGCTATATATTAAAATGCACGTTCCTTTGTAGCATTGCAAAAGAAAAATGGTTTTTAGTGATGTCTAATGACTTTAAGGCAAGATGTATTTTGAGAAGCCATGTCTTAATGGAAGCTGATAGGATTCACCTACCTCTGACAGTGTGCTGATACTAAATATAGCTTTAAATTCTGATTAAACTATTTTCTTAAAATTCTATAATAATATTACTACTACATTAGAGAGTTTTCAATAAAAGAAAGAAAAAATTGACATGTACCATGTTTGGGTTTTGTCACTCTTTTAATAAGTATTTTAATATATATTATATTAAGTATTTTGAGTTTTTCACTTCATTTTTCTGTATTTCTGACTGGAAGAGAGCTGAACCTTAATACTGTTTGTTTGTACTAAGGGCAGTAGTAGCCATGATAATAGATAAAAATTAGGCCTTTAGATGTTGAGAATAGTCATAGATAGCAAACCATGTCTTTCCTGTGTTTTAAAGCTTGCAGATAATACACTTTTAGAAGTATTTTCTCAGTAAAAATACTGAGAGGCAGACATAAGAACAGGTGATGATGGTAGAAGCCATAGACAGAAAATTATGTTGCCATGTTGTGTTTTGTGACCAGGGAATTGTGTCCTGCCAGCTATTATGTTGTGGGACATTTTATTTTCCTTTTTCTTTTCTTTTCTTCTCCTGTAGATTTTTTTCTTTCCTTCTTCTTTCTTATACCTACTGAGAATGGAGTGGCAAAGCCTGCCTTTATGCCTTTTGTCAGACAATGAAAAAAAGGATGTTCTAAATTTGAAAATAGCACATTCATGTATTTTTTTGAGCCCCAGTGACTGTGCTGAATCTGAGTAATATCAGTCACTGTGGAGATTTTTACTGTAACTTCCTCATATACACCACTACTTTTCTTGTTACATCTTATGCCAAATGCATTATCTTTTTTACTGTATGTTTATAATATTTGATACTTTGCAAGTAAATTAAAAAAATGCCTGTATAAATCTGATTAATTAAATTCAAGTTGTGTGTTTTGTAAGAAGAATGGAATAAATGATGCTTTGTTCCATTGACTGTTAGACCTTTGTGAAGTAAAATAGTCATTAATAGTTTCTTTTTTAGCAATTGAGGTAAAATGCAAAGTAGCCATAAAAAAGGCGCTTTTTCTCTACACTGAAGTTTGTTGGTCCACATTCCAGTTTTTTTCCTTTTGCAATCTTACAGTAGTTATTACTTGCTTCACTTTCCTTGTTGAAAGATGCAAAGTGAAATTAAGTATGTATGTGTAGTAAAATCTTTCTTTCCATGAATGCTATATTGATGGATGGAATCTTTCCCTATCAGCTAAATCTGTTTTGCAAGAAAAAAGTTTACCTTGCATATTTTCAGTATTAAGTATAGATGCTTTCCCTGGGCTTTTGCCACATATTGGGAATATTTGGACATTAACTATAAAACACCATTCAGTGTTCTGATAAGTCGTGTAAAGCCAACTACACATTTTTGCCATGTTGGTCTTCAGTGGATTTGAACTGACATAACAGAAACATGCTATGGAAAAAAAAAACAACAGATTTTCAATTTCTTTTTTATTAGAGGAGAACCAAGAATAGCTTCCATAGTCTTGCTAATACACCTTGTCTTTAGGGGCTGTATTTTTTTACTGCCTAGCCCACTAGGACTGTTAATAAAGGTTTTAGTTAATGCTAATTGTAACTACTAAATATCTTTGGCACGAAAAATGTCTGTAACATTTTTAGAGAGCTCTTGGCAAACAGCAGTAAATACTGGCATTTAATCACTGAATGGTTATGTCTGTGACCTCATATTGATAATAATAATAATTCTGCAACAGCTAGATTTCTGTAAAGTAAACATCAATTTCATTTAGTATTTCTGCAGCAAGACGATGCAAGCTGAGGTTAGCATGGGATGTAGCTCTTGACTTATTTTTCCAGCTGCGATCAGCATTTCAGGGGGTATGGGTAGTCTTCCCTCTTTTTCATTTTTTTTGTCAAAACGAGTGGTTTGTTATTGTTCAAATGGACCTGTTCTGATAGAATGGTTTTTGAGGCAAATCATAGATAAAACTCATGTGCAAGGCTTGCTACCTACCTTGTCATGCCAAGGCACATTTGGAACTTTGGGTCTCAGAAATGTAGAAGCAGCCACTGCTGTCAAAGGTACACCTGCATGTATTGCTTTATAGTTTTTTTTCCTTCCTGACTATACTAGGTATATTTATTTTCTTAATAATTTATTTTCTTCCTTGCTGTTTACTCACATATAGGAATCAATCAAGTTCTGCTTTCTTTCTATGAAACAGTACACAATTTAGAAAACAAATGATGTGGAACAGCTTTTAGTTTAGAGAACATAAAACATAGCAGTCTTCAATTTCTTTGAAGATATAGTAATGTATCAACATGTCATCATCTAGAACTATGTTTGATGTTAAAATCCTTTAAATTAACATGCTGGAAATGAGGGTCAATAATATTTCATAATTTCTTTTGTTGTTTCTCTTAAGAACAAAAGAATTGTTTTTAAAATGTGCTTTGTGTGAACATTGCTTTCTAACTGAAATTTGAGGTGTGTACCACAGGCTGGGACTCGAAAAAAGAAAATTGGAAAATAGTGCAAACCATGCACACAGGTGAACTATGAAAAGCCAAGGGAAGCTGGTGAGCACAGTGTTAGGTTGTAGCTTCATTGCTCCCGCTACCCAAATTATCCAAGGTACTTTCACATTCAAGAACTGCTTGGGGCTTAGACAGTGAAAAGAAGCAATTTTTCTCTCTCAGTTTAGTGTCTGCAGAAAAGATTAGAACTGTCTATTGCATCTGTATTATAGACAAAAAATTGCTCTAACCCCAAATTAACATACATTATCTAGAACTTCATTTGCAGGGCACAAATAGGTTTGCCTATTTAAGCCAGATATCTCAAATCATTGCTGCTTACAAAACCTGACAGAAATGACAGTGCTGAAGAGGACTTGAAAATAACTTTTCTTTAGCCCAGGTCTCTCCAGCCTTTGTGAGAAAGTTGTCCCCTGTCACTTCTTCCTTTCTGTTGCCCTGTTGCTGAACATCTCAGTTGGTTGTTACTGCCACTGAAAAATTAGTACTAGCATGGACATGGAGCCCACACTTGGCCTTATGGAGTCCTATATGTTGCATTCCCTGTTGTACAACACTTTCTTATGGCTGTGCCACACCAGTTCAGAGCAGGTAACCCAGTCTGTTTCCTTACTGCATGTTATACTCACTCTGTCACTCAGTTTATACTATGCCTGCATGTATATGCATATGGTACCATTACTATTTTGTTCTAAAAATTATTTCAAGAGCAGCATTGAGATAAAGCATACTGATTAGTAAGTGCAATTGTTTGATGACTGTTTTTCAGATAGAATTTGCTTTCTGTAGTCTTAGCTTCCCTGAAGATGTTTGAGAGATTTGCATTCTCTTCATTGAAGCACTGTTGCTAATGACTTTTTAAACTTCTTATCTTAAGCAAAGTGGAAGACTTCTCTCTTTTTCTGTGAGGTTGTGTGTCATCAGATGTCCTTAAACGCAGAGATATGCATTAGGGAATAGTGATGAATACAGGAAACTGGCTTTCCTTTAAGATACAAAGTAAGTTATATTATGAGGCTTTATTATTTCTAGTTAGCTCTGTGGAAAAGTTGCTTTAATTTGGGAAACTTTTTCAAAGTTGTGTCATACCAAAAGGCTACCTGGCAACAACTCATCCTGACCTTCTGCTGTCCTGATAGGTAGCCTCAATAGAGCTCCTGGAAGACTCTATCTTTGAGAAAAATGTTTCTCTTTCAGTCTAACCAGTTTAAACCACAGCTGGCTATTTTTAAAGACAGAATAATGGACTTGTCCAGGGAATTATTTCTTACTGCAATTTTTGCTTTGTCTAGCCTGGTATAGTGCTTGAAGATTAGAGCTGCTGCAGTCTGTCTTGATAATGGTACCACTACAGTTTCTAAATTTGGAATAAGGAGAGACTCACAGATGTAGAGGAACAAGTCATCCTTGCTGATTTTCCTTTCCCTGACACCACTCTGCTCTGTATGCTACTGTGTCATTTAAGGAGAAAAGATACAGGAAAAATAAAATAGTCATACTTCAGTATGTGGCATTGTTTCAATATCAGGTTGGTAAATTCCAAAACATCCTTGATTTATGCAGTAACCTTCAAATCTAACTTGGTTTTAACTGGGGCAGTAGGCTAGTTTTGTTTTGGAATCGTGTACTCTGACATGCTTGATCTTTTATCAGGTATTAGGTTTTCTCCTGAGAGGCTGCACTGGCCGTCCCCAGTGCAAGGTCTGGTTCTTGACACTGGTAGCTTTAAAAAAAAAAATAAAATGCAACTTAATGTGTAGGATTCTTCATAGATGAATTCTTAGAAGAAGTGGAAAAAAAACTCCTTAAATTAAGCTAGCCTACCCTTTACCCTCAAGTAAATAACTGAAAATTTAAACTGCTATAATGATTTTGCTGGCATCTTTACGTTAAGGAAATAAGTATAAATTAAAAATGTAATTTAAAATACCAGGATCAGCCATGAAAACTTAAAAGCCAATGTAACCAAGTACTATTTACATATCTTTAGACTTTAATTTTTCTTTGTTGTCGTTGTTCCTTTCATTTTTAGCAAGCATCTTTGGGTGCATGAGGTGTGATACAGATGTTCACTCTCCATTAGGCAATGAGAAATGAAAACAAACAGATGATGAGAAACAACAACTGAAAACCACTTTGTTATTTAATGCTCTTAACCTCTGAGAACCCAGCTGTTGTAAGCTGCATAGTTTTCTACCATTCAGTATGAAAAAGGGGTATACACCATTCTTTTCTGTTCATGGATTTAAGGTTTTTATCAGGGGTTGTGGGAAGACCCATGTTGTGGCCAGCATCTGCACCTGCCCCTTAATGGAAAGTTAGTAAGCTCGGGTTTCCATAAGAAGATGTTATGTGAAAGGATTACTGAAACCAACAGTAATTTATTTTGGCAGCTCAGGATAATCTTAGTCATGTTACCTGTACAGGAGTGGTTCCCCCTTTCCCTTATAGGAGAAAAGCTTATTTTCGACCTTGTAAATACAGGTTTAATGACTTGTGCTTTTTTAGAATATTTTAAATTTGGTTTTTTATATCATAGATGAAACAGTTTGGAGTGTTAATATAGTTGTTGTTTGCCCTCTTAATGCCTTTTTTCCTCTTTTTGAACACACTTTTCTGAATAAGAAGGGTGCTTGTCAGGAAGAATGTATAAATTTGCATTTGTTTAACCTCAGCCAGGAGCCAAGCACCATGCAGCCACTCGTTCCCCCACCAATGGAACCAGGGAGAGACAATCAGACTTGTGAAAGCTAGAAAACCTATAGACTGAGATAAAAACAGCTAATGAGGGAAAGCAAAAGCCACGCACAGGAGCAAAGCAAAACAAGGAATTCTCTGCTTCCCATGGGCAGGCAGGTGTTCAGCCATCTCCAGGAGAGCAGGGCCCCCTCACATGTAACAGTGACTTGGGAAGACAAATTCTATCACTCCAAATTCTCCTCCTTCCTACTTCTTCTCTCCACTTTATACACTGAGCGTGATGTCACATGGTCCGGAATATCCCTTTGGTCGGCTGGGGTCTCCTGTCCTGGCTGTGTCTCCTCCCAGCCTCCCAAGCACCCAAAACTTCCTCACTGGCATGGCAATATGAAAAGCACCAAAGGCCTTGGCTTTGTGTAAGCCCTGCTCATCATTAACAAAATCATCTCTGCATTATCAACCCTGTGTTCAGCGCAAATCCCAGACAGGGCCCAATACACTGTGAAGAAAATTACTGCAGCCAAAACCAGCACAGTATACAAGATGCTAAAGAGAAAAAATAACTGGGCTATTGGTTTGGAAAAGTAACCTGATAAGCTGTGTGGAGGGTCTTGTCATCTGAATTGTATTCAGTTTCTCCTGTTCACCTTGTAATTAAATAAACAGAACATGTCTGTTTGGCTTGGAGCAGCAGATTGCGTAGCAGCAAGTGTTTTGGTACTTTTTTTAGAATAGATTTGCTGGCCCAGCAGAAGAGATTAGCTGTGAAATTTTCTGTCTAACAAGAAAGATTATTGTAAAACATATTTCTAAGTGATAAGGTATAGTAACAGTCAGCAAGAAAAGCTTTCTGACAGGTGAGATTATATAGATCGTCTATTTAGAGTCATACATTGATGAAATAAATCTGGCAAGTTATTCACGGGTGCAAGCATATGATGCATGAGAACCAGAAGGCTGGGGGAGTCAGGAGGGGTTGGTCACTTTGTTACCTTGCTCTGCCAGAAGAGGATTATCAACAAGATAGAGCCAAGCTTCTTGGAGATGAAGAGAAAAAACCTGAGATGTTTTTGACACAAGTTATAGATAGGGAAATGCTCAAAAAATAATGAGGGGGGAAAACTACATTTTGATTATTTAGGCCTTTTTACACATCAGCAAAAAGGTGGAGTTATTTCCATCCTTGGAGAACCTCAAAACACAACTGAATATCCTCATCTAGCTTTGATGTCTATTGTTAGAATAAGAGTTCAAGTGACCTCTCAGGTTCCCTTCCAACATAAATAATTTTGAGTCTACAATTCTTCTTGTTACAAATGCAGTTTATCCCTTCATAAACTCTTGTCTGAAGTGCTTGCAAAGCTATAAACATCTTTCAATTTACCTTGTAAAACTATCTTTTGCTAGTGATACAGGTGGAATAATGTGTGCAGCCCCAGAGTTGGAGGGGAAGGAAATGAAATGATGAACTAATATACAAAAAGGAAATTCACTTGCACTATGCTATGAATTTCTGGAAGTGCACATACGTTCCTGGTGTGAGTGTGATGCATCATCTGGTGAAGGTATTACACTGAAAATAGATTTCCTGAACGGATGCTGCATTTGTTCAATTCTTTTAGCTTAGCATTTGAGAGACAATAAACTGTAGCTGCATAGCGAGTTTTGGTGAAAGTACTATGGGAACACATCATTAATTTAACTAAAATATGATTTTTCATGTGAGGAAAATTTTTAAAGCTTTACTGTTGATAAAAACACTCTTTGGATTTATGCAGCCAAATCCTGGTAGCTATTTTTTTGGTAGAAAATTAACGGTGGGCAAATAAGTGAAAATTAGTTTGGTAGGCAAATAAGTGAAAAAGTGCACATATTTTAAACTGTTATTTCTTTGTTCTGACAAAATCTGTTGCATTTCACAAAATTCTGTTGTCCTTGTTTGTGTACTTCAACCTTTCTCAAGGTAGGTATCCTAATACTAGACAGTGGAGCTAGGAATGTTTCAGTTAGCTTCAAATTGGAATTTTAAGCCTATTACTAGTAGACTTTAGGTTTTATGTGCTTTTCCACCCCAATATGCATGAAAATAGTGCACATATATATTTTGCTTAGATGTAAATTTTTCGTTTTAAATATATATCTTTATTCAAATGCACTACACTTTCCTTGCCAGTTCAAAAAGCAATAATTTTGCATCCAAATGGAAAATCTCAAAGTTGAATTGCAAATGTTATAAGGCAAACCTTGCAGCAAACCAAGGAGTTTCTGTGTATGAAAACACATGAAATTTTCATGGCAAGCCAGTAAACTGGAATACAGTCAATAGAGGTAATGCAGAGTAACAAAATATCCCTTTAAAGGTGATTGTAGCAGCTTACAAATATGAGTGACTGCAATTTATAGGAAATCACTGTGTAGGCTTGTGTATGCCATGAAGTCCTCAAGTTTTCTGCACTTGTTCTCTTAATTATTCAGTACAAAAAAACTTATGACACCTTACACAGTCATTCTCTTCACAGAAATGCTGAATATTCTGTGTATAAATTCCTCTAAAAGGCAGCAGAAAGGTTTTGCTGCAAGTACCTTCCACATATTTTGCTAATGAATAACAAACCCGGTTGTAATGGTGAATCCTCAGAAAAGAGGTGCTAATAGAAGTTCTGGCATACTCGGTCTTGCCTGTAACACCCTGCAGGTATTACAATAAAAGAAGCCTTAAAACCTTCAAGAACAGCATAAGGGCAAAACCTACAGATGTTTCCTTCAGTTGTTTGTAAAGGGGGAGTTTTGCTACAGTGCTATTGTTTCAGTTGACCCTTTTCTCTCGGGGTTTTATTCTGCTGTAGTTTATCATCCTTGGTTCTCAGAATAGCAGAATTCCGTGGTAGGTCACACCAAAATGAGGAGGAGGGGTCTTTCCTTAAGACTTTTCCATTCTGTCCTTCTGGCAGAAGAGGAGAGTTAGACTTTTGAGGGCAAAGAGCTATATTTAAAAGATAATGATCAATCATACTGAGTGCAAGATTGAAATGGCATGATTTTAGTTAGATTTTGAAGCAAGGAAGAGAAATTACCTGAAGTTTTGAAGTGTTGGCTTGTTTGTTGCACCAATGGAAAGCTTAATCTCCTTGCAAGGAAGAGCTGTCTTCCTTGATGAAAAAGTCGAATGGCTGGTGTGGTGAGTGTTGTCTTTCATTGACTTAAAATACAGTCCTTGTATGTTGTGAAATGAGGCTTAGTAAACTGTAACACTATGTAGCCAAAAAAAATCACATAGTTATTAATGTTTAAGGTATTTTATCATATTGCTGAGTAATTTAATGCTAGAAATACTATTTAACTGTATCGCGGTGCAAAATTCTGCAGCTCTAGCATACTGACCTACTAAGGACTTTAGGAAGACACAGCTGCACTGTCTGATGAATTCTTTTAGACACTGAATTGGTTTGCTTTTCTTGGTCAAATATTTGGTCATCTTTCTTCCCAATTTAAAAGGTTACAGATTTTTCAGTAAATCTTTTAGAGCTAATGTGTTTGAATTAAAGTGCAATAATTTAACAAATGAATCTTCATCAAATAGTACTAAGAATTTATATCTCACATTTATCTTCAAAGGTAGAGATAGTGAAAAATTTACTGTACGTTTACAGAAGGTCTGTGAATGGAAGCCCAAGTTGGTTTTTTTTCCTTCTCAAACTTCCTCTTTCTCTTGGGAAGATGAAGGGGAGATAATATATTAAAACCGAGGCATTGTATTGATTTTTATCACAAGTCTGTCTGTACATTTTTGATGAAGTCTCTTGAAAGGGTAAACTCAGGGCGATTTTGATTCTGCACAGAATTTGGTAATAAAGCTGTCTCCTGTGGCAAAACGAAAAAAAAGATGTACAGTTTTGTTGTTCTTTGCCTTACAAGGAAATCCATTAGCTTAGCAAAAATAATTCAATGGGGTTTTTTTATTTTTAGTGTGACTTCCTAAGGAAATAAGGCTTATGTCATTGTAAAGCTCCCCTGCCTCTGTTTCCACTTGAGAATATTTGGACAATGCAATCAAATGTAATGTAGGAGATGAGTTTTTGAATATGCAAAGTTTCTCAAGACTAGTGAAAGTCAGAAAAATCCCTATTTTAGGGATTTTAGGAAAATTTTAGTAAAAAATCCCTAAACTTTAAGATTGTGTTCTTCTCTTACTGAGTAAAGTACAAGTTCAGTATTTGTCCCATTTAGATATGGCTGCTTTAGTATCTGCCTACACTTGGAGGGTAAAAATTTTCTAGGGATTGTGGACAAACAGAACCAGATATATTAGTGAGTGAGTGGGGGTGGATGTGAGTGGGGTCAGAAGTTAGGTATGACTGCAGTAAAAGGGGAAGAAGCTTAATGTTCTAAAAGTATTAATAGTACACAGAACTCAAACCTCCAAAATTCCTCAAGGATCAAGGTTTACTGTCTCTGCCTCTCAAGGAATAATTTCTTCATATTGTCAAATCACATACAAGGAGTCTTATCTGGACTGATACTGGTGCTATTTTTACTGTCATTTTGGTGAAATGTAGTATGTAGTTCTTAGTATTAAGGATGATTTAGAAAGCGTGACTTGAAAATTTAACTGTGTACTGTGAATTGCCTCTCAGAACTTGGCAATTCTGTAAGTCTATTTTCAAACTGAACTACTTCACATATTGTTTTCCAGCATGGACATATAGCACTCCAGGATTTTAGGTCACTGCTTAAATGAATTTGTACAGTTGTCCCATCTGCCTTAAACTTTGCTTTGTAAGCACCTTATTTGGTAAATTTTACTTTTAAATTTGTCTTAGTAGCACTGCTATTGTGTTAATTTATGTCATATCATTTAGCTTGCTGTTTCAGGTGATTTTTACTGAAGTTAATCAAATGCATTGGAGAATGCTGTGTACTGCAAATTTTGATTTCTTTTCTATTCTAGATTGTCCTCATTGCTGTAACCACTTCTACTTTCATTATGATTTGTCTCAAAGTTTTCTGTCTATACCTTCTCTGATCTCACATCATGAGAATAAACGTTGGAAATGTCAAGCTTCTGAAGCCACCTGTGCTCATTTCTGGCTACCTAAACATAAAGATCTTGCCATATTTTGACTTTTACAAAATGCAGTCAGTGCCATCTGTAATCATTGTAATCCATTCATAAGACTTTTTAAAATGATGCAGTGTGTCTGGCTAAATAATTGCCTTTGTAAACACCTGCATAGTTGGAGTTGCAGTAGCAGATGTGTGCTGCCTGTATTGGGCTTGTATCAAAAGCAGGAGTGATCAGAGCTGCCCTGGGATTTTTGCTGAGTACTTTATAAACACCCTAGTTATCTGATTCAGACTTTCACCATAGGGTTAAGTGTTCTTAAATTTATTATGAGCATACCTTTTGGCTGTTATGCAGGTGTTTTTTGGTGTTTTGGGTTTTTTTTGGTTTTTTTTTTTTTGTTTGGTATATTTTTTGGTGTGTTTGATTTTTTTTTTGTTGTTTGTTTGTTTTAATTGGAGTTTAGTTCTTGTTTACTTGAACATTTAACTTATGTTCATTTAATGTTGTTTTTGTGTTTGTGGCTTTTTTTACCAGGTCATCTGAACAAGAATCACCAAAGTGAGTTTTCTTTACACTTTCTCCTATCTATTTAAGAAAAATAATGAAATATATAACTTCAACAGATTTTTCAAAACACTGTTTTTGTATAATTAAAAGACACAAATAAATGTATAAATCAATGAAGATTGCAAAGATTTGTGGGAAAAAGTAAGTTTTAGGGTCACGATTTGGAAAGTCTTAAATTGTAATAGATCTCTCATCGCTATTAACAAAAAAAGTTAGAAACCATTGCAAAAGTTTAGTGATATAAAAATCCACTGGTAATTTTATGTGGTGACTCTTTATATAGTGCCAGATGAAATTGAAATATATAATCATGTTTTTCTGGTATTATTATATTTATTTTCTACACTGAAAAATCATTTCATGGGCTGTAATTTCAACTTGTAAGTGAAATGGTTTTTTCGGACTATGCTCTGAAAAACTTATTAGGATGTATTTACATGCACAATGTTCCTCCTTGCTTAACATTGACTTCATCAGAACGATGAAAAGTCTTGGAAGCAATCAGGTAAAACCAGAATTTCGACAGTGCAATTATAGTTCACTACTGCAAAGTGTTCTGAAACTTTGAATGCATTCAGAAAGTGCCACTTTCTGTAGTAACTGAAAATACTGCTGATGTTACATGAAACACCTTATTACCATTGCCAAGTACACATAGTCTAACTAAAAGTCAGAAGTATTATGGCAAGAATGCATTTTCTTGATGGCATTTTTCAGGACATTTGCATTTGTTGCGATCAGATCTTCACAGGCCGAGGAACAAGTGTTAGTAATATTGAAGTTTGCTGCGATACAAGTCCTGTATGTTAAAAGCTACACTCCTTGAGTGTAGAATTACTTCGTCGTTGACAGCTGGAAATGGTTCAAAAAAGCTCACATATATAGACAAATACCAAAGCAGAAATAAATGTTTGAATTTACAAATTTTTGTACCAAGGTTTACTTGGCAGGACATGTACTTCTGCTACTTTAATGCTGTCAAAATTTGATGTTGCTGTACCTGAACTTTCCCCAAGACAGATATTTTCACATTAGGTAGTATTTATAAGGATGGAGCAGTTGGTCTGTATGGTATCCATGAGTTTAGTCCAATTAAAGAAGGGACTTGGTTGTATGAGAGGTCTGCATGTCATCCTTTTCATAAGAGGGAATGTAGCTAAACAAGTGTTTGAGAAGTCCTGGAGCACCATCAGGCAACTTTGCCAATTCCCACATTTGACAGTTTTAGTTACTGACTTTTGTTATCATTGAATGTTAAAGTTCTTGAATGCCAGATCTGTGCCCTAAGTTAATTCTGGGTCCTTTTGTATGGCTTATAACTATACCTCAATAAAACAATAACTGCAATTAAACCTTTCATTGTTACTTCATTTCCTATTACTCTGACAATTTACCCTGGATTTTTTACAAACTGCTTTCTTCAGTTTGGATAAGGTTGAGATGGCATTCATAAGAGGGAGGAATCTAAAAAAAAAAAAAAAAAAGAAAAAAGTTCTTTGCAGGAATGAGACTGGAATCACAGCAAAAGATTTTTCGTGGATAGAATTGGCAACTGAAGTGCCTTCCCATTGCGAATCAGCCCTTTCCATGTGTTGCTGTGAATTCCTGTACCACTGCAACAGTGTATTTCACTGCTAGCATCTAAATATTTTGCTTAAAATGGTTATGCTGTTCCAGAATTTTTGTCCATTTTTCTGGATGTCCACTGATCAAATGATAGGCTTAGATCACACTCCAATCCTGTTTCCCAGTGCTTCCACTAAGAAGTGGTGTTAAATATATTAACTCTTAAAACTCTCTCTTTTTAAATGTTTTAATTTAAAAATCTGGGTAACAGTACCTTTGTAATATTTATTCTTCCATAATAAAGGAATGTATTGGGAAACAATCCGACACGGAGTTCTCTGACCCCTCTCTCACCTAAAGCCTTGGCTCAGTCTCCCAATGGAGTTGGCAACATTTCTGGCTCTTACCCGTTGGAAGGGGTGGATAAGCAGTTCTTAAAAGCACATGACAACATTCCAAAAAGTAACTCAACGGAAGATTCCAGTCAGTACTACTGCGAGAAGGTATGTTCCATTGTGTGCTTTTAGAGTCAGGGCTAGTAGTGAATGGGACTTTGAGTTGTGGTTTGAGAATGTGCAGAAGTCGTGGCTGTATTTCAGGATGGGTAAATTTTAGTCAGGAATGAGAACAGATCTCAAGTTGCTACATTTATCCAGGGTTGTGTGATAGACAAGCTTACCTAGTGCATTGATTTCCAAGGTGTCCAGTGTTCCAGAAGCTTCAAAGAAAGTTCCTAGTGGAACAGAAATCCTTACTTGATTAAATCTTGTTTCCTCCAAGGAAAAGATCCGCTAACTCAAGTTGCTATATATCTAAAAAGCAGACACAACCCTGCTTTATCCCGGGCATCTCTTAAGGATGGCTAAACATCATCCTTTAGAGTTCTGACTTGGCTGGGGACCAGCTGCTCCCTGATAATCTTATGGTAGTGCATCATTCTTCCCCAGCTGCTTCAGAAGGGTTCTGGCTAAAAGTGAATGCTTACAATTAATTAAAACAACTAATTAAAATTATTTGGAATAGCTCTATCATTTCCAACATGTCCATTAGTTGCTGACACCTTTTAATTCTTCTGCTTTGTGGATCTGTTGCAGAAAAATATACCTAATTAAAGGAGGAAAGTCAAGGGAAAAATAGTGGTCTCTCAGTTCTTAGAGTAGAATTAATTCTGTTCTCATGTTGGACCTAAACTTTTAATGTCAGCAGGTTGAAACTTTAATAGTAATTATCAATTGGAAAGTAAAGATGAGAGTAACTGTGTTAGGACAGAGCAACTAGAAAACTTTTGCTGAGATGAACATTGCTATTTTTACTATTTAAAAGGTTAGTACCATAGGCATATTCTACAACTATATCCTCTTCCTATTTCAAAGATGGATTTGCATAGAGTATTTTTGTTCAGTACATCTAAATTTGGATGCACTGTTTTCTAATTTGCTGAAATTTTCTTCTAAAAATCAGAACATTTTCACTCTTTTTCTGTATTTTGCAGAATGACCTAATTGAGGGAGATTTACTTTTGGTACGTATCAAACCAGATGAAGAAGGGAAGTTTGGATTTAATCTAAAGGTAAACCATCTGTCTTTTAATTATTTTAAATGCTTTATGGATAAAATGTTTTAACTTCATAATTATTTTCTATTTTTTTAACATAAAGATTTGGAGAAAGCAGTATATTTTACAGGAATGTCCTGTGGACTGAGAGTTTTTCCTAAGTAGCAGCCTAATCCTTAAGTGCTAAAGCAACACTTACAGAAATAAGCATCTAATAGTTCTCTGGTTTTCAGTTGCATATGTTATGGGCATGGCACACATCCAAGGCACCCTGCCTATTTGGCTGATAAAATATGAACTCAAAAGCCTAACTTTTGGCATCAACTTTTGGAATAATTGGACCTCTGTATTATAAAGAAATTAAATAGTTTGTGCTGTTCCATTTAATTATATTCATTAGAAATCATATTGAAAATTTGAAAATTAATTTATTAAGAAAATGAAAATTACTATTGATAATTGACTATTGTAAATGTTTGACATACCCTCACTGAAATTCCATTTAAGCAGAGTATTGCAAATTTGCCATAATATCAAAATAAGAGCAGAGTTTTGTCATTTCACCTTGGCTATTTATTGGTGTGGCAGCAATTGAATGTGATGCAAAAAGAATTAGCTAGTACAGTTGTCTGGAACTTTGACACCATAGCCCACCCCCTAATTCACCATTTACTACTGAAAATTCAGTCCTTCCAACCCAGTCTATGATGACACAGTATAAAAAAAATGTATATAAGAAAAAAAATAAGCAATTACTTACTTTAAATGCTGCTTATGGTTAATGATAGATTTATGGTTGCTATTTACCTGACATTCCTCTCATTCCTTTAGGGTGGAGTAGATCAGAAAATGCCACTGGTGGTATCAAGAATAACTCCAGGATCACCTGTAAGTAAATTCTTGAGACTTTTAATCCCTTCCATTGTTACGCCTTCCACCTCTCAAATGTCTGTACACATAGAAATTTGGACACCTGTAACCAAAATGAGATAGCAGCAGAGCTGTTCTTGTTAGGAATTGGTTTAACCAGTGGTTTCTTAAACCAGAGATTAAAAGCTCTAGAAGAGTTATTTAAACAAGATATAAGTAGAAAGTATTTTTGTCTTCTCCTGTCACCTCAAACCATGCATCCTGGACTGGAAAATGCTTGATGAGGGGCAAGGACTGGGGGTAAGGAACATCATTTACTGGAGAAGTAAATAATTTGGACCCCTGCACCCTAGAAAAAAAATAGATTGTTTGATGGAGATTTAGTAGGAGCAAGATTAGGAGCACTGTGAAAAAGGAATTCCAGCAGAAATATGGGCTACTAAATTAAATTTATGAAGGTCAGGTTCTTCATGTTTGGTGAAGTAGTTCTTTGCCTAGAAGATAGTAGACCTGTGAAAGTCCTTGACAAAGGATGCTGTAGTTAAAACAATTTTGTGTGAGGTCAGGAAAGGACAAGTACTTTGGGGAAAAACCCTGTTATCATTGACTAAGCAAGCCACAATAAGCTGAGGAAATCCTTAGGGCTAAAATTATTTATAGGATGGGAGAGTACTTGGCAGGAGAGAGGGAGCATAGAGAGGGAGTACATGTTTGCTCTTCCTATTTTGCCATAGACTTTTTGCTTATGGAAATATTTGTAGACTAGGGGAAATGTTTATAAGAATCAGTAGAGTCACTGAGTTCTTCTGTTGAATTGTGAAACAATAATTGGAACATAAAATCTTTTTTAACATTTTTCCTAAATAATTATTGCACAAATTTGTGAGGAGAAATGTTATATCAATTTTTTTCAATTGCCTTTTTCCAAACTATATTTCCTGACTCTCATAGAATAATTTCAGTGCAGAGTTGTTAGGAAATATTACTGAATTAGTCTAAACATACAATGCACTTGGAATCTTCTGACTTCTGAAATTTGATAAGCAGTCACAGGACTGGTATTTAAATGTCATGATGCAAATCAAGCTGAAACAGATTGCTTGAGCAGTTTTTTTTTGGTCACATTTATGATTTTTGACCTTACATAGTTCATAGCACTCCTTTATGGACTATAATAATTATTTGAAAAAAAAACTTTGGTAGGAAATTATATTTATAACTTACATCTAGAAATTGAAAATAATGTCTTGTTCCTAAGACATTTCATGGTCAACCTAGCAAATATTTTAAGGGTGATTTGAGATTCTGAATTTGTATAGAGCAAACAGGCTCATTCTGCAATCAAAGAATGAAAGATGTTTCTCCAGAAGCAGTCATTTCCTTTGGCAGATTCAGATGGTCTTTTGGAAAGTATCGATCTGTATTTTTTTCTCTTGGATTGAAAAAGGACTGGACTTAAAACTTGAAACAATTCACTGAAGTGTCTCCCTTTGGTGTCATAGGCATGGATGGGAGTCACCAATTATCTCTCTAGCCTGGTAGATCACCAAGTGAACAAGTTACCAGGATCACAGATAAAATTGGATACAGCTATCCAATATAATATAGTCAGGGAAATCATGTCATGTTACAGCAAGAGGGAAAATAATATACGTATTTTTAGAGAATAGATGTATTAATATTGATTAAATAGTTTTCCATAAGCAAAAATTTCCCTGTTCTTTACAGTTTAATGAAACAGAGCTGTTATTTCAAAGTTCAAATTTAAGTCTAAGCAATGCATTTTGATATTATTTTAGCTTAGTTATGCCTTACCTTCATTTCTGCTATTTTAACTTGCTCTAGATTCACTCATTATCCTGTAAATTGTCTTCAGGGAATCTATTTGGTAATATTATTTATCAGGTTTTTAGGTCACTTTTCCCCCACTTTCCTACAAAAGGATGCGCATTTTTTGTAGAGGTTGGGAAATTAATCTACTCCTCCAAAAAAAAGTCAGCATTTTCCTTTACACATCCTAAAGTTCTTTTTTAAAAAAATTCTTTAATAAAGCAGCAATATAGTATGCTGGGGAAATTGTAGGATGGAGTAGCCAAAATTTTTGTGAGAGCACATTTTAGTCAAGGAACAACCATTTATTGCATATGTTTAGTTTTGTTTTGTTTTGTTTTTTTTAATTAATGTTCTATACAGATTATTTTTCACAAACAGTATTAATGCTCTCAGGTGCTAAAGAGGTCATTATGGTTTTATTTCATAGACCTTTTCATGGGGAAAAAAAAGCATGCATGGTTCTTGAAGCAATAGAAGGTGATTAGCATAAAATGACACATTGGATGTATCAGTAAGACAGAGAGCCTTTGACATAATTGCCTGGAAAAGCTCAAACTCTGAAAAATCTATAAATTATGCTTGCATAGGAGGAATTAATTCTCCTTTGAGATATATTTTATAGAGTCAGATGATTCAAATAAGAAAGCTGATGCATTAACATATCACTTGATTTACAAAGTTTGTTTGAGGAAAGATATTAGTCTCCATCTGTATTAAAGACTAACAGCAGCCAGCCAAGAAATCTAAACTATAGGCAAATATAGGAGCTCAGAAACCATTCCTTCAAGTTCTTGTTGCCATCTTGACTCTCCTAGACTGACCCAATATGCTCTTTATATTGCCCATCTTTTCAAATATTTATATTTCAGAGAGAATAACTTAATAATGTTTAAGAGTGATTACATTTTTCAGCCATTCATATTTATATTCTTTAGTCTCGCCTTTTTACATTGTACAAAGTATGGCAAGAGTGTTCTTGGGGAGCTGTGAATACCTAGTTAAATCAGTGTTGAAGAACATCATGGCTGTTCCTAATTACCATTCTTTTTCTGCTTACATTTTTTTATGAATCATTGTCAATCTTCCCTATCCTTAATTACTTTCTTTTCTTATTTCTACGGAAAAAGTTGGGGGCAACTATTCATTCTTTAAATTTTTAGTCAGCTTTTCTTCATGGGATTTTTTTCCCCTTGCATGTATCTTTCTTTTCTCTTGCTTCTTTCTCATCTTCTTTGTCTGTTTTGTGGCACTAGGACAGGTCTTAAATTTTCTTTAACTTTGTTTGATGGTACAAATGAATCCCAGTTTGTTTTCTTTGTATTCTTGCCTCTATTTTTTTTATTCTGCATTTTTCATCTTGTTGATTTTTTCATTATCCTTTCTCCTTTCCATCTCTTATTTATTACTTGGTAATATCAATATATTAGGAGCCATCAGTGCAGGGCATAATCAGCATTTGATCTAATTTTAATATCTTGTTCACAGGGATTGGTAATGGTTGTTTGGTAGGGCTAATGATACTGGATGAAAATAAAGTTCAGGGAACCTGTGCTGGCTATTAAGGAAATACAGGGAATACCTATGAAAAAATCAAAACAGTAAAGGCCGATGTCTCATTCATACAATAAATGAAATGAAGTGTTTATATATCTCTTTTGTGTAGCTGGAGACTTCCTAGAAAAAAATAAAGATAGAATTGTTACATTACTTGATACTCAAAGATTGTAGAATTCTACAGATTCATAATAGAGAAGCACAGAATGTTGGAAGGGACCTGAAGGTCCTGTTGTCTACCATGCTCAAGAGTCACCTAGAGTCAGTTGCCCAGAACAATATCCAGATGTCTTTTGAGTGCTCCGAGGTCGGAGACTCTGCAGTATATCTGGGCAACCTGCTGGAGTGCACAGTCACCACAGCAGTGGAATTGGTTCCTGGTGTTTGAATGGAGCTTCCTGTGTTTCAGTTTGAGTCCTTTTCCTCTGATGCTGTCACTGAGCACCACTGAGAGTATGGCTACATCTTCTCTGTGCCTTCCACTTAAGTATTTATGTACATTGCAAGATCCTCTTAAGCCTTTTCTTCTGTAGGCTAACTACTTCCAGCTCTCAGAGCCTTCCTTAATGCAAGAGTTGCTCTAGTTCCTTAGACATCTTTCTAGCATCATCATCGTATTCTGCCGTAGCTTTAATTGTTTTGTGTTGGACATAGGGCTAAGCATACTGAGAACTGTGGCAGAAAAAAAGCCAAACAAACCCTGGTGTCCAACAGTTGATCTAAATCTAAACAAGACTCTACAAAATAACAAAGATATGAAATGTGTGTGGATTTATTTGAAATTTAAAAAGTGCAAGCCTGTGGAATGTCATGTTACTTAAATCATTTTCAGGAAAATCCTGTTTGGAGTTCTTAGTATTCACTGTGTAAAAAGTGAACTGGATTATCTTATGTGCCCAAAACACTTTCTTCAGAAATTCAGAGGTTGTTAAGGCTTGGAGTCTGAAATACAGATCTTTGAGAGCAATCTGATTATGGTTTGATTAATGTGAATTCCTTTTAAAGCTATCAGTGTGCTCTTTGAACTGTTCCTTATTGTCATGGAGAGGCTTTGAAGCATCAGAGCTTTAGAGCTGAAACCTTTGGTAGAACCTCTCTGATACAGAATATAAAAGTTTGTTGGAACTGTGATGACTTTGCTTACATGATGTACTTAATATCCTTATATGTTCCTGCCTGCATAGCTGGTTGTGCTGACATTAATGTGTTTCTTTGCTCTTGAAACAGGCTGATAAATGCATTCCAAAGCTGAATGAAGGTGATCAGATAGTATTAATTAATGGCCGAGATATCTCGGAGCACACGCATGACCAGGTGGTCATGTTCATAAAAGCCAGCAGAGAATCTCACACAAGAGAGCTTGCACTTTTGGTCAGGAGGAAAGGTAACTGGGCTAATTTTATTCACTTCTAATATTTTTGAGATTTGCTCTTATGCTTGGTGGTATACCCTCTTCTGTTTGCATAACATGTTCTCAGTGCATTTGGAATAGGTCTGTGCAAAAGGTAGGTCTCACTGAGTTTGAGTTAGTAGTACAAGTAGTTTAAACCATATAGGTTCTTAGCACTGCAAAAAAGAATCTAGCAAGTTAGAATTTCTTCTTTTTTTTTTTGTCTAAAAATCTGTGAGAATAGTCCCTTGAAAGAGTTTGTTTGGTGCATGTGGGGTGTTGTGTTTTTTGTTCTTTGTAATGAAAACATAATTTTAACACACCCCCCCCCCAACTGCAGATTCACAAAATTTATGGGCTGTTCCCTTGCACAATTATATGATGAAACAAGTCAAATTAAGCTGCTCCTTACCTCATTCTTATAGTAGACATTTTGTGACAATTCTGAGATGAATTTGTACTGGTTGCTTGCAGAACTGCTGCCTGCAAAGAGGGGACAATCTTTGAAATATGCAGTCTCTTAAGCCTGTATGTTTAAAAATGGGGAATTCATCCAGCTTGATTTTGCTTGTTCCATGTTTAAACACCTGTAGATCCCAAGATGATGTCAAACTCTTAATTTGTTATTTGCTTTCCTTTAAAGGTATGGTAAGACATTACCACACACAATTACACAGACTTTCTGATTGCATGAAGATACAAAAATCTGAAGGGATTATGCATCACTGGGAAACGGGAGGGAATGAAACAGCCTAAGTGATATGTACTTCTGTAACATTGGTTTCATTTAAAACTTCTTGTGTTTCTAAGAAGACAGATGGGGGTTTTTATTTTGTTTTACACTGACTTTATGCAGCATTTAGTTTTCCTTTAATTTTCTAGTCCCTTTCCAGCTTGCAGATAAGAGAAATCTGTTTTTATCTAAAGGTAGCCTGTGGCCCCATACCAGTCATTTTCTATAGGCATGAGCATAACCAGCTCCGCATTTTCTGAAGTTTGGCAGGTATGAACTGTTCCTACCACTGCAGAGAATAACCACAGCTGGACATGTCTGGTGATACAGTACATGTCATAGGGACAGAACTGCTATGCAGATTACTTCATTAATATTTGTCATGTTCTTCAATAGCAAGGAATACTCTGGAAAATGGACTAATAATTCTTTGTAACTTTAGTTAGGTCCTTTAATGTTAGCATAAGAAATTGCAAAAGATAATTCTCTGTCTTCTCTAATGACATAGGAGTGTGATGAAGGGATTTTTGCATTTGTTTTGCTGTTGGAGGTCCAAACTTATAGAAGTTTCTTGTGGAGATATTTCACTAATTATGACCTACACTTTTTTAGGTAAAACTCCATTTTTTTTTTTTTACCCTGGTGGATGTTGTGTTTCATTAGCCTATTTAGCAGTTCATTCTGTAAGACAAGGTTGCAAAAACCTCCTTGTGCTAGGAATTCAATTTGTTTGCTTTCATGAGTAGGCCTTTGGAGTTTTTCTTTCAGAAAGGTCATTGGGACATTTTACTCTTTATAGTTTCTACAGTAAAATAGTACAAAAAGAAATGTGATTAGATGTGTTGCTTTCCAGGTTTTGCAAACTCTGTTGTTATTTCAAGCCGGTAATTTTTTTTTCTGTTAAAAACACATTAATGCTCTATGTAATAGTTTATAACTTTGTACACATCTTTCAGTAGTTAAACAGTTTGTGGAGCCCAAATCAGAAGATGAAGCTGATTCCCACTCTCTGCCAGAATCTATTCTTCCTGTCTGTTCTGAATATGGTGGTGATACACTGGAGGAGTCTATGGAGCAGCTAAGAAGAGGGCTAGAAAGTGGGACTGTCCTTATTCAGTTTGAGGTAGGTAGTACTCAACTCTGTAATGCTGTTAGTGCAGAACAACAGCTGTAACCAGCAAGTAATGGAGGGGTTGTAATTAGTTGCAAATCTCATTGTTCCTGTTCAGTCTTATCTCAAGGGAGCAACAATTTGACTTCAGTTTCACACTTCGCTACTTGGAATAGGGACGAATGAGTTTTAAGCATTACACAAAATTCCCTCTGCTGAGAAAAATGTGTTTGAATTGCCATGTCTCTGGCTCAAGTACCCAAAGTTCACTAAATTAGTATTTTTTGCAGTTGTTTTATTGAGTAGAGTAGTGGGATTTTGACAGAGGTCAGACTTGTACTTTGTCTTGTTTTTTTTTTTTTTTTTTTTTCCTATGTTCTTTGAAGCGTTGGCAATGAAGGTCATGGAAAACTAACTAATAAAATGTTTTATATTTTATTAAATTAGTTCCTTCAGTTTTAGTCCAAAGAATAATTCATCTGTTTCTCTAATGGCAAAGGAGTGTGGTATGAATGTTTGTGGTTTCTTTACTGTTGTAGATTCAAACATTTATAGTAGCTCTGAATACACCCTAGTTTATTTTGATTTATAAAATTGGCATTGAGTTCTGAAGTAACCCCTTCTGTCACTGGAAACTTGTAGAACAGCAATAAAATTTTTCCCACTATTGATTTTTTCCCCCTTTTTTTTAAAAGCTGGAAAATTTAACGGTAGTGGCTTTAGAGTTGTGGTATTGTTTATTGCATAACCGCTCTTTTTATGAGGTTTCCTTTATTTCCATGATTTCTGAGAATTAAAATTCCCCTGGTTTTAAGGGATTGTAGACAGTAGCTCATAACTGCCAGTACTGGATGCAATGCAGAAATTACAATGAATCTGTTGGCTATTGAAGCAGTAGCTCAAAAATCTGAACTAACCTTTCAATATTTTCTTAATTGTCAAATTTGCTGAGTAAATTTGTGCACAAATTTCCTGTCGTGAACTTCGTAGTATATTTGGCCCTTTATGATATTCTGATATATGATATTATGGTATTCACAGGATATTTGATCCTATATTTTATCCTTTTTTTTATGGAGCTGTTTTTAAAGGGATTTTGCAGAAAAGGTGCAAAAGCTTTTTGAAATGTAATAAACTAGGCCTTCTTGCTTTGAGTTCATTATTTAGTGATCTTGAGAAGCAGAGGCAATGGGAGTGTCTCTTCATCAGCTTTGGTGACTCAAGCTCTTCATTCCCTTTAGTGAAATAGTAAATAATTAGCCATTAGACTATGAATAATAAAGTTTTATCCAGAATATCTTCCTCCATTTAATCAGAATTCAAGAAGTCTGTCAATAACAAATGACTGCCAGGCAACAATGAAGCTCGAGAATAGTTACTTGATTTAAAATTATTCTTCCTTGTCTTCCTAAAAAAGGCAGAAATTGAAACCTGGCTCTAGTAAAGAGGAACTCGGTTTATAACAGATAAAAGCTTTTCCTTTACATATATTATCAAGTTCTCTTCTCACACAGTTTGTTTGTGTTGTAGAAGTTGAAAAGTACAGTGAGCTGTTATACAGAGTCTTAAGGTCCAACAAATCTCAGTAGAATAAATTTGTGTGCTGCTCTTTTTCTCTCAACAAGAAAGTAGGGGATTTTAGCCTCCTATTTGTTTCTTTCCATTTTATATATGGATCAATATTCAAAATCTTCATTAAACATGTAAGATATAATGAGCTCTTTGGTAAATGTTCAGTGAAGGATGTAAAACTCTGGCACAGCCAGATTAATAACTCAGTTATTAAAGGAAATAAGGAAGGAGCTTTAATTTATATTAAATATATAAAAGCTACAGTTGTATAATTACATAATTGCAGTTCTTTGTGGGTTGGTTTGGGTTTTTTGTTGTTGTTGTTTTTTCTCCTCTGTACTTTTTTTTTTTTTTTTTTGCTTGTTCGATGTACATAGAAGCAAAAATCACGAGGGTTTGAAAAATCCTTCAAGATCATAGATCCCAACCATTAACCTAACACCAGCTTCAAAATTTTGGTTATACACACATCATATATACCCCATTTCCTATGTCCACATTTACTCTAAATGGGGTTGGCCCAAAAGCAAAGAAGTCACATGTTAAGAGATTGTGATACATTGAAGTTTTGGTTTTTAGGTACTTGCAGGATTGAAATGGATAGGTGTAGACAAGAGAATATTTTTTTTTCTGAAATGTTTGTATTATAGTTGATTCCAGAGAATAAGTCTGCAGCTATTTTTTTGTTCTGGTGCTATTCAATGCTCCCTTGTTAAATCCTTAACCACTGTTGTCCTCTTGGTCTGCAGTTTTAAAAGCAAAAGGCAAACTTGCAGAGAAACAGTTTATATCAGTGATGCTCACATGCTGTTTGTGTTTTTTGTTTTTTTCCTAGAAATTCTCCTAACTATTCTGATGGGCTGCCAATAACAGATTCTTGTCATGTTAAATACAAAAACATTTCAAGTGAATTTTGCAGAAAAATAGGAAAAACATTAAAGAAAAATGGTTTATTTTCAGTCTGTGTATTTTTGTGTGAATATAATTAGTGTGTGTACAGCATAATCACATTCCTCAAAATCCTATAAATTTTCATTCTACTTTGCAGCAACTTTATAGAAAGAAACCAGGATTGGCTGTTACATGTGCAAAGGTACCTCAGAATATGGACAAGAATAGATACAAAGATGTTCTACCTTGTGAGTCTAAAGTACAGTTTCTGCCTATTTTGCTTTCTAAAACTGCTGTATTGAACTTACTGATTAAAGATTTCATGATATAATTGAAGTAATAATTGGTCAATTTGCTTTCTAAAAGGTAATTTATTATGTTTGTATTCTGCTGTTTGTGTGTCTGCAAGTCCTCAGTAGTCTTTTTAACTTATTATAGGGGAAGTATGTCTCTTAACTGCTAATTTTATTCCCTCTTTCTTGTGTGTGTGCAGATGATGCCACAAGGATAATATTGCAAGGAGATGAAGATTATATTAATGCAAATTATGTAAATGTAAGTCATACAGAGACCTCCATTTACTCACTTTCTATATTACTAAAGCAGACAAAACTTGGCTTTTTTGGGGAATAAGAATATTTTGTTTTAATTTGGTGGGATTTGTAAATGTAAAAGATGTAAAATTTCAAAACCTAAAACCAGGAGACCATCCTAAATATGCAGTGGATGCTACCATGTAGTGATACACTGTGATATGTCCAGAATCTTTAACCAGTAAAAATTTTGGGTTTTTTTTCCATATACTTCAAATGCTGAGGTGATCTCCATAAAACTAAGTATTTTTTCCCTCTAGAACCACTTCTCACCTACCAGCTATGAAGGATCCAGAAGATAAACTAGAGCCTTGATTTCCCTAATCAATCAAGTGTAGGCTGGGAGTCAGGGAAAAGAGGGAGGAATGTGTATATATTTCTGTCAGATACATAAGCTAAACACCTAAATCAGAGTCAGTTAACTTCCTGTGTTTGTTATCAGGCAACAAAAAGCTTTTGCTATGCCTTTGGTGTATATACCCTGCCATCATTCCTTACTTAAGAAAATTTAGAAAGATTTGTAGTTTCAAGTTTTCAAATGCATTTTCACTATTGATCTTCTGCTCATCAGCATGAAGAATACAATATAGAATCTGTGCTTTGCATCTGTTTTGAATTCATGATTTAAAAGCTTTTCACATAACAAATCGTAATCTTGATTGTCTTATTACTTAGCTTTTTGCCTTAATCTTCCCTCAAAACTTCCTGTTTGAATGAAATACTGAGTTAAAAAAGTACTTGAGTAGTAAGAATGAATGTAACATAGGATTTTTCTTTCCCTCTGTAGATGGAAATTCCTTCTGCTGGCATTGTGAACCGGTACATTGCTACTCAAGGGCCTCTTCCACACACATGTGCACACTTCTGGCAAGTAGTCTGGGATCACAAATTATCACTGATCATCATGTTAACAACTCTCACCGAACGAGGACGTGTAAGTGCCCAGGTCCTTTGTATACTGAAGAAATCTACCCTACCTTTGAACTTTTTTCCACTGTTATGGTTAAATAACCCTAAAAGAGGCCAACTTATTCTGTTGAATCATTCTTCTGAAGGCCAGGCTTTCTGAATTACTTAGACAGAGCAGATGGTCAACTTGCTTTTTGTCATGCTGCTTTGCAAGCAAACCAGCTGTCTGATAAACAGAAATCACTGCATTTACTCTGTTGTGCTGACCAGACTGGTACTATGTGCTGCTGTTTTTCTCCCTGAGTATTGGCCTCTATATGGCAGTTTCCCTCCAAAAGATTCAGCAAATGTCTGGAAGCCTTGAATGGGCTGAGCAAACCCTGTAGTCTAGCTGTAAAAAGGAGTCTGCCATTGTGGTATTTATTAGTAGTCAGAATTTGGCTTGCTTATTTTTATTTACATTTCAGGTTCCTTCCTAGAATTGCTCTGATAATTCTTTTAATTATGTTTAGATAAATTATGTCTCTCCTTGAATTTTGGAATAGCATGGTGAAATCTGGTATATTTTGATTTAATTTGTCCTTTGTAGTTTTAAAGATTAAGTTTTTAGATTAAATGGGAAGGTATTGGTTTAGAAGTTTTAGAAGCTGAAAACAACAGTTGGATGTTTTAAGAGGTGTGGAAGGTGGTGACTCTGTATGTCTTCACTGAAGCCTTTATCTGTATTTCGTTTTTGATCTGTCCTACATAATCAAATTTATCTGGCATCCCAGTAAAAACCCATTGTTTTTATAAAGGGAGTGAGTAATTTAGGTCTTAAACAGCATAAAGATTGAGATGGAAGGAAGTACAGTTAAGCAACAATTAAGTTCTAACCATGGTCACATTATGTAGCTGCTCATGGAAGCAGACATTATTGAATATCACCTGACATAAAAATGCTCCCTTCATCATTGATTGCATTGGTGTATTCATTTCCTTGTATTGAGGAGAAACACAGATTAGCAGTAGTCTGGAGTTCATACAGTCAGCTGGAAACTTTAAGGCAGTTGTTGATATCTTGTAATCACCCTTTGCACACCAGAAGTTTTATGAGTTTCGTTTGCTTTCAGAAATTATTTAGATTTGCCCAGTTTGTGGGTGAATTTCAGACATAGAAAAATATGTATATTCTTATCAAGAATATTCCCATTGGCAAATGCTAAATGTTTTCCTAGTCCCTGGAGGTTTTACATTCCAGACTATCTCTTTCCAATGGTGTTAAGATTTGTATGATAGGATTTTTTTTCTCCACAGTAATATTATTTTTTTTTTCAGAAATGGGTACATTATTTTTGCTTAAATTTGAAGGGGAAAGTAGTTAAGATAAATTACCACAGTAACACTTTCAGGCGTAATGATTATAATTTGAATTTCAAGCCTCTGAAAACTGAGTTCTATTAAAGGTAAAATTAAGAAATCATTCCAAAAATTCCAGCTCATTCTACTCTGTATCAATTTAAAAGTTACAGACGAAACCAACTTTGAACTTTGTGCGGGTTGCAGTGTCACAAGAAAGTTTTAATTATTTCTACAGGTAGAGATTCCACGTGAGAATGGAAATATGGCTTCTTATTTCTGTGCTTGTTGTTCTTTGTGGAAATTTTTTGCCAACATCTAGTCAGAATTGTTGCTGCTTTACAGTTGCCTCTTTTTCTTTCATTGTCCACTTTCAAGAAAAAAGCAGCTTTGCCATTGCTATTAGATGGCTAAAGTTAGGTTGAAATTTAACCCCTGCACTTCTTTTAAGACATAATAAATCTATCTATATTCTCCCACATTATGCCTTGAGAAGCCATTCTAGCAATTACAGACAAGCATCAGACAAAGCATCATGTGTCCAATTTTCCTGAATATTTATTTTAAATCTCTGAAACAGAAGTTTATGGAGAATTTAGCCTAGATTTTCCTGCTATGTTTCAATTTGGATGGGAAAAAAATTCTCACCAGGAAACTAAAATTGATTTTTATACCGCTCCTTGAATTCCCTGAACCACAACATAGGAAGGAAGGCTGGAAATGGAAGGGCTTGTATACAATAGTCTTGACCTGTGCCTAATTTTCTTTACAGACCAAATGTCATCAGTATTGGCCTGATCCACCAGATGTAATGGAATATGGCTGCTTCCGTGTCAGATGCCACTCTGAAGACTGCACGATTGCTTATGTTGTCAGAGAAATGGTCATTACAAACATTGAGGTAAATGTCCCTTGCCTTTAATTATCCCCAAACAAGCTAAATGAATACATCTGTAGATAAAGACAGTGTTTGGCAACTTATGTCTCTGTGTGTGGATATGATGTGTGACTATATACACACACATATACACACATTTTCTGAAATAGAATGTGCGTATTATATGGATCAATATGGTATGATTCTTTCTTTAGAGCTTCTTCAAAGACACTTTTTGAAGTTCTATAATACATTATGCTGTACAGGTACTCCAGTAAGTATCATAAGGAAGTTTATTGCTTTTCCTTAAGCAGTTTTGCAATCGCTGACTCTTCTTAAGTTCTTTGATTTATAATGAGAGTTTTTTTTCCTAAGTAACTCTGCTCTTTCAAGGATGAAATATGGGTCACTTGGTTAATAGCACATGCAGCTAGAACAGCTAATAAAGAAGTGAAATATAATAAAGTAGATTTGAGAGAAGAGCAGAATCTCACCAGTCCCTTTTCATTGTCTTTAGTAAGATTTTAAAAAAGAAAAAAGTCCATATGCATCCCAATTGAAATGTGTTCAATTTATGAAAAATAGTTATATTCCATAACTCCCAATACTTTCATGCTAATGTCCAGGGAGTTAGAAAGCGAAGCAAAGGCAAAACGCAACATATTATCTTCTGTTGTGAAATCAGTGCTCAGGTCACATCTAGACATCCCACAACCTCAGTTGTAGGGGTTGAGTTTGGTTTTTGTTTCTAAGTTGACCTGAATTTCTTACACGTTTCCCTTCTTCATCTCTTTTCTAAAATTCTATGGCCAAAGATATTTTGTAAAAAGATGAAGGGTTTATGCTAGCATAAGATATGTAAGAAATCACAGTATACTGACCAAATGCTAATTTGCAGTCTGTTTTAAACTTCTGTAAAGTTAAGTAGCTTTTACTGTTACCAGGATTACTAGTAGTAATAGTAAGTAGTAAGCCAGGAAATGACAATATATGTTTTAAAATATAATATTTAATCAATGTTCTTACAGCAAGATGACCAATCTTTTAGTCTCATACATTTGTAACTTGACATTGTCTCACTTGACAGTACATCCAAATTTGTTTTAATGTGTTTAAGTTTTTATTTGCGGTCATAAACATATCAGATGTCAGTACTTAAAGTTTTTCAGGTAAGACAATTTACAGTATGTCTGTTTCTAGATATGAGAAACCACGCAGTCAGGGAGCAGCATGATATTTGTTTCTGTATTTTGGCCATGTATAATGTAATATCATTATATTACAATATACAATACTATATATTGTAATATAATTATGATATTCTGTATTTAACAATTACTCTGTAAGTGATAAACTTGAATGTCAGCGCAGAAAAAATTAACGTCATAAAAGTAGTACTGCAACTATGTATACCCAAAGTTTTAGCCCTTGTCACTAAAATTATTTATTTGTAACCTTTCCAATTCTCATAAAATGAAGAAAGGTTTAATTTCCTGCCTTTTCTTTTCAAGACCAAGATTGAAAGCTATACTTTAGTACTAAGTTTGGGGGTTTTGGGGGTTGTTTGAGCCTTTTTGTTTTTTAAAAGTAGCTTCAGAACAAACAGACGAAGGAAAGAAATGATGCTGTGAGAGTGCAGTATTCATCACACAGTGCACTGTTTTGTCAATCGAGATATGTATTTTTTTATGATCCTTGGCAAAACAGCATAAGTAGCCTGAAACAAATTTTCATTCCACTTCCTTTAAGAGAAATGCCTTGCAATGTATGATTGGCCATTAAATCTCACTGGTTTTGAAACATAAAGAGCCAAATAAGAAGAGTAAGTTAGAAGTGTTATGGCAAGTGTGTTCAGCAGCATAGTGTGTGAACAGTTGTCCAAGAAATGCCAAATGTCTCTTGCCAGAATATCTACACTTTGGAAACTGGGGTTTAACCCCAATTATTTAGACTCAGCTTTCAAGCTATGTTTGTGAAGTTCACTAACAAAGAGCACACCTTTTCCTGCTTAGAAGATAAAAAGATCATTTCAGGGTTAATGTAGTTCCATATTTTGTTTTATTTTTTCTTTATTTTTGGTCTCATTGATGATTATGTTATAACCTCTGGGGAAAAGGACATTGAAACACTGAAATGCAAAATCAATTCCTTGGTTTTTAACACAAACAAGAATTAAGGTTGACATTTCAAGTTTAAATTTACTACTTTCTATATGACTATTATGATTCTAAGTTCTGTGTGTTGATTTTCAGAAGAGCACACAAATCTTTTATTAATCAGGGAGAGTCTATCATGTAAGGAGAATGAAACAAAGAAGTTTGCTTTCTGAGGTAATTATAATAAGCTAGGCTGCAAACTGTAGAAGGATGAAGAATGGATATTTTTGTCTCTGAAGTTCTTGACATTACAGCTGTATTGCAAGTGTTAGAGAAGCCATTTGAAGCCTTACCTGTGACAGCCCTATTCTTTGTCAGGAGTTTCAGCCCCAGTGACAGATTCACTGGAAAAGATCATGTGCTTCTGAGCAAAATCTAGGATGCTAGCTTAACCACACTGAAGCTGCTTCTGCAGTTAGGTATCTTGAATTTGCCCAGGAGGGGTAGGGACAAGCGCATAGTTTTGTTGGAAATTTTCTGGCTTAACAGCTTTGCTGTAATGACAGCAAAGAAGCACAATAAGAAACAGCTGGGGACGAACATGATGTCTTAGACTTCTGTAGCTCCTAAGTAAATGTGGATCAATGCCATGAAGAAGCTAAATGCTGGCCAAAGGGCTGATGATAAACTGGGCAAATTACGTAATCCTGAAGTGTCACTGGAGTCTGTTGTTTAGGCTAATTTTTTTGAGTCCATAATTTTTAAATGGATTTGGAGAAATACCAAATACATGAATTCCATTGAAATCAATCCACATAAATGCAAAAAAAAAAAAAAAAAAAAACCATTAAATGATTTTGGAATAGCAAGGTGTGCAAGGTCAAGTTGAGCAAAAATTGCAACCAAGCCATAAGCAGCTGTTGCTGTCTCACTTTCTCTGACTCATAAAGTAGGACTAATAAAGCCAGATTTTTATGAAGAAAAATTATACATTTAGCAATCATTAGGATGACTGTCATTGAAAACCTCAGTACTAATAGAAATGTCTGTGGAAAAGACTTAAACTGAGTTGCAGAGAATAGTGGTTTGATAATAACTTGAATATGAGAAGTTACCTCTTGTTTTCCATTATCAGGTTTGTATAAAGGAGTAAGATCTGAGTGGAATAGTGCTTAAAATAAGTACAGCTAACAGAATATGTACTGCAGGGCTAACTATGGAACCAGTAGCTACAATTCCAGCATTTTTTTCATGTATAACTGCTAGATTTTAATAACTGTGATGGTCTTTTAATGTAAGTTATTTCCATGTGGGATGTTTGGCTGACATTTTCTGTATTTAAAAACTGGCTTTCACTAGACTTGAAGGTACAATTTTTTTTTTTCAAAGCCCAAAACCCTGCTAAAAATAGCTTTAAAAATCTGGACTTCATTGGTGTACTTCTTTGACATTTTCTGCATGAGACATAAAAACTTAGACATAGAAAAACTAATTCTAACATAAACAAATATATTTACTGTTTGCATTAGGTTTAAATTGATAATAAAACAAAGTGTTTTAATATATTTGTGCATTTTGGAAAGCAAACGGCAGAACAGTCAAGTTTCAGCATTTTGAATCATCTCAGAAGAGCTCAACAAAAGAATCAAAATTGATCATGTTCAAGCACAAATAATTGGAAGGCTGCACTGAGGCTTAAGGCATACCTAGAATAATTAGCGAACACATATATTGGTCTCTAAGGCACATAATAGAAATTGAAGATGCTTACACCAAAAGCAGTATCTTTGAGGACTAAGTGCATGTTCTTAGTGTATTCTCACTCTGAATGAGTCTTATGTAATGTACTTTTTGTACCTAATGTCTGTAAACTATTTAACTAAATGCAGCTCGCTGTATTTGAGCCTGAATTACTGATGAGTAAAAATTAAGTCAGCTCTTTCCTTTGTTCTGAGCTTGTAAAATGACTTTTTGCTTCTACAGATCTCTGCCAGTGTTTCTCAGGTGTGCCTTATCCATCCTGTGTAGCTTTAAATTCTTGAAGCACATGGAAAGCAACTGGATACTCAGTCTTGGATAATTTTCAAATTAATCAAGTCTTTGTTTTACCATGGTACTGTAATTCAAACATCTCTGATTTAAGAGAAACAGCTCAAACTATTAGGTGTAATTGCTTCTTTATCTCATTTCCTTTGTGAAGAGGTACTGATTAAGCATGTGCAGATTTTCAGAGGAGGACTTTTTAATGACATTTTCTAGATGTGTTTTTGTATTTTTTTTAAATCTGCAGCACTTCAGAAAAATGTCAATGGTAATCATTTGATCAAGGTCAACTTTTTCTACTCAGTAGAGCTGGGTAGCAAAAGGCCTTGCAGGTTTTTTCATGCAGAGATCCTGGTCATTGTGCAACTTTTGAAGATGTGGATGGAAGATCCTGATGTAATTTGTATTACAGTGAGCTTGGTCATTAATGTTAAATTACATTGTCCATGTTGGCCTTATGCTGGACCTTTTAATTGTTGATTGCTCAGGCTCTGCTTTTAAAAAGCAAAGTATGAGCTGTGTCATTTTTCTTTTCGTCCCTGTGGGCAATTGTAAATTTCTGAAATTGTTTTGACTGGTGTAAATGTGTTCTCTAAGACTCTCCTTAGCACATAGGTAGTACTTATTCCATCTTTAGTGTCCTACTAGCCTGTTCCCTGGGAGTGGAACAGCCTCAAGTGGGAGAAGAAACCAAGCAGTTGAAGACATTTTAAAAAACAGGTCCTGTATTTCAGCAGTTATGAGCATAAGAGAAAAAGGGAAAAACCTTTGAAAGTCATTAGCATCACAAAAACATTCCTCTGTAGACCACTAGAGAAAGGCCGGCTTTTACAGACTAATCCAGTCATAAAGGAGAATTTTATTTCAGAAGGGCGCCAAATGCTGAGTCTGGTAATGGACATAAATTAATTGCAGGTAACAGGTTAAATATTGCAAAACATGTGAAAGGAATAAAGGAACGTGAAGACTTGTTTCAGTTTGTGAAGATTGAGATTCTCACTGTATCATGCAGCAGAGCTCAGGAGCATCTTAGGTCTTTTCCTTCCCACCCTAACCATCAGTTCAGCCCGACCTGAATGCAGAGATGATTGAGTGATTTCATAATAAAAGTTAGCAAAAGGCTAAACTGAAAGAACTTCTGTAAAACCGTGGGGTTTTTTATGTATAATTGATTCAAAAAAGAACTCTTTGTACAACAGAATCTTTTAACTAATTATATTGCTTCCATACAGAAAAGTATCCTCCTGTAGATCATACAGATGTCATTCATGTATGTACAATGAGCATGTATGTATGAAAAATATATACATATATATATATATATATATATGCCAACAGAAACCAGATTTAGTAAGTGTTGTAGGCAGTTTTATTATACCTGAATCTGTGTGTGAACATTTTCTACACCATCTACCTCTTACTACCTCTGCAGAAAACACTCGCTGTGAAAAATACTACTTTTATCTAGTAAACAATGATACAGGAGTCATAACACTGGCCATTTTTTGAAAATTTTACTGTATTTTAGACAGAACAACAACACACCATCACCCATCTCCAGTACGTAGCTTGGCCTGATCATGGCGTTCCTGATGACTCCATGGACTTCTTGGAGTTTGTGACCTGTATGAGGCCAAAGAGAGTAAAGAATGAGCCAGTTCTTGTTCACTGCAGGTACTTGTGTTTTAAAACTCTGATTATTGATCTGCTTCAGCCCTAGTATAAGCGTTTGATGGGAAAAATTTGTTCACCAGACAGGAGATTCCTGTCTGAATTTGATGAAAATGTTAAATTGTGCAATACGAGCATTTACTGCTGAAGACAGAAACACTGATGATGCATCTAAAGGATGAGTTTACTTTGTCTCCCTTTCTCCTGCAACCTTTTGGTGAAATGGCTTAGTCACATAATTATCACGGATTTGATAATCTGCAATTTAATTTGTTCTCTGGTTTTTATCCTCTACCACTGTTGTAGTCTTATTTTGAATGGTACTGCAAAAATTATTTCCCTGCTATTCAAGTGTATGCGTCATAAAAGCAGTCAATTAGACCTTACCATATTTAAGACAAAAATACCAAACCAGTACAGTTTGAACAGTTTAATTGTTTAAAAATGCATTTACTTTAGATGATGTTTTAATTTTATTTATATTAAAAATATTTTCTTTTTAGTAATTACAAGAAAATATTACTGAAGTTGCTGTAAAAATAAACTTTGCACTCTCTTTGAATTTTACTGGGGTCTCCTGTAATTACCAAGGCTGTCCTACTATTAAGACTGTGATATGAATTTGGTGCATAGCAAAATCCTAATTTTATAGACTATTTTCCTGTTGCATTTCACAGTGCAGGAATCGGTCGCACTGGTGTGTTGGTCACTATGGAAACAGCCATGTGCTTAATTGAAAGAAACCAACCAGTTTATCCACTGGATATTGTACGGAAAATGCGAGACCAGAGAGCTATGATGGTGCAAACATCCGTAAGTGATGGAGAGGAAGTATTATTTTCTGTATATATACTGCAATTGTCAAGCTATAAAAGAGGTCCAACATTTTTTTTTAAAGGGTTTAGTAGTATGAATCTTTAGTTAGCATTATATTTCAAACTTCATAACTTTAGCATAATGTAGCATTGTGGCAAAGGCTGCTTTGCAAATGAAGTATGTATTTATCTATTTCTAAAATATTTCTTGTCTTGCCATGAAAAGATAATTGATTTTGATGCATTGTAAGTAGTTAGAATGCCCAAAGTCAGACTTACACTGATCATCTGCTCATGTTCCTTTGTCTAAATGTTCTGTAAGAAACTAGAATAAATTTTTATTTTTTATTCCAGTGCAGAGCACTATAGGAAGTTAATAAGCTGAAGGTCAAATCAAAGTGTTTGTGGCCTGGTTTGAAAGGAAGGAAGTAGCTTTTCAAAAGGCCACTTTATAGTAGAAATTCTATAAGAACATATTATGGATTTTTTTAAATTTTGCCACTATCCAGTTGGAAAAAAACTAAGGACAAGTTGAGAAGCATCAGTAACTGAAACAGGAAAGTAGATGGTGATTTTAAGATGAAAGTGAGACAACTTGAGTTCATGAGAGCAATTTGTGTCAGCTTTGGAAATGAATATTTTTTAATATTGATGTTAGAGATGGATAAAGGATGAGAGCTTGTCCTTTCTTTAGGATGACAAGAACTCTGAGTGCGGGTTATCTTGGAGAGCTAAATGTCCTATGAGAAATGAAAGTAAGGGTGTTTAGATGCAGAAAGCCAACAGTTAAATCTGGCATTTCTGTCTCTTCTTAAAAGAGAATGCCTGAAATGCACTGACATCAAATCCATTTGGTCACAGAAAGTTAACTTAAAAAGACAAATTCTATTCATTAACAGGTTAATGACTGCAGGAATTAGCATTATGACTAGATGTGGGGGAAATCTCAGATCATCAAAGGGCATAAAAATGTCAGGATCTGCAGCTGCCTCTGTACCATTACAGCACTCAATGAGCAGAACCTGTCTGTGCTTGCTGCTGTGACTTCTGTTCATTGCAGCAGGAGTGCACTCTCTGGAAGAGTTGGGACTGTGTGTTTGACAAGGGAGGTGTTTGAAGGGTGCCCTGCCTGTTCCTTGCTGAAGTGGAAGCTGAGCTGGTGACAAAGGTGGTCATGAGATAAAGGACACTAGCTTCAAGTTTAAGGAACCTGAGTGTTAACTTCAGTTGTACCTGTCTGCACCCCTCACTTTCTAAAATTACCCGAACGAGTTCAAGCTTCAACATTCTAGATGTGGTCCTCTTCTTGAAAATCAGAAGTAAAAACCTGAAGTAAACTTCAGCTTGCCAGAAGACTTAATCCCTTTTGTTACAGAAATCAGCCAGAATTGTCCTTTCACTCCACATTTTGACATAACTGAAGAATACAGTGAATAGTAATAAATACAGTTACAGTCAGACTCCCAGTGTATTCTCCCAGGAATATATAAAATAGGATTCTTTACCTTGCTTGCTGTATTACACAGTTTGCTGTCAACACAATCAGGAGAGGGGTGTTCTGTAGCAGCAATACTGGGAAACTGAATTCGCTTGTTATTTCTGAGGAAGGCAGATATTGTTTTGAAAAGCCAGTGAGCAAAATTGGCATACTGTGCTGTAAATGAGACACAGAAGCAAGTGCTCAACTGTGAGAAACAGAATACCAGAGAGCTGAATGTTAATATTTTGATCTATCCAGGGTGCTCTATTGCATTCCCACGCCTGCATTCCAGCTAGCCTCACTGTACATATTTGATAGCCTGCTTAGGGTTTCTGGGAGAAGCCATTAGAGATTATTCAATTGTAATAAAAGGGATTGTACAGTTTCAATAGCCTTGCCTAAAGTGCGTTCAGCTGTCCTGTGGGGATTGTGTGTGTGCTCCAATTCTAAGGTGATATGATTTGCCAGATGCATGTTGTGACAGGGCATGCTGAAAAAGAGTGGACCTATCAGAGCTATTACCTGGTCAGTTTAGTATCTGTTGTTAGTAGTGTGAAAGCTGTAGTTTCTCAAAGACCAGTAATTTTGTTCCCTTGAGCAGCAAAATAAACTTCAACCAAAATGATGAAGCTATGACAAAGTTAGTGTAACTGTATGGCCTTTCATTAAAATAAAGATTAACCATTATCTTCCAATGAAGAGAAATTAGGTATCTAAACAATGCAGAATACAGTGTTCAGGATGTACATAATAGAAGTAGCTACTAGCCAAGTGAGCAGTAAGAATACATGCAACAGATAAGAGCAAAGAAAACAAGTAGTCAGAGATTGAGTCAGAGGAAGCAATTCTGAAGTGTTCATTCTTTTATTTGTTCAGTAACTTGATCACACAAGTGAACAGAAGTATTGAACAGAGGGCTAAATGCCTACCACACCTGGCTTGTTCAGGCAGTAGAAATATGGAAATGACAATAACAATGAAGAGACAAGTCATGGTAATTAAGAAACAAGAACAAAGTGGTATTGAAGGTGGGTGTAGTTGACTGAAAGGTTGAAAGCCAGGAAAATCAAGATGCAGAAAATTCATTTGCACCTTCCTGTTTTCCTTAAGTTTTTCTATACTTAAAAGAAAATGTGTTGTGTTATGTTATGGACAAGAATAATATTCCTAACTGCTGGCATATAGAGGCAACTTAAGATCCTTCACAGTTCAAATGTCTTTTAGCCCTGCCCTTTGGAAGACAGTGGGAGAATGTTTCTGGATGCTTCAGAAGAGTTAATGGGAGCTGACAATACAAGTGCAGCTGGGAGAACATTTCAAAGATGGAAAAAGGGATGTAAAAAATGTGAAGCTTTGCTTCTCTGAATATATGACACAGAACTTTGGAGGAAAGGATTCATTTGGGGGTTTTGACAATAGTACTTTCACAGAAGAAGTCAGGGTACTTTGATAAGTTCTTTTAAATTTCAGTCATCTTGTGTTCTCAGGATTGTGTTAGTCATAAAAATTTATTCAGGCTACCTGGATGTTTAGTTCTGCACTTGTCCTATTGATAATGTCTCCTTGTATCACTTTTTAGAAAGAGGCTTACAGGCTAATTGTTTTTAACAAATAGTTACATTCCAAGGTCATGGAAGAGCTAGTCTTCCTAATAGTATAATGCAGAAAAGAAACTCTAATTTGTGAAGACTTTGAGATCTAATTGAGATCAAAATGTTGGGTGAGAGAAGAATTAATTTGGCTGCTAATCTTCAAACATATTAATTTGAAAGGTTTTGATCTTCTGTTACAAAAGGAGATATGAAGTCTGATCAAAAATCAAAATAAAGTGACTCCTTCTGCAGTACTGTAGGTGGTTTGGGGAAAAATAAGGGAAAAAAAAGGGGTTTCAACTAGGTAGTTGCACCTAGAGATGCTATATGGCAACTTTAAATGTGGTCGTGTAACTTAAACGTGCCCAGTAATATGTAACTGCACGACTGGCAATCTCAGAATGCTCATAATAATCAGGTAACTACTTAACCCCCCCCACCCCCCAAAAATAGATGGGATGTATAAAGAAGGTAAATATCAACTTAAACTTAGTCAAAAGTCATGCATAGTTTTTACAAATAATTCCTATTCCTGAAAATTAAGCATGTATTCTTTTAGTTTGGGGAACTGTATTTTCCTTGGTGTGTGATTTTTAATGCTTGTCCTTCAAGGAAGAGTAAATGTCAGCTTTGTTTACTGTGAACACAGACAGGAGAGTAGGATTTTCTCCTCCCATCCTTGTAGCCCCTCTCCTGTCATTGCTCAAGAAAAAAGGAAGCTGTGGAACTGTTAGTCCTATTCAATAATACTGTCTAATCAGCAGTTTAACAGAACATCCATAAATGTTTTTGTGTATTCTTTCCTACACAGAGTCAATACAAATTTGTTTGTGAAGCTATTCTTCGTGTTTACAAAGAAGGATTGGTTCGACCACTGGATTCCAGTTAGCACAGCAGTGAAGGATGAGTTCTTTTTTCACCTAAAAACCTGCTCTTTAAGTAAAGCAAGGGCTTGTTTTTGAAAGCAGCTAGAATGGACTAGAAGCCCCTGAAAAGACAGAGGAGCACATTTGAACTGTGGCACTTTAAATTCCTCAAGAAGATTGCTAAATCATGTACAGTATAACGAAGTCACATAGATAAATATATGACAGCAATTGTGTGTAATATGCTTTATTCACATAGACAACCATAAACAATCATGGAAACCTTAACACATATCTTTTACTGCCTTAAAACACCCTTTACTTTGTAAGTTACAAAGTTCCTTGTGTTTCCTTTGAAATGGCAAAAAGAAAACTCCTATTATTGAAATTATTCATCTTAAGAAGGTATTTAATATATTTGTATTGTATGAAAGTTCATTGAAGGTGAATATTTGTAACTTTGTTATTGGGATACTATATATCCATGGAGCTGTAACCTTGACTAAAAGGCTGACAAAGAGCTTTAAAGGCTAATGCATAACTACTGTACACTGAGCTGGAGAAATTTAGTATTCAGTTACCATAAATCTATTAGTGAGTATGCCAGCTGTTATGATATGCTGCTTAGAAATCACATCTACTGTATGTGATGTGAAAATAATGCTGCATTTAGGCACTTATGCAGATGGTACAGTCTACATCTTCTGTTGATCAGTTTTATTTTCAACTTGCCCTTTTGACAGTGACCTACTTCTTAAAGTTTTAGTTATTCCACCCCTTTTCTTCTGTTACTGCTGTCCATCTCCTTTATACTTTTCACTGCTGTTTCTTTATGTGGACTGAAAACATTTTAACTTAAAACGAGGTTTAATTCTCTGTCATGTTTGTTTCCATGTGTATTTATGAGTTCTCAGATGTAAACGTGGATTAATGTTGCGCACAAGTACTAGACTTTTGACTTACTGTATATGCAAAGTGTAATCCAGTACTGGAAGAAAAATTACTACTGAACCCATGAAATATGTTGCTGCTATTTCAAGGTGTGAGGCTTACAAGGGCACAGGTGTTGCAAGTGTTCAGATGGTGATAAAATGTTGACTTGCTGCCCTCCAGCAAAGCACTCTTATCCAGCGAAACACAACTCCCTTTTGCAAGAGTTCTCCAGATTTACTGTATTTCTTGCTTATACAGAAATGCAGTTTAATTCACCTGAAGATTTATGTGGAAAGAGAGAATGAATTTGTACACTGATGAATAATTCACCCTAAGGTACACTGGTCTCTATTTCATTTCAGATGGGAGAATTGGACTTTCTGAACAGTATAACCACATTTGTAGAATGTTAAATTATTTTGTGTGTGCTTTTTGATTAACCTGAGATAGCTATTAATTTTTATAGTGTTTAAAAATATTCTAAGGGGCTGTTTAAAACTCTGTTATTTAAAAAATTAGTCCTAAATAGGGAAAAAATTTTATGGGGCATATTAGCCAGATGTTTATATGTATAAAAGAGAAAATTAGATAGTTTTTTCCGAGAGATATATATGCACACACATATTCAGATGTATTTTAGAAAATGGTTTGTATTATGGATATTAGCATTTATAGCTGGAGTTTCATTATAGAAACTATCACAGCTGTACAATACGCATCTCTCATGTTACTGGAAAATTATGGTTTTTTTCCCAAAGGAGATAACTAGAAAGTGCATGTAGGATGAGTTGAATTGCTGACTTGTCTTTTGTAGGCTTGATCCTTTCTCCAAGATTCCATTTTTAACTCTAGCTGAAGAAGATACCTGGTTACTATTTATTGATCAAAAGAGTTTTAATTGAGATGTGCAGAGTAGTTGGCAACATGGAAACCTTCTTGGCTTTGTTAGGTTGAATAGGTTTGTGCTCATCCTTACATACTGCATTCCAAATTTCCCTTCAACTGGAGTTTTCTGTATTATTTTGGATCATTGTCGTCTTGCTTGATTTGGCATAGATCAGAAGGCAAAAGACTGCAAATCTTGCTAAATTGCATCAGGTATCTCAATCTGTCTTTGAATCCAAATGTAATATGATAGTGGACATGCACATATTATTTGGGAAGCTTTGTAACATGTCAAACATGTGCCTGTCTGTAAAAGCATCTTTTTTTTTTTTAAGTTTTCCTATGCCCAGGTCTGAGTCATCCCTTGCAGTTGGCATGACTTGTATTTAATAGTTTGCCAAGAAGTGAAAAAAGACAAGAAAATAAATTGTAAGAAAATATTTAGAGCATCTTCATGACATCTATGTCTTTCATGGAAGCACTCACAGTTTCTTTGTGTTCAAGGTTATTCCTGTATTCCAATTGCTATTTATGTTTCTTCATGTTTAATATGTATTTACCAAAGCACTGTAAATGTATTTCTTGTATAACTCCAGTCTCAAGATACATGGTATAGACTTGACTTGGGTTAGTATGTGTGCATTTAAATGATGACTGTCATATTGTGACAACAAATGCTGCTCTTGTTCTGGTAAACTTGGATAGGTTTGGTAATACTTTTGGGGAGCTCTTGGAATTTAATGACTTGTTTGAAATTACTGGCCACAGAGAGAATACTCAAAGCTATATAAATAGTAATCTCTATAAGTCTTTTTGTTTTTATTTTTTAATACCTTAGAGGAAATATTAACTCCACAAGTATCTTGTATATTGTGTCCATCTTTATTTCAGTCTTGCTGGGTTTTGCACATGTACCTGTAGGGTCCAAAGGGGAGAATTGAAGGGGTTTTGTCTTCTCTCTGTAGTGTGTGATGATTTTGCACTGAATGAAGTATGCCTTAGATCTGATTTTGCAATGAAAGCATAATTATGAAAACATTTTAATGCCTGCTTTTGTTTCAAAAAAAATTAAGAAATCACGAAGACATCGATTTAATTAATCAGTTTGGGGTGGGTTTTGGTGGGAGTCAAAACTTGTTTTTAATTGTTAAGCAATTGGCAAATGGTAGAAAATGCTATGAAGACAAGATTCTGTATATCCTTCATAAACATTTTACCCTCAATTTCCCCTGTGCTGGCCTCGTCATGAAAATGAGTATTCAAAATGTCTGGTGTGGTGGTGAACGAAGAGGGAGCAATAAACCCTTGACGTTTTCATCACTGTGAAATACACAAACATTTATTTCTACAGAATTAAACAAACTTTAACTTAGTGGCTTTATCCTTTATATGGAAGTAACTAAACTGCCTATTTAACATGTCTTCAGAAATCTCACAGGGGGACACTTCTGAGACAAAGGTAAAAGGGAACAGGTCTTGCAATTTATTAAAAATAAGGAAAACAGTGCCCTAAACCATGAATGCCTTTTGTGTAACCAGATGTATAAAATACAAATCATTAAAATAAAACCAAACCTTGAATAGTGGTGGTGTTTTGCAAAAAAAATATGAAAAAATAATTGTAATCCAGGGGTTTGCTTTTAATTATCCTGTCTTTTAGGTATTGATACTAAATTATATGCAGTCAAAATGTACCCATGAATTCAGCAATAAGTCTTCATATACACACCGTTTTTTAACTGTTGGTTTTCCTTTTCCTCCTCACATTCCCTACTAGGCTGTACTTAGTTAATATATATGTATTTTAAAAGAACTCTAGTTCGGAACTATATAATGACCTTTGTATTGGCTTTATTACAAGCATAGTATATGTTTTTACAAAAAAGCTATTCCCTGTAGACAGTATTCTTGTGTCACACTAAATGCATAAATGTTGAAAATAGATGCACATGATTCATATTCAGTCAATAATAATTTTAAACATAGTTATTTCACTGATAATGGCTTTGTTTTTCTATCCTGAAATGTAGCATTTAAGTGCAAGCTTATTTTACTCTTTCAGCCTTTCCAGAGAACATGTGCTGGGAAATGTTTTGATTAGTAAACTGAAATCACTGCAATCTACTTGGTTAAAAGCATTTATTAATTGAAGATATATAGAAGGTAAAGTTTTTATTACATATTTTGTTCATGGATTATATGTGTTTCTAGCATTTAAGTTCTGACACTGATAATGGTTAGCCATTGCAAATGGCTGTCTGTTTTAACCATTGTTTACTTTAACTGTTTAAACACACCAGTCTAATGCAATATGATTTAGTTTTAGTGTACTTTAATACTGTATAAGCTCCAAAGAGTAGCATCTACAATCACTGAAGCCTGTCATGCTAAAGAAAAAAGTAAGTTTCTCTGAATCAAAAGGAAGAAGTACCACATAATATCAATACATTTAACCATTTTTCAGCTCAGACTAACTGTGTGATAGTAGCATTCTTACCACTCATATAAAGAGCAAATGTTGAGGATCAATAATATTATGGAAAAAACCAAATTGTTTAGTCTGTAAGAGACCAGGAAATATTGTTGTCCTTATTTTTTTTTTTTAAGACAAATTCATCTCAAGAGGGGACATTTCTTGCAGGCTACTTGGATAAAAGTAGTCTTTGTGGGGTTTTTTGGGGCTTAGCTACAGGTTAACCTTTAATTAAAGTTCCATTTAAAATACAAAACTGTTTATTTTAATAGACATTAGTAAAACACTTGAGTTTACTCTTAAATGTTTAACTTCTGTTTACTTGGCTTTCATGATTCTTTTTCCTGAAATGTCATTACAAGTGTGAAGCTGGCTTTGTCTCAGACAGGCAAAGTGATGTTAGCATGGCTTTTGAAAGGATGGGGTTTTTTTCACCTGCTGAAAGGGGGCAGTGTGGTGCTCAGACCAGTCTCAACTGATCTCCTTTCTGAGGAATTTAAACTGCTGCTAGCAGCAATAGAAATCATCAAGATATATGAAAGAGCATGAAAGAAATGTTTTCTTTGGGGCAGATAAAACCTGGGTTTAACTTAAGTATTAAAAGAAAAAAAAAATCAAGCATTGTGAACATGAAAATGCTTTTAACAGATAAAGTAGATATGGGAAACACATGATTTCCACCCCCCCTCCCCCTTTATTTTTCTTTGAAACACCACTGTGTTTTAAACACATCATTTCTCTTGGAACAATTTCTTTAGTAAAGAGCCATACTGTTGGCCATGGGATTTAATTTTCGTCAAACCCACCTAGAAAATAATTTTATGTGGAACATTTTCCTCGTCTACTGGTTTGTGCTCTTAAGTAACATTAAAAAAACCTCTTAAATGAAACCTGCATGTAGCTAGATAACTGGTGACGTTGCCCTGCATGCTTAAGAGGAAGCAGATGCTTTATTAGGGCTATGAAACCTCTTATCTAACATCAGTTACCAACTTAAGCCAGAGTAGCATCATATTTCTGTCAGCCTTTTGCAGAATAAACATTTGGTAAGTAGTCCTTTGAGCTTGCTCTCCCAAGCATCAGGAAGTTGTCTTGCATCAAGCTAGAATTTATACTTTAAAAAAAACCCAAAAATTTAAAACCTGAATCTTCAAGTAAGGAATGACTATTTACCAATTCTGTACAAAACATACCTTTTAAAAAGAAAAAAAATACTTTTTTTTTCTGTAAAAATACAAAGGTTAGCTGCTAGAAGTACCTTCTTAGCTGTGGGTACAGCTTAGCTAGTCATAAAGCAAATTTGCTCTCAGTTACTGTGCAGTATGCCACTAAAGCACCGAAAGTGCATCATCAGCCCAAATGCCTGATTATTTGTCAACTTTCTTGCACATGATTGGTTGCAATTCTGTTTCAGGAGTAAGGCAAAAGTGCTGCCTTCCTTAGGGAAAGAGGCTGAAATCTTGCACAGTAAATCCGTTGCCTGTATTGATCTTAGTGGGGATGTACTTGTATTATCTAACCTGAGCAGTCTAGTTCAAAGTAAGATCAGGTGTATCTATGAATTTGCATGAATATTGAAATGCTCCATTCCAAAAAAAAAAAAAGTGATAAATAAAAGCTCAGCAGTGGGCTTCATTTGCTTCAGTTAAGCAGTAGGTGAGTGTGGCAGCACTTGGGTTAGTACTGATCAGTGCCCTTCTAATTTAGAGCTTCAGACCTTTACATACATGACTGAAAATTTGGGGTTTAGCAGGAATTAAATTGCTGTCTGTAGAAATTAGGTGGGGAATTAGTATATGTGCTCAAATGTAAATCTATTTCTAATCCACGTTTTGCAAAATAAATGACAAGTATCAGTGCTTACATTCCAGTGACGTGTGCAGTGAGCATTAAACATAATTTATTTAGGTTTTCACACTTCATTGTGTAACCTTAATAGAGAGATACAAGGTATATAATGGGGACACTCCTATAAAAGCTTTAAAAACCTGCCTGCCATTCATTCTCACAAATGATGTACTGGTTAAAACTGACCTGGATTATAACTGATATGGAAACGCATTTTTAATACTGGAATAAATTGCATAGCAGTTGGGAAAGCCAAAGTTGTTTGGGTTTTTTTCAAGTTTTGAAGAAGATTTCATTATTCTAGCCACTGAGCTTGTATTTTCACAAGTTCAGCTAGCATTTTTGTCAGCAAAATCTTGGAAGGCAATATCTATTTAGGGACTCTGGCTGGGAGTTTTTGAATTCTTTTTCTTTTCCTGTAGCACTCTATAGTTTCTTCTAAGATCTTAGGTGCAGAGCATTAAAGGAATAAAAGAATGTATTTTATGTATTTGGAAGGTAAGGAAAGAGATTATTTTGTACCCTATGCTGTATTTTTCTTTTCAGTCATCTAAAATGTAAATTGATGTTGATATTACAAAGTTTAATTTATTGTTTAAAAGTGTAGACACCTCTTGAATGTATAATTTTTCTTTTTTATTTTTATAGGAATAAAGGTTTGGTTGATGTTTTCAGTAGAGCTTTCTTGGGGTTTGGAACTGTTTTGAACAAAAATATAGCCATCATTTTATGTTTATTGGTTATATGGCTAATGGTGGAATAAAGCATTTTTTGGCTGTATGGTTTTACTGTGGCTTATTCAGAAAGAAAATAAGAATTGCTTTAAAAAGTTACTGACCTTTTTGATAGGAAAGGAATCATCTAAGAAATCACGCATGGATGCAGCTTGAATTTTATCTAAGCAATCAGGCTTGTATGGGAAATGTCTGGTCTATATATCATAGTAAAAAAGGAAACCAAGCAAGTCACAAATTCTCAGGAATATTTCACTTGCAATGAGTTTTATGAAAGAGGATAGTCTTGACTAATTAGGTGAATAAACCTTTGCAATCATGTCATGCAAGGCCGCATGTTGGCAAGGCCAACAGTTTGAGTGCAGATTTTCTTTTTTGCTCCTGTGTATAAAATCTGCAGCCTGTCTTTCCTTTTGGGATTTCACGTGTTCTCAGGGTACTAGCCAGGCATGTCTGAGTGATCTTCTACACCGTCTGTTGCCCCATGGTGCTTATCACATTTTCACAACAAATCAGAACCCAGTGAGTCTGTTCTTGAATTATTTCTGTTTACATGCGTGTTAAAATGCAAGTTCAAAATAGAGAGCACATGGAATCAAAGACTAACAGATGGATAGAGCACTGACCTGAAAATATGTTTGAGATTTCGTTAAGAACTGGGATGGTTGTTAGCCAGCACTTTTTGCTGTTTACAAGGCGTGGCTCTGCCTACTGATTAGTCTTTTTAAGCTTGAGGCCAATAACCCTTCATTATGAAGTTGTGAATTCAATAAAATCTCAGTGAAAGGAAGCACAAGGCCAAAACCAACTGTCTGGACAGCTCTGACCCAGGATACGTGTGCACGTTGGAATCTCTTATAGATACATAGAGAGCTATCAGGATGAAGGTTTTGCTGGAAATCCAAACGGAGCAGTTTATGGCAAGATGTACTGATATCTTTACAGCTTAATAGCAAGCTATGGTTCAAGAAGAGCCTTTTAGAGGAGATAGGGCAGAAGTAAACTCCAAGCTTGTTGCTGTATCATAGCTGATTGCTAGAGGTGAGAAGAGGGCTTTAATTTGCTGAGTGTTCTGCATGATTTTTTGGACATGAAGGTGTTCCGTTCTCCATACAAGGCAATCCTTTAAAATCCTTATGATACTGGCTACCCCATGGAGGAGTGAGGTGCGCACCAGGGAGCCAGGAGTATGGAAGGAGTGCTTTTGCATAACTCAAAAGTCTGCTAAGGAGCAGTCACAGGCAAGAGAACCTCCCTTTTAACAGTCTTGCTTGAATTTGTAAGAACTGGGAATATAAATGTCAAATGGCATTCCCCAGAATATTTATTATTTTCATGTCTAGCTTCTTCATGCCTTAGTTCAGTGATATAAACATTTTCAAGCAGTGAAATAAGCCATTTAGCTTATAGTTTAGCTTGTAGTACTTGAAGTAAAATATTTTAAATAATATAATAAAAATTATCAATATCTGTTTTCATGTTGATTTGGGATTAAGCTCTTCCTTTTTTGTTTTTTTTTGGTCACTCCTAGTAGAATGTTATTAAACTGGGTTTCATGTACTAAAAAATAAATATGTGAAGGTGGCATGTGCAAAAGCCAGTCTGCTAAGAAAACTTGTTTCTTCATTTTGAGTGGTAAAATTCAAAGTTCACAATTTGTTAAAATGAACCCTGTGAGAATAACTGAAAGTCATTTGGGGAGACTGGGGTCATTGCTGCAGTCTCTGGATTCAGAGCTAGTTCAGATTCCTAGGTCCATCTTTAGGAATAAGGGCAACGAATATTCTGCTGGAGCATGACAAAAGGCCAGACTCCTCTGTACACTCATGTACCCTTCTGTGCCCTGGCATTGCTACTGGGGAGCTCAAATACCTGCAACACTCTATTTTAAGGCAAGGGTGTTCTGACTTGCTTCTGTTTCATTGAGTTTGGCACCCACACACAAAAGATGCAACATCATTTATAACAGGAGCCTTTTAGTTCATCTGTGCATCAGCTACAGTTTAAGAAATTAGTTAATTGGCTCTGATAGAAAAAAGGTTTCCTCAGCACTAGCTGTCTCTCAAGACCAAGGGTTAATTGCTCGGGGACAGTCAGGTTGCACTGGCAGGAATGATGGTGTGAACTGGGGTAATAACATGATGGAAATAACAGGATGGAAAAGTGTGTGAAAACCCTCACTGTGTACTTTGATGTAACCCAGAGTGCTGTTGGAAAAGGAAAGCCAATTGCTAATGGGTTTGTTCCTACTTAAGTGTAATTTTGGCCTTCAGAGCTTTCTGTGTTAGTACAAATGCCCTGTTTTTAGAACTGATAAATTCTAATTTAAATACTGAATGTTACTCCTTGCTAAGTGGTTTGTTCTTTTCGAGCATGATAATCCTCAGCTGTAATCTGGTTAACTCTGCTCAGTGCATGTTCATACAAATGTCATGGAAATGTAGTGTAGGTCTTAAGATTTGCATTCAATTATACAGATTCCAAGTTAGCATAAGCTTGCTGCTTTCAAATGGGGCCAGTTTGCTTATGTATAATACTAAGCCTAAAAGAATGCAGTGACTCCAGCATTCAGGTAATGTGCCAAAAGCTGAAATACTTTATGCCTATGAAGTTACTTGTTGCTGCCTCTTGATTGGTTGTGAGTGTTAATTTTTTTTTAATTTTTTTTTTTTTTTTAGAAGAGTCAAGGCTGTTATTTTCATCTGTGCTTCTGGGTTTATTTTTTCATTTGTTTTTTGATTTTTTTTTTGGGTTGTTTTGGGTTGTCTTTTTTTTTCAGTTTTAGAAACACTATTACAAGAAAATCTCCTCACATTGTGCTGCTGAAGATGCTTGTATTTTGAATGGAGGATGTTGTTTTGTCCTCCATGAGAACAGCTCTCAGTACTTTGATATTGCACCTCTGCTACCTCAGTAACTGCCTGCTGTATCAAATGACATGTCAATGCATGAAAAAATGTCTCAAGCTGTCTCAGCTGGGAAAATGCCACCACCTCTGTAAGAACTCTTTCTTATACAACTCTTATACAGTGGATAATTCCCCTGCTTTGGTAAGTAAAGCAGGAACTGAGGAGAAGCAGAACTTCCAGCTGAAGGAAAGTTAGGACAACATAACCTAGATGCTAGCAGGAAACCTACAGAACCCAAGAGTTTTAGACCTGATGAAGACTGGAGGATAACCATTTACAAGGAGCTTCCTACGATTCTTCCTCCTCCCCATTCCCCTTGGATTTTTACTAAGGGAAACAGGCTCTCCATCTTCAGTCCCTGTGGCAGGGAGTGTCACAGCCAGTCTGAATTCCCTTTGGAGTGGGAAGGTTTCTTCACTCCTACAGAGTCATCTGTTCTCTCATGGCCTGATGATGGTCATGCTGATTTCTTCCTATTTGGCCTCTGTTACTCAACTTCACCCTCTACAGCAACAACTGCTCAGAGCTGGCCTGGCTTAAAACTGCTCAGCTGGGTAACTAAGAAACTCCATGTTGGCAAGTGCTCTTACAGGAGTCCTAAAGATTTGTTTAAATGGTATCACTTTCAAATGTTATCATTTTATCAAGACAGGATTGGAAGGGGGTGGAGAGAGAGAGAGAGAGAGAGAGATGGGTATGTGAGGACATATATAGAAAGAGAAAACAGAATATTTAAGTGAATAACAAAACTAGCTCCAAAAATGGGCAGAGAACACATACACTCATTTTGACATCTCAGCCCTAAACAGTATTAAAAAGGGTAAGTCTAAAGTAAAGCTGGCCGTACAGGTAATGTAAGTAACATGTATAAATAAGGAGTGGGTTTTTTCTAGCATGCTACAGTAGTTTTTGTACTGAAATAAAAACTTGATTCAAACTATTGAAAAAATCTGTATATGTGCTGGTTTTATTATTTATATGCATAGGATTTTGCTTTTGTAGATCCCTGTAATACATGCATAATTTACTATTTCAAGTTACACTGAATCTTGCTTGCTTTATTGCCTTCAGTGTAAACAGTTTACTCTTCTGTCACTACACGGTTATGTAGATTGAGTATTTCTTTTAAGGGTAATTACTTAGGAAAGTGATTTCCTGGCGTTTTAGGGAGTTTAGATAGCAGAGAATAGAGAAAATAAAATACTTTATATAGCAATGATTACATTTAGTGTATATTCAAGCACTGGCTTACATATCATGCCTTTTGCTCTAATCAAGCCAATTATTAAATCTTTCAATCTGATACAGTTAGGGTGCTTGATGCTGAGCAAATAACTATCAAATGCAATCCCACTTCCAATGAGCTTTCAGGTTAGTTCAGAGTAGACACAGAACAGTTCATACATGAACAGTCAACAAAACAATGGTATATAAGGAAAAAGGGGTGTGACACAAGGGTTAAATATGGGAAAAACTGACTTCTTTAATAACTGCTCAGTTACAGCAACATGCTTTGAGAGGAAGCCCACAGTGCAAAGCCCTTTCTGCAAAGACAATTGAAGCCCTGGGCACAACCTTGCTCTCAATGGGTTTCTGTGGCTTCATAGGAATTGCTCCTTGATGGAATTGTGCTAATTGTTTAAAATTCTTACAGAAAAAGGTCTTGGTAGGTGTCATGCATTCCCTGTTGGGGGCAGTGGGGAGAAGTAGCAAGATTTGAAGTTCATCAGAAGAGGATACATTTTTGTATAGCTCCCCACAGACAAGGTACTGTAAGTGCCTTTTTGCCAAGCAAAGTTGGTTTTACAGCCCTTCCTGTGAGATGCACTTATTTGTATCTTTCTCCCAAGGTTATGTGCCGAATCTCAAGGCCACATAGCAAAACTATTGGATGAGAAAAGAGAATTTGAGGGCCAAGTTGTGGTCCTCTGCCTATGCCAGGGCTGATGCCAGAATTCCCAGGCTGACTACCAGAATGATTTACCTGTGTTCCATGGGATGCCCTACCTGTGGAAAATACTTGGTGGTGCACAGTGCTAGAGGATTTTCACACTAAAAAAACAATTGGTTTTCTAGCTATGGCTGGTGGCAAGGAAGCAATAGGTTTGGATGGCCACATCAGTAGTAGGCAGTTTACGAGATGGTGAAACATTTGGTTATCCCAGGATAAATTTTTCTCACCCTTCTCGAGTGCAGCCAATTCACTATCATCTCAAAAAGGATTCATTGCAGAGCTGCACTCTGCTCCCCCTCTAGCAGTGATTGTCCCTTCCTTATCCTAGTTTGCTCTCCTCCACCACTCACAACACATGTGCCTCCCCTGCACATGCAGCATGCACTGCTAAATTCTGGTCATGCTGAGTGGGTAGAAGTGGGTGAGTTGCTGTTGTGCTGGAACAGATGGTGTCTGCAATGCAGCCACTAGTTATGTTCTTGTGTTGTAGGAGGTTGCTAAAGGAAAAGGGGAAAATTTAGAGTTTTTGTTGAAAAGGTTGGTTACTTTTAATTATTTGGATTGGAACAATTGGAAACTTGAGGTTAGTTTGTTGGGTTTTTTCAGTGGCCAGTTGCTGTCAGTGGCTTATTTAGATGACATGTATTGAGCCAAGGTAATCCAAGGAGGAGAGGAATTTAACCAATGATTTTTTGTGTCTTGATAGCTTTTAAGTACGCAGATTTCTGAACTACAGTCCACAATTTCCAGGTGTTCCCATCATATTCTGTTATGTCCCTGTCACTTATTGCAAGCAAGGGCCCTGTTCAGGTCAGCTGCCCCTGGGACCATGCCTACCCAGCCTGGTACCATGGCCTGGAAGCTGCCCACGTTCCCTCACAAGGAAAAGCCTGTAGCCACCTGCTAGGACTCTCCTGTTGATCCCTGAAATCTCTCAGCCTCATGCCAACCACCAGAATTTCCCTAGGCCTATACCTTCATTTGTCCTCAGAAGTTGCAGCACTGAGAATCTCTTTACCACCCCCTGCCCCAGGGGCTGACATGCTGTGCCCTGTCCTCTGAGACCCCCCACACCCCTTCCATGTAGGGTGATAACTCATGTATTGTATTATATGGTTTTCACAGCTTAGTTTTTCTTGCTGAGTGGTGTAAGGAAATTATCAGCCAGCTTCACATATTAGATCTCAGCCTGCATCTCCCCACACTCTGCTGTGTGTGGATGGAGGCTGACAACTCTGCCTTTATGAAACCTTTCCTTGCTCAACCCCGTGACTAATGCACATAACTATTTTTAAAACAGCTCTGGAAGCCACTGCAGTACGCTTTCATGTGCACATTCAAATGTGTATTTACATTTATCTGGCGTTTGTGAACCCCAGATTACCTTGTAATCCTTATTCCTACTGTGCAGCTTAAAGAAATGCATTGTAGCACCTGTGTCATGGTGGGGAGCCAGCACGAGTGATCTGGATAGCCAGACACACAAAGCAGCGACTGTGAAATAAATAAAGAGAAACATTTAAAGATATCTCATTTCATGGCACATTATTAAGCTCCTGTATTACCAAAGTCTCCCGAGGTTCCTCTGTTTCTCTCAGCGACCAATTATTTCTCCTTTCCAAACCTAGCTGGACATGGGGTAGGGGGAAAAAACCCAGCTTAAACCCAAGATGATGGGGAGGTGTTCACAAAAAAAATCACAAACCAAGACCACAAGCCTCTCTGAGATTTTATATTCTGGTATGGCAAGGTGTGAAAAACTAAATTGATTTGATGTGGGTTTTATTAATGGGTTGGTGATGTTGGTTGCTTGTAACATGTTTGCTTACTGCATGTACACATATAATTACATAATTTGTTACAGTGGTTTTCTAGGACTTGAAATTGAAGCCACTTACTCTGTTATCACTGGTATCACTAGACATTTAAACCATTTTTTAAGGACAATTTTGCTCTTCTGTTTCCCATTATCCAGCGCCATTTTTTTTCTCCAAGTGCACAATAAAAATTTGTGGTCATTTTAACATGTTCCCCCATAGGCTGATGAGCAATCTGGGTACATTTTCTCAGGTCTAACCAGTTAAACAAGCTTTCAGGCATTTTCTACCTTTTCAGACTACGTTTTCAGAGTACTCTATGGCAAGGTCTCTTCTGGTACCATCTCGGCTCTTTTACACTTTCCCTAGGTGTTATTCTCCTACCCATCCACTCCTAGCTGTCTTTTTTCAGTGCAAAGTAGAATGCATTGCTCCATTCCTCAGGGCTAGCTGCTCCCTTCCCACTGAGAAGTGATCTCTATTGTCTTGCTATTGTATTAATTTACATACTTTTCTGGTAATATTGCTGTTTTCAGGGCCTGTTCTCTGTCTTTAGGCTTTGATTTTACCCTCATAAATTCATGCTCTTCTGTCATGCTTCTCCTGAATAACTTCTCCTATGTCCCATTTTTCTATTCTTCTCAAGTTTCAGGCTGTTTCATAGCTCCTAGCAGAGCCAAGTTGCTCTCCTGCTATGCTTCCTCCGCACTGGCAGAGCGTGTGTGTGTGTGCTTTTAATACTGTTTCTTCAGAGAGCTACCCATCCTCCAAACCTCCCTCTTCCTTTTAACTTTGCAGAAAATCGTTCCCATCGTATCCCAAGCATCTCTTCAACCTCTTCCCTGTTTCATAGCTTTGTGATGGGAAGGGAAAAGGCTTCCAAAGTCTTCAGCTAATTACTTTTTTTTTATTAAAGAAAATAAAACTCCATACCTAATGCTGCTTGTTAGATGACCTGTAGCAGACCTCTTGCACGTCCCAGGCTGCTTCTTTCATTTTCCTTACTAAGTAGAGACTTCAAAGTTTATCCTGTGTCCTGTCAGACTAAAACCAATATATATATATATTTAAATTATTCATTGACATAGCAGATTAATTATTTTACTCTTGCTTGCCCTTTCTAAACAGCTATAAACTTATTCCATGACAGTCCAGTCACAGGTGTCACCTATCAAGCCTTTGGTATTCCAATTGCTTTGAAATCAATTGCTTTAACTCCTTCAATACTGGTCTCTTTGCTTTCTAAAGGGAAGCTTTCCTCAGAGTGTTTTTATTTTTAAAATAAATTAAACTAGTAAGTAGTAGTAGTGAGTTATTAAGTTTTGCATAAAAAGCAGTAATTTTTTCTTCAAGTTAATCCTAGGAAAGCTGCTGGCTTTCTTTGCACTCTCAGTGCACACCTGACATGGACCACAGAGGGAGCCTGATAGAAAGGGATTGGAGAAACCTCTGAGTGTGGCAGCGAGGCAGGGAAAACACTGATTTATCAGGGCAGTTTTGGGAAAGAAGGGACAGAACATCCTCCCTGAATAACTCTAACCTCTGTTCATATTTAACGAAAGAAGTCCAAACCTGCAATCAAACAAATAAACAAAAACTGCCCACACCAAGAGCTCTGACTTGGTTCATTCATGCAGGCCTTTGAAGAAGCACACAGCAAAGGGCTTGACATATCCTGCTCACCCCCTCAGCCTTCCAGCTATCCTGAGCCCTAATGCTGCTACAGCTTTAGCTCACTGCAGACTCCTCAGGAGGCTCCCTTGCTCCTCGGACCAAGTCTGCTGCTGCTTCCTGAGGATAAAGGAGGAAGCCCAGCAGTGACTGATGCAAGCACTGGCGATGCAGCTGGCAGAGAAGCCTGAGGGAGCTGCTGTGTCTGGTCTGGATCATACCACAGCATTTAACTTGTAGCTGTGCCTGCTCTGAAGGCTGCCCATCAGAGCTGAGAAGCAAAGCAAGTGGTTCTGCATTTTTGTTATTTAACCTTTGTTTATCAGCAGCTAAGCATAAAATCCCAAACGGTTTCAGAAGAAGGTTATTGTGAATTAATGGGGCTGTTTTATTTTGCTTTGCAGCCCACAGCGTTGATTAGCTCAAGTAAAATATGTCATTGTGACATTTTATCCTCTTCCTTGAAAATGGATCAAGGCAATTAGGAGGCTGGAGAAGCAGGTTAACTCAGCTGCATCCTGCCTCCCAGGGCCTCCTATCAAATCTCTTGGCACCTTAGGACTGCTTGGATTTTATATGTGGTTTGTACCTGGGGGGGTTTTGCGCATTAGTTTACTACTCATAATGAATCCAAGAACAATATAGATGGATTTTTGTCGTCACCATGCCTCACTTTCAAGGGGACAATGTAGTAGTGCATGCAGTGATTGTTTCATGTCCCCAGTGCACCTTTTCCCTCAATTGGTGATGTAGCCAAGAGCTGAGCAGCAGCTCTGTGCACTAAAACCCACTTGCTGTCCAGTTCACCTGGCCTGTCTGCCATCGATTCCTGATGGATAAAATAGGAAGACTACTTTGCTTGCTGTTTTCAAAGTGCAACGTGGTATTCTGAAAGCTGACCCAAATGATTTTCATCGGCATTTCTGTTGGATAAGTTGGGCTTTCACAGTTATTGTGGAAAGTGCTAGCTAGTCACAGGAGTAAAGAGCTTCTCACCATGAGGAAGAATATTTCCAATAAAATTTTTTAGTCTATCCAGATGATATAATGCTTCTTGAATTATATTTTAGCATTTACCAGGCAGGCTCTCTTTCCTGGCATTGCCCACAGGGAGCAGTAGTCTTCCTCTTACCTTATACCCAGTGAGGAATGCATTGTGTGAGCCTGAGAGGGAGCCCTAGTGTGCAAAAGAGACTAGTCTAAAAAATGACAAGGTACAGCTCTTATCAGGCCCTCAGTGGCACTTACAGCTAAAACCACTCCAGTATTATTTTTTTTCAACCCCACTTTCGTTCCATTTTCCATGAAAACTGTAACAATGTGACATTTTTCATCAAACATTTTCCCTCAGGCTAGAAATTCATTTGCTGCCCTCTTGAAATTCTTGTTTGTTAGACCTCAGGGGAGGAACGCAGTATCTGAGCCTGGGATACTGCAGTAGCACACGTACAATATTCTGACAAGCAATTGGAAAGTGAATCTATTGTATTTACATCTCACAGCAGCTGACATTAATGTACAAAATTAAAATGAATCCAAGCGATATTGTAGATTTATGGTCAATACTTAAGCAGGTTGTTTACTTAGTAATCAGAAAAGCTAATGAGGATTTGTTCTGTCTGGAAACACGCTGGCCTGCAATAAGTAACATTTTTATCTCCTTGCATAAATCAATTATGTCTTAAAGCAGTGAAGGGCTTAAAAAAGTAAACAAAATCTTTCCTTCTAGCTGTGTGTATGCTTCTGCAAGCCTTAGAGACAGTCTGTGGTGTTTTTGCTTTTTAAACAGCAATAAGTACTTTGAAAACTAAGCCTGTTGGAACACTTGTGCAAGCAGCCATTGGAAAGAGGAATGCTGTGAATGGAGCTGATCCAGAACAGCAGTTTCAGCCTGGCATGGCCATTACCTGAATTGACTGCTGAGCAGTGCAAGCCCTGAACCCTGCATTTATACAAGTGCTGAGTTGTTCCCCAGAGCCTGTGAGTGGGAATGGAGGGCCTCTGTGTTCCCTCTCCTTCCCCCTTTCCTTTCCCTGGTTTCTGGATGTGCACAGTGCCTTGTGGCAGCAGGGGGGCTTGTGTATCCTGAGGCAGCAGATTGGGGGGTGTGGTGTGTTCACAAAATCCCTTAGGGTTACTTATTTTCCAGCCTCTGTGCAATTTGTACCTGAAACTAGAATAACACTGAAGGAAAAATCTGCAACCTGTCAGAGCAGGGAGATGAGCAGTTCCTACAGCAGCGTGGCATCCATAAAATGGATGCTCAGGCTGGCCAGGTTACAATAAGCCCTTAGATGATCATTTTCCCATCCAGTGGAGTGGGATGACATTTTCCCAGCCACAGCTGGTGCCCAGGTTGATTCAGCAGCTCTTAGGAAGGGACTTGCCAGGATTGAATCCAGCCAACCCTCTGGCTGGAGAGGAACAAAGCGAGGAGAAGCAAGACACTCTGGGCCAGTGCCCCAAGCAGAGCTGCAGCAAGGCCAGGCTCACCCCCCTCTGAAGGGCTGGCGTGGCTCCAAAGTGTGCCTGGGAAATGCTGCCAGCAGGTGAAGCCAGCCGTGCTTGGAGCCGTGTTACAGTCCTGGGAAAGCTCCTCGGCAGCAGTCGGGGTGGGATGGGCAGGGGAAGGCAGGGCATGAGCGGGGCCCTGGCACCCGGTGAATGCCGGAATCCTGCTGGGAAATGCTCGCAGATTTGAAAGCCTGTAAGTGTGGAGAGCACAGGTTTGCTACTCACGAGGATCGCTCCCTGGAGAGGAGGCTGCTCGAAAGGAGGGAAGAGCTGGCACTGCAGGCAGTGCTGGGGATGTTGCTATGGCCACCAATAAAGTGGAGAGGGGGGCACACAAGAGTGCAGAGTGGTGGTGATATGGCAGCTGCGAATCTCTATTAAAGCAAAGCAAACCTCTGTTAATCACCTTGGGGATAGTTCCTGCTGATCAGCAGCCCAGCCTCCAGCTGAAACCTCTGACCACGTTCTTTTGTTTTGCTGTGTGTGAGCACGGCACCCACCCATGCTGCTGGAGCAGAAGTGTAAAGAATGTTTATGTTTGTGTGTTTGTGTGTGTTATAAATTACCACAATCGAGTTGGTCAATCAATAAGGCAATTTATTAATTCGTTGATAAGGAATAGGCGAGCAGCGCTGGGGATGCAGGGAGCGTGCGCTCCACCAACACATCTGTCCCACCTCTGGCCACTGCCCCTTTTACAGGCAGTTTCTTGTTGGGCCGTGTCATACCCACTGTGCTGGGGTATAAATCCGAGCAAGCCCGAACATGTTGGCTAGCACTCAAGCAGCAGTGGCTACAAGCCCCCCCAGGTCTGGACAAGGCTCAAACACGTTCTCAGGTTACACTCCTAGCAAGCAGGTAACAGCAGTAACAAACCTTTTCATGTTTGCACAAGGTCGCCTTTTCCTTATACATAAAAATTGGATATAATTCATAATTATAGTGGCAAAAAAAAAAGAAAAAAAAAGGAAAAAAAAATAACAGCAAAAAACAGCAATTCACAGCTATGTCATTTAAACAAATATAATGAAATCATTAGACTTTCCTTTGTCTCATGCCCATGCTTTACTGTGAGTTCAGTATTCCTGTTTATATTGATCCCATGGTGTATTTTCATAATGACATGAATCACTATGTAATATTTTACATGTGTGTGAGTGTATGCATGGTCTGTATCTGTGTCTGCTGCTGCATTGTTGAAGGGTAATTTAGTTAATTACAGAAGCTATGGCAAATTCTTTTGCCTCCTTTGGTCCTCTGTAACACGTTGCTAGTCAAGTTGGTGCAGTCTCTGCTACAGTGCACTGGGCTTGCACATAGCTGGAAAAATATTTTCCATTTCCATGTATTATTCACTGCAAGATTTGAATATTTTATCTAAGGCAAGTTCTTGATATTCACTTACGTTCACTTTCTCCTTCTTTCCCTTTCCTCCCCCACAGCCCAGAGAACAACTAAGGTGAAAATACAAAGTCAGTATCTAACTTGTCTCCTGCAAGCAGGGAGAGTGAGAGATGCTGATGGAAGCTGGCTGTAATTGAAAGCAATTGTTGTATGGAGAAGGCAAGGCTGGGAGAGATGTAAGAAGCCCTTGTTGCTTGCCTCAGTGCTTAGAAATATGTGGATATTTTATTCTTGGAATGAGAGGTGCCACTGTTGAAGAAAGGGATGCAGACAGCAGAAACCTCTTCTCTGGGAGGTTTTTTCTGCCTTAAGGATCCTTTAATTTCTCTTTTTGCTGCACGTAACATTTTGGCATGTAGCAGGGGACGTGTGATCAAGGTTAAGAGCAGTGGCTGAAAGGTGTCTCTCTAGAGTTACAGCTATAAGCCTGCTGGCTCCTGTAGTGCTTAAGAAAGAACTCTGTCAGCATCCCATGTGTGGCTGTGTGTGGCTCTGTATGGCTGGACACACCACTTGATCCCATGTAACTATGAGAATTTCTAAGTGGGAAATGCCTCTTGTTGTGCCAAATTGCCTTGCCATTTCTAATTGCAAAACCTTCCTTGCAACAGTGGGTAAGCAAAGGGGATTCTCCGACAAGTCAGGCAGCAGGTTTTACAGATGTTGTGTGGTCCTTGCTACCTAATGTAATGGCTTAGTTTATTCAAGTACAAAGACAGAACAAGCAAATTACCATTGGAAGGCTCTGAAAATGGCCAGCTCTAATCAGCAAGGTGGTCTTGGACTCTTCTCAAAGCTCTTCTTGGCTGGAAGCAGTGTCCTTAGGAAAGGAAGGGATCCCAGAGGCTGCCTAATCTTACATGTGGCATGAGTCTTCCTAACATCCTCTCAGCAAATTCCCAGAGAAATCACAGCACTGTAGAAGTCAAATGGCTTCAAAAAAGAGGAGGGGTCTTTTTGAGTCCTAAGCCAGAACTTTCATGTTTTTTGTTAGTCAGGATGTTCAGAACAGAAATCTTCTGCTTTGGGAACCTGAGCTTTGTTCTCTTACTGGGACTGTTGCTGTTTTGGTATACAGAGAGCATTCACCACCATATCTGCAGTATCCAGGACAGATTCCCCTCCATTGACATTGGCACATGTCACTGGTGGGTTTGCTAACTTGATGCTACTGGAGAAAACCCACCCCTTGCTTTTACTGTGTAAAGACAGTGAGCATTTTAAAATGCACACTTTTTCCGGCTATAATGTGCCAGCTGGACAAATATGCAGTTCCCTCCCCTCTCCATTGACACTTTGCTGGGGATGAAGATTTGCTCTGTTTAATTTGGTGAATAAATTGAAGAGATGTGGGCTTCTTTGCTCATTGTTTTTTCTCATTCCCATGACTTTTGTGGTGGGAGCTGGTCTTTTTGGAGCATGCACAGTCTTGAATTACAGCAGTTATCAAGTGTTCAGACTGCAAGGTCAGCTCACTGCTGAAGAGCCAAACTGGTCTTTGGATTTCCTTAACTGGTGGAGCGCCAAACACTCTGGTAGCAGATGTGGCTGCTAGAAGGAAATATCAGTAACTCAAAAAATAACTTCTGAGAGCTTGCATCACTCTTTTCCACACAGCTCGTTCCCTGCTCCCATTATTTCTCCCTTTCTCATCTTTTATGTCTCCCTTCTCCCAGCAGACCCAAAAGAAGTTCATCACAGTGTGCTGATACTCTGTGGTCTCCTTAAAATTCACAATGCTGAGTAGCCAAGCAGCTGTACAAGGAATGAAACACAGAGCCTCAGTCCATATCCTCAGTGCTGGGAAATGTGGTTGTGGGATTTTTTTTGTAGTTACAAACGCTTTCACTCCCAAGATTCCTTCATGCTGCAGCTGTACATGTGGTTACAAGCTTCACTATATAAACACTCCTGGTTCCCTGTTTTTTTTTAATTGGAAAGGATTGTGATGAAAAGCTGAATATTGCAATGGCCTCTCACAGAAGAACAAATAACCGTTGAGAGGACAAGTAACAGATTATAGGATTGAAAAGCTAATACTTTGTCCTTGTGCGGTCCCAGGTAAATGTAAGGGGTCCTTGTAAATGTAAATGTGTCAGCTCTTCCACTTCTAAAAAAACCAAACTTGTCCTTTTCCTCCTGGCACTGAGCCAAACCTTAGCAAACCTCTGGTTTACCTTTCTACTGAAGCAGACCACATTATCAGCTGCTCAAAGCCCATGTTCTTTTATTTATATGCATTTACTAGCTTCAGACCAAAATTCATTTCAAACCATGTACAAAGAAATCTCTTCTGAAAGAAAGTTCATTCCTTGGAGCCCAGAGTTGTGGTTTTGAAGGGTTTCTGTCAAAACACATGGAATAAACCTCCCAGCAAGCTCTCAGAATCATGTAATGATTTCTTTCAAAATAAGAATCTTTTATTAAAAAAAAAAAAGAGAGAAAAAGAAAAAAAATAAAAGCTCCATTCCCTAACAGTACAATATTTTTTTGAAGATTAAAATCTTGCTCATTAGAAAGAGACAATCTAACAGGGCCACCTAGTGATATCCCTAGTGACAAAGCACAGGCAGATCCTGGAACAAGGACCATGGCAGATCCCATCCTAATCACCAACCTGCTTCCTGTGGATGAGGAGGAACCAAGAAAGAAAATCTGTTGTCCGTGTTCCCAGGCACGCTGGGGTCCCTATCAGAAACTGGCCTCAGAGGTCTCTTTGCAATATCTTGGCTCAAATAGAGCCCCTGGTCTGGATGGACTAATGCTGTTTCTAGGGAGAGGAAACCAGTTGTGGGAGTTGTGAAAAAGCCTGCACCAGAACCCACCTCCCCAAACTCAAGATAATTACCTTCTCTGGAAAGGAAAGTTGCCACATTGTTTTGAGGCAAAATTGTGACTAAACCCAGGTGCTTTTATACTTTCTTCCTTTTTTTTTTTTAAGGCTATCTGGCAAAGCATATAACCACTTTATAGCTTTTTGCTGCCTGCTTTCTCTGTGCCTATAAGGAGAGTAGGGTTAGCACACTGCAAGCTGCAACTTTGCATGAAAATCTTGGCACTTAGCTATGCTACCAGGAAAGCCCTTTATTTCTCCTGTCAATTCCCCAGCAGCCAGATGCACTTCACCTCTTGAGTCATAAAACTGTAGGTGTGATAAGATTCATGCCCAAGGAAAAAAGAAAAAGCCTTGAGACAACAGAGTTAAAACATTGAGCAGATTCACTGGCTTCTCGTGGAACTCCCACAGAGGCTGGACACTGTGGTCACCTTTTGCAGGAATACAGGTTGGTGAAATCATCTTGGCTGCTCATCCTCAGCATTTGTGGCAGGCCAGTTATGATCAATGACTTAAATGGGGACAGGCCATGAAGGCTTCACCTTTGCAGAAGTTGGCAAATTGGCCTAAGAGATCTTCAGCGCGTATTTTCTGCTAGGAAAAATGCTGGGCCAGGTCAGCCAAGGCAATCTGTTTTGGCAGCCCACTGTTTCCTGGGACTGTGGGAATGTGTGCATGTTTACCAAGGAGCAAATTTGGCTTCAGTGATCATCTGATGAAGCCCACGCTTCGTGTGCAAGCTGCCTTTACCAAGCACGACCAAGGACTTGCAGTGCTTATACTGAGACCTGCCAGGGGCTCTGCCAGGGGTTTCTACTGCTCTGATGGGTCATGGGGCTTTCCTTGGCAACAGGAGGAAGCCCTGATGACAGTTTATCACATCCTTATCAAGGAGGTTGATGAAAGTTCGTTCAGCTGTCCTTGTGCTGGCTGTTACATTCCTTTTTTCTATGATTCACAGTTAAAATAATAGCATAGGTCTGCGTGTGTCACATTTTCATGTAACTTGTACGGATTTGTAAGTGCAGAGATAGATGTGCCCTGGGCTTTATTTGAACATGCTTTTAATTATGGGGAAATTGAAATTAAACAGTCTTCAGAGTATCTTGTTCTGCAAGAAGGCAGAATCTCAAAAAATGAGCAGTTCACTCTGTGCTCTCTTTGCTTTGTTACACTAATATTTGCAGAGGAGTATTATGTTTGATGAGACATTTTTCATTACTTAGAACAAAATCTCTACTGGTCGATCTTTAAAGAGAATTTTAATTCTTTTTTTTTCAGTCTGGGTTTTGGTCCTAGAAAGACGTGATAACTTATCCCTTCTGTTTCCCAGTGGCATGGAATATGCACAGTCACCATCTGTTTTGTAGGACAGTGGAGCAGCAGAGATGGATGCTGACTGATTCACCCAGGACTGGTTCAACAGCAGTGTCAGGCAAAGGACCCTGATTCTGTGGCCTGCTCTATGAGCTGGAGCAAGACTCTGGGTTGTGAATGATGTGAGTCCCATCAAGTCCTCCTAAAGAATAGCATTTTCCATGATTTCTGGAAAATTATTCATCTGGCCAGCTGTTGTCCAGCATGCTTCTCTTTTCTGTCGCTTGCATGTAGGAACTGGTGCATCTGGACTCTGGGATCTCAGAGTTATCTGAGCATTCCCAGAGTGTGCTGCAAAGGAACCTTCAGATGCCACACAGCTAAAAACAAGCAGCAGTCACAGCTTCTCCTATTAAGGGTTTTACTGGGGCACCCAATACCCAACATTCACAATATTCTAAATACCAATGTAGTAACCCAGATATGTGATCCCAGATCTGCTTCAAATATTTTGTATCAGAACAACGTAAGCTGATTACTTGTTCCTCAATTCATTCAGCTTTATTTCTTCTAGGTAAGCAGAATGCAAGAGCTGGATTTGATATTTAGCTGACTAAGTTCCACATAGCCTGATGGGACTAATGCAAATGAGGTGCATGAATTGTAATAGTCCCTGCAGAAAGAAAGATGGAAATGTGGCATGTCACAACTTGAGAGGTAGGGAATCCCCACATTGCTGGAATCCTGTGCATCTTCCAGGTCCATACAGAGTGCAAGCAGTGGTTAAGACCCATAAACTCCAAAGCAGACAAGGATTTTGACTGTGTTACAAATTAGTCACGAAATGCTTCTCTTTCAATGGTTTTATTCACAAACAATGCTGCTGTTTTTTCAGTGGTCAAAGGAGAGCTCCTGGGCTGCTGTTTGTTATGTGGCAAGACAAAACAAAGCCATTTGTGCACAGGGATGTTCTGCAATGCTGCAGCTGCCACAGTGAAACTGGCTGCACCAGGAGAGACTACGCTGCATCGTGGGCTGTACAGAGGAGAGGGATGCACGAATTCCTGTGAGATGTCTTGGTGTTGTATCATAAATGAGCTACTGGACTTGGGCTTGAACACCCGGGTTTAAATCCATTCACCCAAACACAACTTCCCTTTTCTTGGAGCAGGCAGCTGTTCAGTGTCTGCCACAGCAGCACACCAGCCCTGCAGTCAGATGCCGTGCTGTGGATGCTGGTGGAAGGGCTGAGGGACGTCTGCTCTGCTGCAGGTGTGCATGACAACCCCAAGAAAGCAGCAAGGTCAGTAGCCAGCAATTCCTGGACTGAAAGCTTCCTGGACAGGGCACCTGGCTGGTGTGAGGGGAGGAGAGGTGAGAAGGAATGGAGAGCTGTGACTCCTCTTGCCTGAGGTGGTTTCCCCAAAGCTCCTGCCCATTCATTCACCTTCTGTCTGTTCCTTCACCAGCAGCCAGAAAGGTCAAGCCTTGAATATGGACACACACAAAGACTTTCCTGCACTTAGCCCTGTTGTCAGAGCAAAGATTGGGAATTTTGCCTGCCACAATCTCAAACTACTTGAGAGACACAGATGCTATCAAAGCCTTCTTTGCTATTGGAGAGTGGTTTGTGCTTTTAAGTTGCCTTCTGAAACAATCTTGATTTGACACCCAAGGAGTTACAAGAGTGTCACGGTGATGTCTTTCTGTCGCAGTGACACCTTGAAAATAGGCTAACAAAGTCACACTAATTCTGCTTCCTCTAGTCAAATTGTCAGGCTTTATTGTAAAGCTGTACATGCCATTATATAAAAGTTTGAATTACTTTATTAGGCCAAGATGTTTTTCTGTGGCAAATGTGACAGGGAAATTGCAGGCTCTTCTTTGCATTTATAGCACAGTAGAGTTGTGGTGTAGGAAAGAATGTGCTACAGACTACCCAGTATGATAAATTACTCTGGCAGGCCACACCAGCAAAACCAGTATAATTTTATTCACAGTCCATCTGACCTGCAGCCCTGGATACAACATCAGCTGCCTTTTTCACCTGGCTCTTGCAGAGTTGCATCTTCTTTTCCTCCATTTCCTGCGACACACCAGAGTTGTATTGCACAGAGGTCACTTGGGGGAGCAGCCACAGATGAGGAGCAGGGGAGAAGCAGGAGGTCAGCAGCACTTATGGATTCAGGAGCTTCTGCCCCAGCCCTAGCAGGATGGAGTGATTAGTTTGTCCCAAGTAAACTGGGACATGACTTTTCACAGGGAAGTTCTAACCTAGAATACATGGCTGGGTTTTTAAGCAGAGAGATTAATAGACGATAAACCCTTTGAAGGGACTTGTCCAACCCATTATGAACGTATGTGTGTATGTGAAGGTTGCTGGCTTTTCCTGGAGAGCCTCTTCTCTTCAGATTCGTGTATGTGAAAATGGAAAAAACCCTCCAACCCTAAACACAGTTAGCCTTAATATTCAGGAGCTAAAAATCTGCCCCCACTCAAACCTGTGAGATGTTTTCAGCTTACTGAGGCCTCCCTGGCCCAGTGTATCAGAGTGTAAAATGTGTGGCCAGTGAGAGTGCACAGCAGTCAATGTTCCTGATACTTCTCCCTGTTGCTCAGAAGTGACCCTGTTGCCTCACATCCTCATCCTTGTGCCTGTGCAGATGTACTTGGCAGTGCTAATCAAACCTGGGATTTTCAAGCAGTTTGTGAAAAGGTTTTCCCAGAGGAAGGAAAAAATGGAAAATGAGCAATAATTCAGTGGTTTGACCTTGCAGTGACTGCGAGTGGCCCTGGTTCCCAGTGTTCAGAAGTGAAAGAAGAAAAACTTTTCTTTGACAGGTCATAGAGTAATTGCAAAGAAAAGAACCATCCCGCCAGCCTTAAGCAGGTGGGAAGATGTTCAGGCCTTGGCTTCCTCTGCTATCACATCCAGTAGGCAGCCCCATCTGGAATCCAGTCAGAGGGAAAGGGCTTGAAAGCATTGGGTGTGTTTGTCTGCAAGGAGACCCAGCTCTGAGAGTCACTGCAAGCAGGAATCACACCCCTTTTGCTTCCTCCTCTCACTGCAAGGTCATGTCCAGGACATATCTCAACCAAAGTTTTGATTGCTCAGGTAAAAATTAACAGGTTTTCATTTGCAATTTTACCCTTCCCCTTTTGGACTTTACCTGAAATACTTTCACATGCTGCTTTTACTACACAGATAAACAAAAGATAAAACAAAAGATAGCAAGAAAATATTATCTGTAATCTGGTCAAAATCTCCTTAGTGGAAGCAATGAAGTAGATCGACAGTATTGCCCACAGCAGTAAAAGATATTAGATGGTTGCATTTGATGGAAAAGTGTTTTCATTCAGCTATTCAACAGAGTGAGTCCAATGTCAATAAAAACAGTAATTCAGAAAATAATTTCCCTCACTATGTTTGGAAGCTGATGTGTGCACTCATATAAATGTGTGTGTGCTGACTCTGTGTATATGCCTCACTATTTTCTTACTGCCTTTCAGCTGCATATTAGTTCTTTGCTTCATTTTCTAATTAATCAGCATCTGTAAATGTCATGAACATGTTATTCATCTTTTCTAGTCACTCATGCAGATGTTAATGGAACTCATCCTGAAGAGAAGAGGGCTCCTCCTTGAAAACCTTTGCCATATCTCTGATGACCTAAGGACTGACTTTACGAGGCAGATGACTGACCCTCCCCTATGGCCATTGTCTTTGTGGGTGACAGATTACAAAATACATTTCTCTCTAAAAGCACCTTTCCCACATCTCTTCCCTCAGCATCTTGGGCCCTCTGAACATTCCCAAGTCTGACAGAGCTTAGCATTAGAAATTTTTGAGGCAGCACTGATGCTTTACATTTCTCTGAAGACAGAGAGAACTGCATTTCGGTGCTTTGCTGGGTGGGGGTGTAAAGTTTTCTGCAACTACTAATATAATTTAATTTCTTTAAAAATCTTACATAGTGTGCTGACAGATACCACTCCCAAGCAAGGCTATTCTTTTATGAGGTCAGCACTTAAAGCCACATGCCCTGGAGTAGCCTATTTTAAAAGGTGGCTTATATCAGCCCAACTTCTTGTGGAACTCACACATTTACCCAGTGATACATTCAGATTCTGCCTTGCCTATATTGCTCAAAAGAAGATAAACAGAATTTGAATTATTAGCTAGATACTAGCTCACTCATCTGATGAGCTAGTTGAAAGCCTTTCTATCTTCTGTAACATTTTGTTTCCTTTTAAATTTTTTGGTGTTTGTTTGGTTTTTTTTTTCCCACTGGCAGATTGTCCAGAGATTGGTATTAAATTCTTTATTTAAATACAGTTGTATCTCTTCTGAATTGATGTACTCAATTCAGTACCTAGTATAATTTGGAAACAGTTCCAATTGCATGCCTTTAATGTGACAACATTTTGTCTGGTTTTCCACCTTTCTCCAGCTTCCTCTGGAATGCACCCAAAACACTTCAGTGTCACCAGCAAATCTTGGAAATGGAACTCAATTTCAAGCAGTGGAGAACTGCTTATGTAGCTCGGTGTGTTCCTGTCTGCTTTTATTTTAAGCACTCATGTAATGTTTAATTAAGACCAATACAGCTTCATTTTTAAGCCAGAGTTTAGGTATTGATGTCAAACTGTGAAGGCCTCACACAGTTCTGTTATCTTCTGTATCCATGAACGCTGGTCCCACCCAAAATACACAAATATTTCTTGAGTGGACACCATCTCCTGTGCTGCTGAACAGGCTGTTGGCGCTGCCTTGTTCCTGGAGCTTGGTCTTCCTGTTGCGTAAAACATTTGCAGATTTCAAAACCAGTTTAAGAAATATTTCTGTTATTTTTTCTAATCCTTAAACCAGTGGCCTGGGACTTTGCCTAGATTGCAGCTATCAAAGAGCTGATTGAAATGCTCTGGACTCTCCTGACCTCCTAAGGAACACTCTGTAATCCTTTTGTAATGCAGGTATTAGTTTTTCCTGAGCTATGATGATTTATGGATAGGAGAGGATAAGGTTTCCTGTGTGAATCAAAAGCTGTAGAGTTTCTTTCAGGAGGCAGAAGTTCCTTTGGGTCTTACCATGTGAGGATGACTGGGTTTGTCACTTGCAGCTTCGCAACAGTGCTACTCCTCATGGGCTGCAGTGGCTCTCACTGCTGTACCTGCACCCAGCCTCCTGCTGAGGCTGCAAGGTTCATGAGTGGGCTGGATTTCCCAAATACACATGCACTAGGTGTGGGTGGTGCAGCCAGAAAAGCTGGTGTTTATTCACAGATAAGTCCCTGGTTTTTTCCCAACCCAGAGCTGTATGAAGTGACAAGGGTGGTAGCCTCCTTTCACACTCCATTTTCAGAAATAGTTTAGATAGCTGCTTTTGCCACGTATCCCCAGCTCAGTCTGGACTGTGGCAGGGAAAGGTAAGAGGTATGTCCTCAGAAGTGATAGCCAGCAAGTGCCAACATTTTCATTGCCCTGCAGTTGCAGTCCCCTTCCATAGGCATCATGTGTTGTATGTTGAGCATCCCTGTCCTAAGGAAGAAATATTCCCCTATCAGCACACTGTGGTGATTGAAAAAAAGAAAAAGGGAAAAAAGCAGCCCAGACATGTGTGAAAATGGCAAGTAAATTAAGACCTCTCATCACAAGCAAAGGAGTCTTGACTCAGGGATTTTAATTTAATTTAATTCAATTAGTTTCTGGTTAACAAAAACTTTTAATAACTACTTTGGCTATTGAGGGGAAAAATAAGGGGCTGATCAAGAAAACAAACCCTGAGGGAAATGTCTTTCTTCCCCTTTCCCCACGCTGATCTTCAGTCCAACAGTTCCCCTCCACCTTTCCTGGTCCACGCTTCCTTGCATGTTGCACTCAGTCCCCCCTTGTCCCTTTGAGTGAGGTGACAGGTGACCCATGGGGTTGGGCTGATGCAGAGCAGGTTTTTTCTGCTGATCCATGTTCCTCATCCTGTTGTGGATCCTTCACGGTTTGCAGTTCCTCCAGGGTCCTCCTCGGTAAAGAGATCCACCACACAGGTGTGTGTCTCCAGCCCTGCCCCCTGGTGCTTGCCTCCTCTGTCTAGTTTCCCAAAATTTTTGAAGTCACAGCAGTAAGGTGTTGTAGTCCTTCTCCTGTCCAAATCCGTTCTCTTCCTGACACATGAAGCCTTTTCTTCAAATAGGCTTTTGTCTTTTTTCCTTGAGCCACTGCAGTTTGTCCACACTGGCTCAGAGGGTTTCTTCCCCACATTACTGGTGGTCTTCAAGCTTCCTTTAGTGTTTCTTTTTCCAGGTGGAAGTGCTAAACTTGTAAGATTTAAGCTCTCACCTTGATAATTCCTGGCTGAATAGTTTGTGTTTTCACACACATCAAAAACCTCTCCTTTTCAAGTACTCAAGGCACATTTTAGGTGTATGACTCTTAAATATTCTCTCTCAGGTTCATGTGAGAAATTTGTGGAGTGTGTGCTCAACTGAAGGAGCACTTCTCTGGAGTTTACTGTTGAAATGAAAAGGTGTGGATGTTCTCTGGAAAATACAAACTGCTCAGCACGTATAGCACTACCCCTGAGTCACTGTGATGCAAAAATAGCTGCTATCTTTTTTCCTCCATTCCTCTTAAGGGACTCAAGGCACAGCAGTTTGTTTATATTGATTAATTAGTAACTGTGCAGCTTACTACAGTTTTTGGACTAGCTGTGAATGCTTAGTTAAACATGGCAAAGGACTGTAGCAGAGATATCTGCGAGATAGTCATGTAATACAAGGAATTACTTTTTTGTCAATGAGTTCACTGACAGAAGCATGTTTCTTATGTACATCTAGAAATGAATAAGGAGCAATTTTCTTGGCCATTTAATAATGTAGGGAAGATACTGGAAACATACCTATCCATTCTGGTCAAAATTCCCCAACACTGCTGTTTGTGTTTGTATACAGGTATAACAAAGGCTCCTTTTTGGTGGGCTAAGAAGATGGAAAAGATGCTTTGCAGATGGAAAACACTTCAGTCTATGACCTCCACTCCACTGATCCAGAAATATACTTTTGTTATTCTTCAGATATTGTGTCTTTGAGAAAAGACCTTTCAGCTTTATCTCCACATTCCTAGACCCCTTTCAGTGCAGGTAGGTTGGTCCTGTACAAATTATTGTTACAAAGCAGTTTGGTATAAAGCAAATACCCTTCTGACTGAAGCAAAATGTACGTGTATGCTCAATGAATGCATGTTGTCCTGACCTAATGGCCATCCTCACAATGGTTCTGCTGTGGCATGGAGGAAGGAGAAGGCTGACACAGGCTGCCACTTTTACAGATGGGCTCTTCAGAGATTGCTCCCACATATTGGACAGTACAGCAGACAAGGTCATCCTTGCTGCAGCATTGTATCTGAAATCCCTTCCCAAACACATGTATTTGCTCACAGCTGGCCTGGTGAAAATCATCTGTGTGCCCTTCTGATGCAGTTAGCTATCCTCGGAGGGCTCAGAACAGGCAGAAAACAGTGGGCAGCCTGTCGATTCTGCACCTTGGATGTGAGGAGCACAGGGCGCAGGGCACTTATACTGCTGGTGCCCTGAAGCAAACCCCAACAGCTGCCCTCTGGATGTTGCAGTCGCCCTGGGGTTTGGGGGATCACTGCGAGCTGCCTTCCAGAGGCTGGCAGGAGGCAGACATTGCTCAGCCCTCTGCACCACCATTACTCCACCTATCAAAAACCCTGCTGTCCTTGGGCTGTTCAGCAGGGCTGCCCACGGGCAGCTCACCTGCCTGTGCCAGCTGTCTCCTCTGCGGGTTTCCATTACGGTGTGGGTACAGCTGCACCATAGTTTCAGCAAGTGCTCAACCCCTGAGTCTCTGATTTGTTCACCTTCAACTATTGTGAGCTGGGCATTTGCTTATGTAATGCGAGGCTTGTTTTCTGAAACTTACCTCTGTTGAAACATGGGTTTTCTGTTAAGTTCTTTGATCTACATTGTGCTGCTTTGGGAAACGCTGGGCCAGACCTGTGTTGCTCTGCGTTACTTCAGTGGTTGCTATACCCTGATTTTTCTGGATGGGTCAGGAAAAGGTGATGGCAGATCTCATAAAGTCTAAATATTAAATTTTATTTTTGTGCCCCTCATGAGGATTAAATCACAGGAAGAATGTACTGTAGTTGGAGCAGAAGCCTAACCACTGTTATGTGTCACCAAAGATACATTCACCAATCCTATTTCAGCTAAATCCCAAGTATAAAGTAAGTAAAAGAAAATAAAACCAAACCAAACAAAAACTTCCTGGGATGATTCAGCCCTCTGATTATTACCCACTGCTGACACTCTAGGTTGGCAGTGATGAGATCAAAAAGAGGAGCGTCAGGGCAATTAAAAGGGACTTTAGGGCACTGGGTCAAGTGGTTGATAGGACAGGGCCACAGGTGGTGTTCTGTTCAGTCCCTTTGGTGGCTGAGATAAATGGTGAAAGGAATAGGAGAACTCACATCATTAACAAGCGGATCAAGGGCTGGTGTCATTGACAAAATTTCGGATTCTTTGATCCTGAGGCAACTTCTTTGGCACCTGGCCTGCTGGAACTGGATGGGCTCCATCTCTCTGTTAAGGGCAGAAGAATTTTAGCTCACGAACTGGCAGAACTCATTTAGAGGGCTTTAAACTAGGTTTGAAGGGGGAAGGGGGTGCAGCTGGACTCTCTGGAAGCAGGCACAAGGGTGGTAAGCCAGAGCTAGGGGTGAAATCAGTAGCCCAGCTGAGGTGCATGTGTACCAATGCATGCAGCATGGGTAATAAACAAGAGGAGCTGGAGGCCATGGTGCAACAGCAGAGCTATGATCTAGTTGCCATCACAGAAACGTGGTGGGATGACTCAGCTGGATTGCTGCCCTGGATGGTTATAAGCTCTGCAGAAGAGACAGGAAAGGGAGAAGAGGTGGAGGAGTGGTCCTCTATATTAGGGAGGATTTTGATGCCATGGATGTTGGAACTAGTGACAATGAGGTTGAGTGCTTATGGGTAAGAATTAAGGGGAAGGCCAACAAGGCTGACATCCTACTGAGAGTTTGTTATCTTCTACCCAACCAGGAAGAAAAGGTGGACAACTTATCCTGTAAGCAGCTGGAGAATGTTTCAGGATCACCAGCCCTTGTTCTTGTAGGTGACTTTAACCTCTCAGACATCTGCTGGGAACTTAATACAGCAGAAAAGAGGCAGTCCAGGAAGTTCTTAGAGTGTGTGGAGGACAACATTTTGTCGCAGCTGGTGAGTGAGCCCAGCAGAGAAGGGATTATGTTAGACCTTCTGTGTGCAAATAAAGGTGGGCTGGTGGGAGATGTGGTGGTTGGAGGCTGCTTGGGGCACAGTGATCATGAAATTAAGAAGTTCTTGATATTTGGTGAAACGAGGAGGAACATCAATAAGACTTTTACATTGGACCTCTGGAAGGCAGACTTTGGCCTGTTTAGGAGACTTATTCAGAGAGTTCCTTGGGAAGCAGCCCTTAAAAACAAAGGAGTCCAGGAAAGGCGGGCATGCTTCAAAACAGAGACCTTGAGGGCACAGGAACAGTCCCTGTGTGCCAAAAGGCGAGTTGATGAGGCAAACATGCTGCCTGGATGGACAACGAGGTTTTGAAGGAACTTAAGAATTAAAAGAGTACGTATCATCGTTGGAAGGAGGATCAGTCTCTCAGGAAGTATTTAAGGGGGTTGCTAGGGCACATAGGAAGAATATTAGGGAGGCCAAAGCTCAGTTTGAACTTAGAATGGAGATTTCTGTAAAGGATAATAAAAAATGTTTTTACAAATATGTTCATGGTAAAAGGGAGGGTAAGACCAACCTTTGTTCTTTATTGGATGCGGGAGGGAACTTAGTAACTGTGGATGAGGAGAAGGTGGAAGTGCTTAATGCCTTCTTTGCCTGAGTTTTTAGGGGGAAAACAGCTTGCCTTCAGGACAGCTGTCCTCCTGGGTTCACAGATGGTGTCAGGGAGCAGAATGGTTTGCCTGTTATCCAGAAGGAGACAGTCAGAGAACTGCTGAGCCACCTGGATATTCATAAATTTATGGGCCCAGATGGGATCCATCCCAGGGTGATAAGGGACCTGGCAGATGAGCTTGTAAAGTTGCTCTCCATCATTTACCAACAGTCCTGGCTCTCTGGTGAAGTTCCAGATGACTGGAAGCTGGCCAATGTGACACCCATTCACAAAAAGGGTGGGAAGGAAGATCCTGGTAATTACAGGCCAGTCAGCCCTACCTCAGTACCAGGTAAGGTTATGGAACAGTTTATACTGAGTGTCACCACACAGCACTTACAGCATGACCAGGGCATCAGACACAGCCAGCAGGGGTTAGGAGGGGGAGGTCATGTTTGAACAACCTGATCTCCTTTTACCACCAGGTGACTCACCTGGTGGATGCAGGAAAGGCTGTGGATGTTGTGTACCTGGACTTCAGCAAGGCTTTTGACACTGTCTCCCACAGCACACTCCTGGAAAAGCTGCAGCCCATGGCTTGGACAGGAGCACTCTGTGCTGGGCTAAGAACTGGCTGGATGGCCGGGAACAGAGAGTGGTGGGGAACAGAGAGTGGTGGGGAACAGTGCTGCATCCAGCTGGGGATCAGTCACCAGTGGTGTCCCTCAGGGGTCTGTGCTGGGGCCAGTCCTGTTCAATGTTCTTATGGATGACATGGATGAGAGTATTGAGTCTTTCATCAGTAAATTTGCAGATGACACTAAGCTGGGAGCCTGTGTCCATCTGTTGGAAGGTAGGAGGGCTCTTCAGAGAGACCTGGAATGGTTGGATGGATGGGCAGTGTCCAGTGGGATGAGGTTTAATAAATCCAATTGCTGAGTCCTGCATTTTGGCCACAAAAACTCCCTGCAGTGTTATACCCTGGGGATGGTGTGGCTGGACAGTGCCCAGGCTGAAAGGGACCTGGGGGCACTGGTTGGCAGCCAAGTGAACATGAGCCAGCAGTGTGCCCTGGTGGCCAAGAAGGCCAATGGCATCCTGGCCTGGATCAGGAATGGTGTGGCCAGCAGGAGCAGGGAGGTCATTCTTCCCCTGTACTCAGCACTTGTGAGGTCACACCTTGAGTGCTGTGTCTAGTTTTGGCCCCTCAATTTCAGAAAGACTTTGAGACGCTTGAGCATGTCCAGAGGAGGGAACAAGGCTGGTGAGGGGCTTGGAACACAAACCCTGTGAGGAACGACTGAGGGATCTGGGGCTGTTTAGCCTGGAGAAAAGGAGACTCAGAGGTGACCTTATCACTCTCTACAACTTCCTGAAAGGTGGTTGTAGTCTGGTGAGGGTTGGTCTCTTTCTCCAGGCAATAAGTGAGAGAATAAGAGGACACAGTTTTAAGCTGCACCAAGGGAAAATTAGGTTGAATATTAGGAAAAAGTTTTTTACAGAAAGGATGGTTTGCCCAGGGAGGCGGTGGAGTCATCATCCCTGGATGTGTTTAAAAAAAGACTGGATATGGCAATTGGTGCCATGGTCTAGTTGAGGTGTTGGGCTGGGTTGGATTCAATGATCTTGGAGGTCTCTTCCAGCCTAGTCATTCTGTGAATTCTGTGGAGATAAAAACAAAACAATAAAACAAACTAAAAGACCCCCAAAAATAACAACAAAAAAACCCAAAATGCCCACAAAACAACGCAACCCCTCAAAAAAACCCACAAAACAAACAACCCCCCCCCCCCCCCAGATTATCTCTGCTGTGTATTAATATCTGAGCTGTTTACTTATGTCTGTAATAGCTTTGAACCTGACTGTGCTGCAGTCATTGAACTTCATCATATGGATGAAATGAAAGTTGTTTTCATGAAAATTTTCTCTGACCCATCTACAGGCAAAGTTACTGCTGTCTTTTTATCTTGTCTTCACATCCTGCTGAGAAAGCAGTGCTGAAGCCAGAAGCTGCTGAAATGAAATGTTTTGCTGTCTGTTTTGTCACAGTAAAGGGTTGTGGAAAGGAAACATTTGAGGATGGTGACTCCAAGAAGTCATCCCAGCATTAGTTTCTGTTGCAGGAGTGCCAGACATATCATAAAATCAGCTCTCATAGCCCTTGGAGATGATATTCATAGCAGACAGATCCAGCTCCAACTTCTATGTGCTTTACTAGCAGTAAAGAGACTTACTTCCTGAAAACTTGTATCTGACTGTTTGGAATATGTTTGCAGGGAGAAAAAAACTAGCAAACTTTTAATATACAAACAAATTGAGCTGAATTTGCTCATTTTGTAATAGCAAATTTAGCTATTTGCTGCTGGTTCTGTTCTTTCAGCTGCACCAGCCATGGGAATAAATCAAACCTGTTTCAAAGAGGAATGCGCTCCTAGTCCTTAGATGTAGAAAAGCTTTTCAAATTCAAAGTGTACCTTGAGAATTTCTGGAGAGTTTGTAGCAAAAATTTTCACAGACCTGTGCAAAACATCCCATTCCTTACACCCGAGGAAAGCAAGTGATACAACCTTACTAAGCATTACAATTGACTAACACTGACAGCTGAAGATAAAATAAAATTAACACCTACCAGCAGAATATTTGAGATCTTTGAACATGATGCATGATGACTTCTTAGGAGTCACCTCTATCTGTTGAGCATTTTAATGCATGGAGCTTCTTCGTTAAGGAGTGGGAGGACATATCTTTTCTTCCTCCCAGCTGCTTTGTTGTATCATCCATTACACGAGAGGCCAGTTTTGCAGCTAGTGCAAATGATTGTTAACTCTGTGTTGGTGAAAATAATATCATTCTGGTTTATACCAGCAGGCTTTTATTTTGTCCGTTTCTGTCATGAGTCCATTAACAGGTAAGTGTAGGGACCTCAACTTTTAGGGGTTTTCATGGCACAAGCATGGCAGTGAGCTGTACTCTCGTGAGCACCTCACATCTGTATTCCAGCCCTTGCCACACAAACTGCTTTGGGCCATGGAAATACCATGGTAGAACCAGCAGGTTCTTTGCCCAGGCACCAGCAATTTACAAGGTTATTATCCCATGCCAAGAACAGCAGCCAGCTGAAGTGCTCTCCACTGTGGGAGGGGACTGAGCCAAACCAGCTGCACAGTCAAGGATATGAAACTGGGGAGAAATTGGTACAGATTGGTCAAACCTGCCCCCCCCCCCCCCCCCCCAGACCTGACTCCATTGAGAATAAAAAGGTGGATTTCCTGAAATATGAAAGGAACGACTCGTTCTGTCATCATTAGTGGCTGAAGGCAAACACTCATGTGATAGAATTAACAGAACTACTGCCTCTGTAATGCCATGGTTGAAGGCTCTCTTGGGAAGAGACACTGACTCATCCTTTTCAGCCTGAGCAGGGGAAGGATGTGTGCAGAGGTACAACACATTTGACTCTCAAGAAAGTGGGAGAGGTACCCTTCTTTCACATTCTAACTTCAATGTCAAGAATAAATTGATATGCTGGTCAATACCAGGATTCTAAATATGAATGTTTGCATTAGTAAATTAGGTAGCCTTATTTTGCATGAATTTTCAAGTTCTCTTCTTATTTCCCTCTTTGTTTTAAAAATAAAAGGTCAAAAGTAGAGCTGAGCAAGGACCTTGAGTGGGAAGGGGGATGAAATTGATATCTAAACTAAAAATTTGGAGGGAAAAATAGTTCTCTTGTATCTTCTTTCTGTTTGGTTGGGGTTTTCTATTTTAAAATGAAGTGGACAAAAGAGCTCACCGGCTTGACTCCAAAGAAGGCCTTTTGTATGAAACCTGCCCTGAGAAGTTTGGGGGTGATTTCATTACTTTTTGGATGCATTTTCACAATTTATGTTTTAAAATGTTGTGCCCAGGTGATAATATGAAAGGACTATATTATATTTTTATTGAGAAAGCCAGAACACACTGGTGTTCTAATGTCTTTGTTTTTGGCAAAAGGTGTTACTTTGATTTGCTCTGTATTTCTGGTTTCTTTTAATAGAGATTTGTGTTTCTGGTCAATTTTGTTGTAAGTCTACATCAATGCAGGCAGTGTGTAGTAATAAAGAAGAGAAAAATAACGATCCATTTTCATAACTCTCAGAAGAATTTTCTAAAAACTTATCTTTCTGCTTTCTAGTTAATTGAAATTTTCTTCCCTTGATGCATTACTTTCAAGGGCAAAACCAAAGGGCTTTCCCTGGGCTCAGGTCCCATGAAGAAATGTGCATTGTAGTCACTGCCCACTGCCTGCAAATGTATTTTCTGAAGGTCTCTCCGGCTTTTTTCAAATATGTTTGTTATTTTTTGGGGTTTTTTAATCAACTTTTTTCTCATTAGTTTTAATTATGCAGTTTAACATGCACACAAATAGTTGTATGTAAATTATCGTATGAAATTACCACATAGCCAAATTTCTGTTAATATACCAAAGTAAGCATATCCTTTCTTCTTCCCTCAAAAATCCCAACACCAAGGGAAAATAAAAAAAAAATCCATACCAAACCCCACAAAAAATAAAAAAAAAAAACCAAAACAAAATAAACAACAACAACAACAAAAAAATGAACAAAAAAACCAGAAAACCCACAAAACCCAAATGAAGTCTTATCAACATTTAGAAAAATAAGTCAGGCTAGTGCATTAGAAAATTGAAGCTCTTCTTATTTTCTTCCACTTGAGGAACCAGACCTTGTCTTTTTCATGGTGTTATCTTACAGAAAGAAAGGTAATTCCTCAGGCAACCAGATCAGATAGAAGACCTTTGTTAAAAACCTACTTATCATTATTGCTTGAAAATGTGCTGAAATTGCAGTAACACATCCTGTGATAAATTTACAAACAGTCGTGCCATTGTTTCTCACTGTGTATCTACGCAGACTCCTGAGGTGCAAAAATAGATAAATCCTGGGTAAAGAAGTCAAATTTTTTTCTGTCTTGTGATGTCTTAGAGAAAGATGAGGCATGCAATAACATCTCCGTGTAGGTGAAATACTTATCTGCAGTTATATTTTAATTACTGACACACATGGATTTGTTAGAAGAACTTTATGCCTTAGGGCGTGGGTGGAAAGCCCAATGACAGGAATACTTGCATGCTTTTCCAACTGATCTTCCATGTGATGGAATAAAGACAAAATCTAGGTACATACATTCTGGAAACATACATACACCACAGTATTTGAAGGATTATAAGGACAAGGGAAAGATCAGAGCAGGACAGAGTGTTTTTTCTTAGTGTTGTGCCAGAACCCCATTTAAAGCCCTTACAATCTTACTCACTAAGTTACACCTGCTTTGCAACAAGGCTGTCAGTCAAGGACTCTGCTGTACCTTGCCCTTCTTAGTAATTTGTAGATATTTTTATGGTTTTGTGTATCCACATTCTTTGAACTAAAACGTGTTAATCTAAAAGATTCTGGAGTTCCATTTTTATCTCACTTTTGTGCTTGATTCTGGAATATGGTCATAGTTCAGTCAGGTCTATTATAAATCAGTTGTCATTTTTAAACTAACATAAAATATTATTCAGAGGAAAGTACTTAAGTGAAAATACAATAGATGTAACATCCCCCTCTATTCCCCACACATTTTCCATTAATGCCTCCCAGTGATAAGAAGTGCACAAGTATGTATGTTTTTTGCTGGGATTGTTTCTGGGGGACGTTTTTTTGGTTTGTGTTCCTTTGGTAAACCATATTTAGCTGTATTTTTACCATGAACCTGATATCAAGAAAATGCTAGTCCCCAGCTAATGAAAGTCTCATGTGACCTCTGCTTTCGAGAGAAACTGAAGGAAGCACAAAACAAATAATACATTTTTTTACTGTTTAAACATAGAAATTGTTTCATACTCCACAAGGTTTTTCTTTGAACATTCCCCTAAAATTAAAAATAACTTCATAACCAGAGCGGATGTCACAATTTTTGCCGTGTACATCTCTCCACAGGGTTATGAGATGCTGTCTATTTCCATATGAAAACCCAGGACACCACTTGGCCCAGGTGGCTGTACTCACTTGACCTAGGGCAATGTGGATGTGAACACTTGCAATGGAAATGTCCACGCTGCCTGTGCTGCTGCACAAGGAACGTCCCTGCATAGAGCTGAGAGGCAGCCCCGGTGCTGAGCTAATCTCACATGCCCTGCTTGGTGAGGGCCTCTGCTCTGGATTTTTTTAACGGGAGTAGAAAAAATACCAGGAAATATTTTCCTGGTGTTTCACTTTTTATGACAGCCTTTATAATACTTTATGTTGCAAATTTGTGTTAAGAAGGTTCTGCAAATAAATATTGCCTCAATGGGAACTCCTAATTTTTTCCCCAGGGGAAAGTAATGTGTTTTTCAAGATATGTTGTAGTCCTTTCCTCAATGTTGTTCTCTTGTGGAATCCAATATAACCATTCTTTATTTTCTGGATTGCCACTCCTCTTTGCTACTGTCCTCCTTGGAGAGAAAAAAAACCCAGGAAATAGACTGAGATATGGATGAGGAGAAATAAAATAGAAAGTCTCTCCCAGGCATAAGTTGCACTTTTTGAAATTGATACATCTGGGAACATCCAAAAAGGCAATATTACAGTATGTGATTTCCCACGTCCCTGCTTCTGACAATCTCTAATGATGTGTATTCAAAAGCATTTTAAATTCAACCTATATAGTATCAGAAAAAGATAGTTATCATTCTGAGGTTTAAAATTGCTTCCCAGTGAGATCCAGGGGGGAATTCCAGGTGGATCATGCTTGTCTTTTCAGAGGTGAGTGGAGGACAACAACGGGATTCTGAATCTTGCTGTTTTCAGCTGGTTTTGAATTAGGATGTATTTTAAAAACCCTGAACAACAGCAAGGGGTGGTGGGAAGATATTTCTCTTCAGTGTGGTTTGGGTGAAATGCAGATTTTGAGCCTGAATTGCTGCCATTTAGGAAGTTTAGAGACAAGAGCTCAGGTATCTCCTTTAGGCTTTTCTTTAAGAACTTTGCATCATGATGACAGATGGAATGTCAACTGGTTTGGATGGTACCTTAGACTATAGGGTTGAGTTTTTAAAGTTTTTCTAACTCCAACTGGATTTATTCAAGTGTGTGTATTAAATAGCTGCAAAATTTTTTTATTCACAAAGATCTTTTGTGGACTTAGAGACGGCAAGATGAGCAACATGCATTTCTGTATTTTATATATCTGTGTGTGTGTCTAAAACAAGGCACAAGAATACTGGCAATTCTCTGTGTTCACTCATAGATGGCACTAGAAATTCTTGTAATTCCTGTCTTTGGAAAGTAAGTAAAATAATTTTTACTTTTCTACCAATAGGTGGAAGTAGTAGTGTCTTTGCTACTTATGGACTGACTCAAGGAGCAATGCTTTCCTCTTCCTACCTCCATTTAGTTAAAAAGTAAAATGCAAGCAAACAATCCCCCACATCCCATTTTTCTCACCAACACCTCTCAAAGAGCAAGCCTCTCCCCTAAAACAATAAACAGTATTGAGTTTATTTCAATACACAGGCAGAGCAGGCTAGCAGAAGCAAAAGAAGAAATCAGTGTGATTTTGACAGGAGGACGCTGGCATTCTCCTGTTCCCAAACAAACTGGAGAGCCAGATAGCCTGCATCTATTTCTTATTTTTTTAACTCTGTCTTTCCATCTGAAATCAAACCTTGGGTGTGATGCAGCACAGTGACCATGCTGCCTGCCAGCTGCTCTCAGGTGTTCATTCTATCCTCATCAGTATTCTTGAGATAATGGTAAATGCATGAAAATTAGGGCAAATGGTCTAATTTCATCACATTTAAATTAGGTTACATTCACCTCTGATAGCTAAACTTAGAAATTGGCCTCCTTAGTCTTCCAGGCTTTTTTCCTCCTATACAATGCAAGTGTTGCTGTTTTAATTGGAAATTATCAAGTATGCAGGGCTGATGGCCTCCTAGACTGATGTTACTGGAAAGAAGCACTTCAGGAGAAGGTGAATGAGGCACTGTCCAAAATGAAAGGATGTACTGAGAGCCCCTGAAAGGGTGAATACATCTCTTATTAATGTACAGCAAGGGCACCAGGATGAATGGGGCTGTGTGTGTATCTCTCTGCTTTTTGATGGCCTGAATGAATTAGGCTGTCTCAAAGGTTTATCAGTTCCCTTTCTTGGCTGAGTGAGTTTTTCCTTTGACAGAGTAAGGGAAGAGACCCAAAAGTTATCAGCTGTATTTTTCTCACCTCACATTCCTTGTTTGCCTTTCAATGATGATAAGCACATCTGTGTGTTCATAAGGAAAGAAAAATCTGCACACATGGGAAAATAATTCCTGTTTGCAGGAACTAGCTGAGCAACTTAGCAAGCCAGCATTCTCTCAGATACTCTGCAGCATTGAAAACAACCTCTTCTCCAGCTCTTCCCACCATCCACCTTAGTGCTGCTTAAACACTGAGCATAGGAACTCTATACATAGGAAAAGTTATGGATTGCACACCACTCCCTGCTACACGACATCTTCTGTCTCCCAAGGGTCATGAATGGTACCAATGCAAGGCTTTTTTTTGCACCTGTCTGCTTTGCTGTGTAGGTATTTCTCAAGTTACTGTCTGGTTAGGAAAACACTGCAAACCCCTAAGCTGCTCGCTTACATCTGCCTTGGCAAAGTCTCCTGCATAGCCATTCCTTGGGGAAGTGCCTTCCTGCACTGGGAACATTTCACTCCATATCAAAACAGCCTCGATGAGTTTTCTCCAGTAGTTAATTTTCACTGGGGCCCCCAACATACAGATCTTTGAGAAGAAGAAAGTAAGGAAGAAAAAGCAGGTTTTTTTAATATAACTTTGTCAAAAATAAAAGTTTTAGTTTTATATTTGAATACCCATTCTCCCTTTCCTAAGAATTATTTTTCTTGACAGCTTTTTTAAATCATTCCTTCCATGTATTACCATGACTTTTACTACCACCCCTATACCTGATTCCAGCAATACTAATTTATACATTTTTATTGCCTATAGTAAAGAAAAGAAAATTAGTGAGAAGTTAATAATATTGATAAATAACTAGGATTTTGATTGTTTAAAAGGACAGTAAAGCAGGTTGGTAAAAACAGGTCAATATACTCAACAAAAGGATGAGCTCTGTGGTACTAAGAGCTATGGTTTGTTAACTATATGAACTTTGGTAGCCTAACATTAGTTTGTTTGGCTGGGCTTTTTTTTTTGTTAATTTACTTAATTTTTCTCTAGTCTGAGTATCTCTGCAGATCTACTCCAGAATTTTGCCATTTTAATTGTTAGAAATCTTTAGTTTCCATAACCTTCATTTATGGCTTCTTTACTTTATTATAACTATTTCTAACAGGCTCTCTCCTCTTGGACTCTGTTTACTTCTCGGTGTAGAGCACAGAGCTGTGGATGCCTATTTGCCCTCTGAAGACACCTACGATTATAAAGTGCCATATTGTCTACCATATTACCTTAAAAAAGCTACTATTTTCACATAGAAAGAAAAAAGAAGCAGCTTGTTCAGAGACTGGTGAGGAGTTGCATGGTGAGGAGGTGCATCCTCAGGCAGCACATCAGCATGTCCCAGCATGAGTTTGTTGCTCTCCTGGACATTGTAATATTTGTGCCCCTAGGCTAATGTATCAGTCTTGGGCTGTGTTTGTCACAGTCATATTAGCAATGCAATTAGCAATTCCTTATCACCTGAAAAGCAGTTTTCTGATGTAGAGACTGGACCAAAAAAAAAGGCTACCTCATCCCATGACAAAAATTTTTATTAGTTTCAAGATATTTCCTATTCTATATGTCTAGAAACCTGAAAATTTAGCTCCAAAAAGTGAAAATATTTCTTAGCCAGCTCCCCAGTGGTTAGAAAACTCATCTAAGAGGAAAATTCCCAGCTTCAATTCTCTACTCTGCCTTGCTGCAATGCCACACTTAGACCCAAGTTACTCATTTATTGTCAGTCAGTGAACAGTTCCTCAGCAGTTCAAGCAGCAGCCGCTGGGCGTGCTGGTTGTGCTCAGAAATCTCACTCAGAGCGTGAATAACTTTGCTGTGAAATGTTTCCATTTGGGGGAATCATCATGAATAGCTGTGTTGTCAAAACAATCTCTGTTGGCGCCTGACGATCGACCAAGGAGCTTTAACACAAAGGCTTGGAGGAGTGTGCACGGTAGGGACAGTGTCAAGTGCTGATAAACATATTCTCTTGTAAATCATGCCGAAAGCTGATTAATTCTCCCATCCTACAGTGCATGGCATGCCCTCAGCTTCCTCCTAAGTCAAGGATAAATGGAAATTGCCTCCACTGGGGGGACACCAGTCTGTGACTGCTTATCTGTGCTCCTTGTAAATGGAGAAAAAGCTGTAGGACAGCAACAGTGGGAAAGCCACCTGGAGGTCAAGGAGTGCCTGTGGCCACACAGGCCTTCAGCCAGACCACATTCAGCCATGAGCTGAATCCACCTGAAACTGTAAGAGACCTCCCTGAGCAACACTTACGAGCAAGATCCTAACCCAGCTACTCAGTAGTATTGTCTCCACACTGACAATTATTTTTCCCCATTGAAAGAACACAGTCAATAGTAATGCCAAGGGGAAAAAAGCACTTCTGAATGAGGCAAGGGAAAAATTACTGGACTTTAAAATGTTATTTCTTCTTCATTGAACTGGAATTTAAAAGCAAAATCAATCTGGGGTGGGGAGTATTTGCATTAGCTGTTGTGCAAAGTAGGTTTTGGCATCTATTCATTAGTATGCATATGAAAATATAAGTTTTTCCTTGCAATGTTTTAGAGACATACAGCTTAAAATCACAGGTCTATTAGGCACTTCCTATTAAAAAAAAAAAAAAAAAAAAAAAACAAAGAAAAAAAAACAAACCAAAAAGCTATTACTGCAAATATCTGAAATACTTTAAAGGGAAAAACCCACACTTTCACTTTCCCAGACTGAGTATTTAATTCTATTTTGCATGAAATTTTGAACTTGGATCTCCCATCAATAGAGAAAATAAAGGTATTTTAGGAATGGCAAAGCCCAACTGTCAGTGTGATGGACAAAGAAGAGACAGACGTTTCCCAAACTTGTTCCTCAGATTTTAATTTTAAGTTACTTTACCCTTAAGAGAAATAAAAATTTATTGGTACCTGCACTATTGCTGCTCAATAGCTACAATGCAACTAGAAAAGCAAAGATATGTAACTAACCCCACTTGCTGTCTTGTATGCTTAAAAGAAACCCTGAACTTAGACAGTCCAAAGTCAAGCCAAGACATTGTCCTGAGTGTGGGTATTTCTGCCTTGGCAAATAGAAACTGAGATTTTTGATAACCAGGAGTACTGCTAAAGTAATAAAAGTTCATGGAAGCTGCAACCAGAGAGAATTTAGATACAGAATAATTAACCATGAAATTATGATCTCAGCCAAGAAAGAAGTGCCAAGATTCATTCAACTAATTTCAGAGGCTTTTTTTCATCGTCATTAGAAAGACAGATAGGAGAAAAATGACCTTATCTTTTATTTCTCCTCTCACAGTGCAAGAGAGTGACTGCCATTACTTTTTAAGCTGATTTGTCTGAAACTACATTCATTGGTAAAAAGGTAAGACAGTTTAGGGTATAAAAAAGGAATAACAAGCCTGATTCATGGATGTCAGCTGTTTGCAGCAATATCACAGAGATTTGTGCACAAAGATCAAAGACTGGAAAGTCCCATCAGCTTTTGGCAGGGAGGCAGGTACAGCATAACATCCCTGTGACAGTGCTTGTCTCATGGTTGAGCCTGACTCAACTTCTGCAGATCCACCTGGAAATTTTCAGGACTTTGAATAAACCTTGATTTTCAAATTTTCTTTTTTTTTGGTTTTTTTTTTTTTCTGTCTATGTTTATCTGAAAATTGCTGTGAAAAGGACTCTGTGATTAGACCTGTGGAAGTTGAGCACGTGTGTGGGTGCTCCAAACTATTCACAGTGGCTGTGGGCTGGAATACAAGAGTGGGTGAAGTTTTTGCAGCAGAGGAAAAAGCATTTTAAAAATGGCAAATAACTTAAATAGAGACCATACCATCTTTGAACATTTTTTTTTGTTTCATGAGAAATGAATTTCAGCCTTTTATTTTGTGAAATATCTATCTTATAGATGATACTGTAAAATTCTACTGCAAAATTATTTTTCATAGCTGAATCATATAAAGTTAAAATTAAATATGGTAACACAGAAATTAAAAAGGGGGAACCAGAAGGAAGATCTAGGGAGGCACAAAAACAATGGGAAGTTGGCGAGAGTAAACAAACAAAAAAAAAGCCTGTTGACCCAGAACTGACATGTCCAAGTGCAAGAGCAGAGGCAAGGTCTGCTCTGGAGAGAAAAAAAGAGGAGATAAAGTCAGAGGCTGATCTATAGCAACTCCATGAAGAGGCAGTGGATAACCTTAGGATATGAATCCTAAAATAAAGGTAGAAGAATTTAAGACTGAGAGCAACATGCAGATATTTCTTGTTGAGGGCAGAAGCTACAAGTATGGATAGACTTAAAATTTTTGCTGATATAGAACTTGGGGTTTTTTTACAAGATCATGACAAATAAAAACCGTATCTTCAGGTGCCACACCCAGATGCCTCTTCTGTTCCAGACACACTGACTCCACAGTGATCTGCCCGGACAACTTATTCCAATGACCAACTGCTCTTTCAGTAAATATTTTTTTCTTAATATTTTTTTTCTTAATCTGAACCTTCCCTGACATGACTGAAGGCCATTTCCCCTCATCCTTCCACCTGAGACGTGACAGAAGAACCTGAGCCCTACCTCACTGCAGCCTCCTTTCAGGCAATTGGAGAGGGCAGTGCAGTTTCCCTTGAGCCTCCTTTTCTCCAGGACAAACAACCCCAGTTCCCTCAGCTGCTTCTCACCAGACTTGTGCTCCAGACTCTTCACCAGCTTCCTTGCCCTTCTCTGGACACAGACCAGCACATCAACGTCCTTTTTGTGGTTAGGGACCCAAAGAACACAGTACTCAAGGTGAGACTTCACTAGCTGTTAGTGAATTTCTAAAGATAAGAGTGAAGAACACTGCCTGCAGCTTCTGAGTGCTGTATACATTTGTGAAGCTCTGAGACGTTTCAATTTTGATAAGTGACAGTGGAACATGAGTAACAGAACATTTGCAAACCATAACTTTACTGTGACCAGAGCATTTCCAGAGCACATTTATAATTCAGGGAAAAAGAAAATATTGCTCTGGTGGGCGGAAAAAATATCTACCATGTGGAATTAGTATAGGGTTAGATTCAGGAAGCCTTTGCTCCTGTAGCTCCCAAGATGGCACACCTGACTGACTGGAGGCCTGGTGCTGGGAAGAGCTTTTCCAAAATAAAGCAAATGTTGGATGAACTTTGAGCTTGGTGCTCAGCAGACAAGGTCCTGTGCAATGCTGGGATGCTCCAGGCTGAACTCATCTGGATATTCATTTTGTCATGCACTGGGGCGAAGGAGCCTTGCCCAAAAACCTGTGAGATGCCTTGTGGGCTGGGAACTGTGCATTCCTCAGGGCAGGGAGCCCACAGCAAACCGTAGCCAGGCAAGATGACATCAGGACAAGCCCACACATGTTCTGCCACAGAATTACAAAATGGGTGTGGGGCCCTTCCCGCAGCCCTGGCAGCCAGCAGGAGCTCTGCCAGAGCATCACCATGCTCCCAAAGCCGGGATGGGTCAGCGACCGCAGGACATCGCTGCTGCGAGCGACCCCTGAGTGCAGCTACCTTCAGCAAGGAAAGGCCGTGGGGAAAAAAAGGGGGATAAAATATTAATTTAAATTGTGTTTGATCAATTTTTAATATGGTGAGACCAATGAATTGAAGGCCAAATCTACTTTCATTAGAAAATGGAATTACAGTACTTTGTAAAATGAAACCAATGCTGGGATTTTGAAGAGTGGGGATCTTTTTTTCTGAGCTCTGCTCCAGCAGCAATACTGTGAGTGACTCATTTCAGCGAATAATAGCCCTGTGTTCCACTCCTTGGTGCTTTCACATAATTTACATTAATTTGTGAACGCAGGTCTCTTGTACTGGATAAGCTGCTTTTCAAGGTGACATACAGCCATTGTGGCTTCACACAGAATCTGTGACAATTAGGAGATTTTCTATTTTACCCACTTTCATTCTGGGAACACTAAATATGGCAAATCAAGATAAAATATTGACCCGTCTGTGAAAAGAAATGTGATTCAGTTTGAAGAATAGGGTGTTTTTCACACATGAAGAACATTACTTCCCCTGTTTTAAACAGTGTTTTTCAGGCCTAGGGTTAATGTGCAATCTGAATTTGTCCCTGCTGGCAAAGAGTTTGTCAACGTACAATATATTTTCCTTCAGATCCAGGAGAAATTAATCTATTTTCCTTCAAACTGTAAGGTATATGTTGGAATAAATAAGTGATTGTTTTAGGAAGAGAGAAGATAGTAAGCTGGAAGGACTGAAGCTCTAGATGCAACTTTTTATTATTATTGGGTTTTTTCCTACTTGATTAACTAGAATCAGGCAAGTTGGACAAACAGATTAAATCAGAATCTATAATTTCTATTGCATGCCAGCTGCAAGAGAGAGGTTTTATTTATGTCGGTCTTGCAGGTAATATTGTTTAAAATGTCTATGTTAAAAAAGAAAGACAAAAAAAATAAAAAAGAAAAGAGAAAGCACCATGAAGACTTTTTGTTTGTCTTAGACATCTGTATTCTAAATGTTCTGAAACCAGGCAAAACTTTGATTATGCAGCCTGTATAGAAAGCACCAAGGCACTTACACTGACTTTCATAATGAGAGGAAAGATCAGAGATCAGAGTCTGAATTTTCCAACGTACAGTGTTGCTTTTAACAAACCCCAAAACATAGTGTTTGGCCTTTTAACAAAATCAGTAGGAACACCATCCTCTAAGTATGCTTCAGGTTTCTTTAAAACTACACAGCATAAATGGGGCATCCAGAAATTAAGTCAGATGGAAGCTGCTTGGTAGCAATGAAGGGATGTGGGTGCCAACCTCCGCAAGTAGCTCGGAGCAGCAGTTCATGAAGTTTCCACAAACCTGTGGCTGTCAGGCATGATTGTTCACTCTTTGTCTTATTCTGCACTGATGAGCTTCCTACTTTATTTCATCTTTTAGTTTGAACTAGAAATAATCATAAGCAGAATTGTGTATGCATATGCCTGATGTCTTAAGAGTCTGCCAAGCAAGGTGCTGCTGATATATTCCCTGAACATGGCAGGGCCTCTCCAGCTGCCTCTTCCATCCCCCTGTCCTCCCCTCCCTGCCCCTAAGGGTGCATGTCCTTGGCCAGCAGCTGCTGCTGAGGCTGGGACAGTGGCTGGAAAAGCTGGGCCACAGGTTTGGAATGTGTTTTTTATGGCTTTTAAATATAGTATCATTTTTTTATGTCAATGGGAGTGGAGAGAGGGACATTCAAGACTAGCACCAAAATACACTCAGGATTGTCTGTGGTTTGTTATTTTTGTTTTGTGCTTTCTCAAGCTGCTATTCATTCGTGTTTCTCTTTGAGTACTGCCTTTTGATGGGCTTCAGTCAGGATCTTATGCTGGCTGCCTTGTTTATTCCTTTACCACCAAAATGTTTGCTGCAGTGGAGACTCCTGGCTGCTGAGACTCCACTGACCCACTGCAGCTCTGAGCAGTGCTACCTGTGGCACTTGGCATTTTTCTAAAGATAATCTTTGGCTCTACAGTTTGTCCAGCTAACTAGTGTACTTGGTAGTTTAAATGTACTGTTCATCCAAGAGGCATAGGGATCTTTGAAAATGGAAAATACCCAGGTATCTTCTTAGACTACTGATTTATTTTTATTTCAGTTGGAACTTTGGCTCTGAAGTAGTGCTAACATTGAATTGGTGACTTCTTGCTAGCTTTTAACTTCCATTCACTATTGTTTTAAAGCTCTGTTGCAGCCAGCAGCAGGATCAGACCTAAAATATGGAGGAGCCGCTGAGTGCATTTACAGACCCCCAGTGCTCTTGTCTGCTTGAAGCCTCTGGGTTGCCAAGCTGAGCACCCACCCAGTCACTTTGCAGCTGGAGTTGAAAGTCTTGTCAATCCACTCTTGAGGACCTGAGCAGACTCAGCAACTGGCTTCTTATGCATCCGTTTTGGGCATTGTCCCTGCTTCTTTCCCCTCTCTGCCTTCTAGGCAGGGCTTAAAATCTGCCTGAGAGCAAGACTTACCTAATATTTCAGGACAGTATCTGTGCTTCCCTGACTACCCAGAGGATGAACTAACCTCTGTTCCTGCAGGGAAACTCCCTCCCACCGAGTCCATATGTGTTGCCCTTTGCCTGTGTGGGTAGGGGGACCTGACCCAGGGAACCCAAAAAAGGATTGTATTCCAGCATGGCTCCCCATGCAGTTTGCTACCAGGCTACAAAAGATCTCCACTTAATTTTTTTTCAGAAACGTATGAATAAATCTGTCACATTTATTCCTTACCTTGATTTCTTTTCTTACTCAGGCAGTCTGTGTGTGGTTTAGCTTTTATATCCCAGTTGGCAATGGGTTTTGTTTGATGTTGCTGTTAATTTTGCTGGATTGGAAAGTGCTCCTGTGAAGGACGCTGTCTGAATGAGCTGTGCTGTTATTTATTAGTGCTCACACATTTGCACACAGATCATGAAGGACAAGATTATTTCTGTCGAAGTCAGGAAAAGACAGCATGGGTATCATTTGTTCAGGCAGAGACTAACCTTGAAAGTGCCAGCAGAGAATGAAGTTGCCTCACTAGATGGGGAACAGCGGGAAAATTTGCTGTATTGAGCAGGAGTGAGCAGGATTTAGTGAATTAGTAGAGAGGGGAATAAATTTCTATCTTAAGGCCAGGTTGTGGTTGTATAATATCTCTTTTTTCAAGGCTTCATCCTCTCCTAGAGCCAGCATATATATTCTGCTTTTATATGAACACAGGCAGTTTAACTTAGGTGAGCACTTTGGTCTAGGATTTGTACAACTATTATAAATATGTGTGGTCAGTATTTATAGTATTCTATATATGTACATACATATTATTGTAACTATATATAGAAGACATAATCGCAATTTTACAAATTATTTGTGTTATAAACCCATAATAGAATCAGGCTGTAGTACTATGTATTTTAACAGGTCAATTCTCATTATTAGGAGTAGAATGAATCTCCTGCCCATTAACAGTAAGGCAGTAGTTAGAGCACAGCTGCAGATGAAGGACACTTTGTTATTTTGCATTTCTTTGTAGCATCAAAACTTTTACCAAAGCACTTTTTTAAAAATTTCAAAAGGTGCTGATTCAGCTAAGTTAAAAACTCATGGTTAAGTTGAAGTATTTTCTTTTCATGCTGTTGATGTGAATTTTATTTTGACCTCATAGAAATATAGAGCATTTGATTAAATTGAAATGGATTGTGTCAACTTTATATTTCCTGAATAATGACAGTATTATGTCAGTGTTAGGTTCCATCCTATTCATTTAATCAGATTTAAATGCGAGTCTATTCTGTCCCATGGGAATACCAGTGTGTCTGTTTTTCCGTCCTGGTTCTAGCCAAGCAAACAGGACCCAGAGAAATCAAAATTTCCTAATGGTGCCAGAATTGATTTTCACTTACCCTAATTCTCTTATACTGAGATTCAATATTGTGAAAAATTTATTATTAATTAAATGTATTATTTATTATGAAAACTAATTCTCTTAATTTCTGTGGGGGCTTGCATTTAGTGTAGTGAGTGCCACACCCCCATCAACGTCCTTTGACACAAAATGAGTGCAGAGTGAGACTGACTCAGTGGGGAAGTAAGGGGATGTGAGCAACCCTTCAGGGTACAAAAGAACAGGCCTGAAGTGATACTCAGAATCTCAAATTAGTTTTTCTGTGCCGGATCAAAATGCCACAGTTCAGGAGGAGCCCTGCTCCTTTGTCTTTTCTCAGGCCTCAAGGCATGGGTGAGGTGTTTTGGCAGTCATCTGTACAGGCAGAGGAAAGAAAAGTAATAGCTAGCAGCTGGCTGCAGAGAGTCACTTGTAAAACAGAAATATAAAAGAGCTTGCCTGGATTTTTCCCCTCCCTAATTAGGTGATTTGTGACTATATTCTTATCAGCGACCTTGTTAATGCATCTGTAACCATTCTCATTAGCTTCTGAGTTATCCTTGGGATTTGCCTAATGAGAGTATGCACTATCAGGACATCAGATGCATTGCATAGTGGCCCTCACTGGCAGTATAATTTCCAGAGAGAACAGTCTATGTGGAACTGGCTAGGAGACAAGAAATGAGCTACATTAAATAGATGCATTAATTGATCCCCGTAACATATTTTGCAATTTTCTAATTTGTCAGTAAATCTATATGGTGACAAGGTAGGGTATTTTGGTGCCCTCCATGCTGAAAAGAAGATGGTCCTGGAAGTGTTAAGGGCAATCATGCAGACAAGCAGGAGAGATGGGCTAGAGCTGGGAGATGTTTGCCCCACACTTCAAATAATATTATCACAGCAGTTACTTTAGGACTTAACGTTTTGGTGTACCCACTATTTAAAAATGTCAGTTTCAACAATTACAAAAGAAACCCATCCAAAGCAAGTCCTTATTTTTGTTACAGCAACTGATTGGAAAACAAGCCACAGAGTATCATGAGCCATGAAGTATTTAGTTTGATTCCTTAGAATGGAACAGATATTAGAATTCTAAAGGCTATTTGATGAGAATGAGAACAACCTGAGGGAAACTGAATTCTATATGAGAAAGTGATTCTTCTTTGATTTACTCTGATCTCTGCTGTAGTCCTGAGTACTCACACAAATTATGTCTAAAATCCTACCAGATCAGAAAGGGTCCATTTTATACACATGAAAAAATTATGGAATCATAGAATATACTTAGTGCGAAGGAAATCATCAGGATCATTGATTCCAGCTCCTGTCCTTGCAAAGGACCACTCCAAGAATCACACCATGTCCTAAGAGCACTGTCCAAAACTTTCTGAACTTTGTCAGGCTGGTGCTGTGACCACTTCCCTGGGGAGCCTGTTCCAGTGCCCAACCACACTCTGGGTGAAGAACCTTTTTTTGATATCCAACCTAAACCTCGCCTGACACAATTTCAGGCCATTCCCTTGGATTCTGTCACTGGTCACCTCAGAGGAGAGATCAGTGTCTGCGTCTCTTCTTCCCCACATGAGGAAGTTGTAACTTCAGTGAGGTCTCCCCTCAGTTCTCCAGGCTGAACAGATCAAGTGACCTCAGTCACTGTGCACACAGCTTCCCCTCAAGACTCTTCACCATCTTCGTAGCATCCCTTGGATGCTCTCCAACAACTTAATGTCTTTTTTATATTGTGGCATCCAAAACTGCCCCCATCACTCGAGGTGAGGCTGCCCCAGTGCAGAACAGAGCAGGACAATCCCCTCCCTTGCCCAGCTGGTGATGCTGTGCCTGATTCCCCCCAGGACAGGGTTGGCCCTCCTGGCTGCCAGGGCACTGATGATTCATGGTCAACTTGCCATCAACACATGGTGTAGATGGACCTGTGGAGAATCTCTCTGCGTTAGCCATTTGCAGCAACTTACATGATTGAGGCCCCATCTGGAATTGAAATTTGCAATGAACTGATCTAATGTAGGTGTAGATAGTATCTTGTGGGCATGAGGGCGTATTACCACATACAAAGGCACTGCACTGAGGTGAGGTCTTGCTGATGTCCTTACTGAGTACCACAGCAACAGACCCTTTGCTGTGCAATGTGCCGTGCAATGTGCTTGGCTGTCAAGCTCATCTTGGAGGGGTCTCACCCAGGTGTGTTAACCTGGTCACCTGCCGTCTTCTCCAAGCCTCTCTTGTGGTGTTGTCTTGGGAAAATGGGGCACCACAGTGGGAAGTCCAAAGGTAGCAACAACAACACTGTTGGTTGCCAGATACATAATCTTTTCCTGAGCACCATTTTCAAAATGCTAAACTGTTTGACTTGTCACATTGCTCACTCTAGAGACATGATGACCTTTCCACTAATGACAGATTTTTCTGTTTCCTTCGAAGTGATAAAACTGCTGTTCTCCATGAGTTCTATATTGGCAGTGTTACTAATATACCTGGGCCATTTCTACTCCATTGTTCTAATTGAGCATGGACTTTAATTTTATTAATCCTCCCTGGTGCCAAGCAGCAGGTCTTTGTGCTACCTGGGGTATGTGGGGAGGGGGAAATTTTTCTGTGTCAGAGGACAAGGCTAGAAGCGATGGCAAGGCAGCTCAGCCCTGAATTAATGAAAGTGCACTTGATTGCTTGATCTGTGGCCAACTAACTCCCAGCCTGGAGCAAAAGTGAGGCCTGGAATGGGCACATGTCACTGCAGGAAGCTCATCTACAAGCTGAGGATTGTAGATGGGAAAATTAAAAAAAAAAAAAAAAATTAAAATTGTCTTTGTATAGATCTCTCTTTTTTTGCCACTTCTTTTTCTCTTTCCTTCCATAAAGAATTTGAAGTTGGCAACTTCCAATGGAAACAGCATGCCACACTTCAACCATAGCCCTGAAGGTGTATGGCACACTACTGTACACTTAGCTCTTCCCATTCTTACTATGCAAATTGGCTTCTTTCTTTTGCTTTGGGTAGTTTCATGTTCATTTTGTCTCAGGAGAGATAGCTAAGTCTTGCATTATGAATACTTTAGCTGTGTCCTTCTCCCTCTTTGTGTCAGTTTTGTCTCTTCGTCATCAGATTCCTCAACTCCATTCCAGAATTTAACGTAGTCTCACTTATTGTTAAAAAAAAAAATAATTCTGCAAGTGCTGAGGCTATTCTCCTTCCATCTCTAGTTCCATAAAAGATGAGCTCCAAGGGCTGGACTATTTTCGAAGTGATACATCCCCATTCTGGGACAGAGGGTTGCAGGAAGAAGCACTCCAACCTGCCTTGTGGGAATGGCTTTCCTTTAGACCTTGCATTCAGACATCAGAAGGCAAGAAGGAAAACTCTTCTAGCTGCCTTTTCCCCAAGCTGGAGCAAAGGGAGCAGGGTCTCAAAGCAGATTACATCATATATGAACAAACAAGGATCAGGACCACACCAGGCATCCCAGAGGTGTAGTCAGTTCTTTATACACAGTCTTCTTGCTCAGGGATTGTGGCCAAGACAAGGTGCAGCCAGCAAGTTTGGTGTTGGCAGCTTTGTATGGTACATCCAGAGGGTAATCTAGGGCCCTAAATGTACTGTCAGGCTATTACAAATACTAGTTATTAGAGTGTTAACTGTGACCACAATTCACACAGCTTCTCCTTTGTCTTGAGCAGGCAGCTTACCAGATAAGCTACCCCTGATGCCAGGGTGAATTGGTTGCCTGGTGAGACTTCATATGCAGAGAAGGAAATGAGCTCCAAAATGCTCCAGGACCTGTATTCTGTGTCGTGCTTAAGTTGGATTTTGGTTGCTCTGTGCCTTTTACAACCTGGATTAGAGGCATTTGCAATTATACATCTCCTCTGTTACAGCCTCTGTGCTCCTGCCTTCCACATGCTCTAGGGAGAGGAGGAGGGGAAGGATGAGCAGCGAAACTGCAGCAGCACAAAGGAGCACAGCAAAGTCAGTGCCAGCAGGCAGAGAGGGGCTGCCATGCAGAGAGACAGATTTGGCCATGCTGAGGCAAGGGCTCACTTCAGCTGAAGAGGGAGAGAAAGAGAGAGAGAGAGAGAGAGAGAGAGAGGGAGAGAGAGAATCAGATGCAAACAAACTTTGCTTCCCAATAAATGCATTTGCCTTATGCTTTCATAGCTGCTAAGTAAGGGTACTCTGGCAGAACCATTAAAGCCAGGGAGGCTTATGACTTTCAGCAGGATCACACACAGCTTTGACTCAAAATATGGCTATGATTTTAAAACAACTTGTATTCATAAGAAGAGATACAATACTTTTTTTTTTTTAATTATACCTACTGAAATTGATAAACAGAGGCACTCAGGCAGCTTTGGGGCTAAATCCCCTCATAAGAAGTAGAATGTGGTACTCAGATAAATGGCTTAAACAAAGAATTACCATTATCTTGCCCATAAGGTATTATTAAGGATTCTCTACATAATTTCAAAGAGTAAGGTTATGTAGGAAAGGTATAGCTCTATGGTGCGAGTAAAATACTGACTGCAGCCAAAAGAAGACCTGGATATGAACACTGATTTAAAGTGAGCCAACACCGTAGTAGACAGGCTTTTAAAAATTGAACTGCTTTTGCTTTAGCAGGTGCAGCAGTAATGGAGCTGTGAGGGTTCTGCTTGCTTGGTTTGTTCTACATGGTTTTTCTGCTGGGAAGGTACTTATAATGGAGTTGGAACCTACAGTATTGTTGTGGTGATTTATAAAAATTATTGTTATTTGACAGATTAGTTCAGATATTCTGCTCACTGAGTCCTCTGTTCTTTCAGTAGAGTTATATATGCCAGCCAACTGAAATTTCATGTGAGCTATGTGTGCATGTCTTGTTTTTTTTCATTGCTGCCATCAAACAATCTGTGCTTGACCAATGGAAGCAATATTCCTCGTGCAAAGCAAAGCTATATGCCAAAGCAATATACTCATGATATTGAGTCTGGGGATTCTTCCATCAAATATGTAACATTGCCATGAATTTGCAGAGACTTTTGCATCTTTATCAAAAATACAGAATTTCAAACCATGCTTTCAAGTCCTATTAGGAATTATGAGAGAACAACGTGCATGTGGGATTTTTTTCTGTAATTGTAGTTTTATGTCTAAGAAAAAAGGATTCTGCTTTTTCTGGATACACTATTTTTCTTATTTAAGGGACAAAAGACATATTATCAGTATTTCATTTCTTCACTCTCCTATCTTCTAAAAAAGCCCATTAATACTTATCTCTCCGCATTTGCCCTGAAACAACTGGGTTATGGAACGTTTAATAGCTTTATCTTCTTTAGTTAATTCCCTGTGATTTAGATAATTCCCAGTCTGGCAGTGCCTTGAACTTTTTACAGCACTTCTCATTGGAGGATCCCAGAGTTCTTTAGCAGCAAATCTAAATACAACTTTACATTACCTTAAGTTAAAAAAGGGAAAGTAAGAAAAATTTGCATGTGGGAGAAACCAAGTGAAAAAAGCTAAGCCTTTATAGCCTTTATCTTCAATAGTAAGGCCATTGTTCTCTAGATGCTCAGCCCCCTGAGCTGGGAGATGAATGGAGAGCAGAATGAAGACTAATCCAAGGGGAAATGATCAGTTGCCTGTCATGAGACTTGGACACACACAAGTCTGTGGGGCCAGATGGGACCCACCTGATGGTATGGAGGGAGCTGGCAGATGTGCTCACTGAGCCACTGGCCATCATTTACCAGCAGTCCTGGCTAATTGGTGAGATCTCAGATGACAGGATGTGAGAAAATGGGACAGCCTACCACAAGGAGGTTCAAAGCAGAGTTCAGAGAACTCCAAGCCTATCAGCTGGGGAAGGTCATGGAGCAGATAAACCTGAGTGTCGTCACATGATACATGAAAGACAACCAGGGGATGGAGGTCCAGCCCACAAGGATTTATGGAAGGCAGGTCTTGCTTGACCAACCTGGTCTTCTTCTATGATAACGTGACCTACTTAGTGGATGAGGGGAAGATTATGGGTGTTGTTTACCTGTACTTTGTTAAAGCTTTTGACACCCTTTCCCATTGCATTTTCCTGGAGAAACTGGCTGTCCATGGCTTGGACAGGTGCATTGTTCATTGGGATAAAATTTGTGTGGAGGCCCAGAGATCTGTGATGAATGGTGAGACATCAGTGGGTCACCAGTGCTTTCCCTAGGACCCAGTATTGGGCCTGGTCCTGTTTTACTCCTTTATCCATGATCTGGATGAGTGGATCAAGTGAACCTTCAGGCAGTTTGCAGACAGCACCAAGTTGGGCAGGAGTGTTGATCTGCTGGAGTGCAGAAAGGCTCTGCAGAGGGATCTGGACAAGCTGGGTCAATGGAGTGAGGCCAGTGGTGTAAGGTCCAACAAGGCGAACACTGCTGGGTACTGCCCTTGGGTCACAATAAACCCAGGCAGTGCCACAGACTGGGGACAGAGTGGCTGGAAAGCTGCCCAGAGGAAAAGGACCTGGGATGCTGATTTACAGCAGCTGAACATGAGCCAGCCTGTGCCCAGGTGGCCAAGAAGGCCAGTGGCATCCTGACTTGTATCAAAACCAGTGTGGCCAGCAGGACCAAGGCACTTATGCCCTTGTACTCAGTAGCGTACTCAGAGGCTGCCTTTGGAATCCTGTGTTCAGTTTTGGGTTAGTGTGTCCAAAGGAGGGCAATGAAGCTGGAGAAGGGTCTGGAGCACAAGTCCAATGAGGAACACCTGAGAGAGCTGGGATTGTTTAATCTGGAGAAAAGGAAGCCCAGGAGGGCTCTCTAAAACTACATGAAAGGAGGATGTAGGGAGATGGGGTTTGGTCTCTTCTCCCAGGTGCCAAGTGACAGGAGGAGAGAAAATGGCCTCAAATTGTGCCAGAAGAAGTTTAAATTGTTGTTAGGGAAAAAATTTCTACACTGAAAGGGTTTTAAAGGTTTGGTACAGGCTTCCCAGGGAAGAGATTGAGTAAACATCCCTGAAGGAACGTAAAAGACGTAGATATGGCACTGAGAGACAAGTCATGTGCTTGATTTGTGGTTGAACTCACTAATTTTAAATGCTGTTTCCAATCTAAATGACCATATGATTCTATGAAAAATTGAATCTATCCAAGATCAGGAAGCCAAGGGGCTTGTTCAGTTCTGTTCTGCAGACTTCAGCCGTACAAGTATACAAAGGGACATTCTCTTCTCATGAATATGTTATCTTCTTTCTTTGCTTCCATGAATGGCATTTTTCAACCTAGTCAGTCCATCTTTTGAGATAAAGCAGGCTTTAGAGAGCTTCTAGCATTCACCTGCCTCTGCAGTCTGATTAAACAGGCTTTGAGATTTTGAGTGAGAAGTTATGCAGTGCAAGCTTCTGCTACATGGAGCTAGTAACCAAACTTTCCATCTAATGCAATCTCTTACAGAAAAGACTCAGAGCAGTTTGGGGTTTTCTTCACAAAATTTGCTAATTTGGTAAATTAGCTGGCTACATGGAGTGGTAAACCAGCAAATCTTAAGATGTATTCACATGAATCTACCATAATAATTAGTAGAAAAAGGGAATCAGATCAGAAGTAGGTGTCTCTGAACACTGTGCTATATGTGCTCCTGAGCCTGGGCCTCTCCTCAGGTGTGTTTTTTACCCTCTGACCAGCATTGATCTTAAAACATTACTTAAGGATATGCAAGTTACAGGCTGTGGAAATTTCCCTTTTCTGAAGTATGAGGCTTTCTAGGCCACCAGCAATTTCACTTGGTTCTGCTGGACATGGAGACAAATCCTCCACAGGAGGGTAAAAAAGGAGGTTTGGCGATGCCATCTCACTGCAGCATGGCAGTAGTGGTTCTTCTCCCAGGTTCACTGATAAAGCATTTGTAAGTGAAATTGGAGTCTTAAGCACAAACACACCTTAAAATGTAACTGGCTTTTGAGTTGGAGACCAGTGCACTGGGATGCAATATGACCCGCAAGTTAAATACAAGTCAAATTGTTTGTCCATGATTGCTAATGGTCCAATCCACAGTCCAAACAGTATAACTGGATAATAATCCCTGCTTCCCTGATTCCAAACCATGCCATTATTGGAAAGAGTGAAACAAGAGCATATAGCGATGTCCTGGAGTCCACATTTATTGGGCAAAACTAGAAACAAGCCTGAGGACGCCAAGCTGTTTGTGGCAAGCCGCTATGTGTTGGTGAGTCAAGGCAGCCAGTCCTTTCAGTTCAGTATAAAAAAAAGTAGTGAAAGCTGATTTATTTGTCAGGTAACAGAAAACTCTGTTGGATACTGTAGTCTCTGCACAGTTTCATAGCTGCGCCCTCTTTAATTAGCAGTATGTGGTGAATTAACATTTTAGGAACTCACAGAGGAATAATTAATATGCTAATATTGTTGGTAATAATCTACATAAAAGCTTTATAGCAACAAGTTTGGTGGTTTAGGCGGGTCAGAAAAATTAAAAATACTCAAATAAGCAGTTCCTTCTTTTCAGGAAATGATATCTCTAATATCAGGCAAATATGTCTTTATAATCACCAGCAATAAAGCAAGGAAGGACATCAAATTAGTAAAATTTCAGTAGAAGGGCAGCTGTGGGGTTTTTCCAGCCATCTTCATTGGAGGGAATTGCAAGAAGAGGAGAGGTAGCACAGTGTGAAGGGTAGAAAGTGTACTTCTCTGAAGGCAGGAGATGGTCTTCTCCTGCAAGGACCATTCCCTGAAAGCTAGAGGGTATCTGCAGTCAGGCCTGGAGGTGATGCTTTCTATGCATTACCTTCACAGGGTGGCTTTAGCTGGAATCAGAAGCCATCGTCTCTGGAAGTGAGATCCTCTCATGTTGCACTGTTTGATTACAACTCAGAGCCATAGCATCTGGTCAGAGGAAACTCACAGTGCATAAGGTACACAGACTTCTAAAGTCTGCAAACCAGGAATACTTGCAAACATGACCTGTGGAGATGGATGTAGCTGGAAGGGAAAAAACCTGAAAACATATTTCACTAGAATTAAGTAATATTGTCACAGGAGCTCACCCAAGAATAAGGATATGTACATGTTATAAAGAAACAAAATGTATTTCCCCACTTTAAATGCTCACCTTGCAACATCCAATGTAATGTATTTACCCCCTACGCAGAAAGGGGGATGTTAAAAGCAGTGACAAGCTGCTGTTCACTCCTCCAGAGACCGATGAATATTTCCAACCTAGTTTTATAAATCAAAATCATCCAGTCACAGTCCTAACTGCATTTGCCCATGTGTCTCAATGGTAATCCAGCCAAGCCTCCGACCTCCTTCAGGTTTACATAGGGGAAAGGTCCTCAGGGAAAAGCTGTAGAGACTGCACATGAAACAGGCTTGAAATCTTAGAGGAACAGCTTTGCAACAATGCAAACCTATTCATAATGATAGGTGTTGCTTTCCTTCTCAATACACGTTTATTAAAATATTTTACATAGTCAGATGCTGTAAATATAAATCACTGTTATAGTACTCATTTAATGAAAAATAAACCAGTGCAGATATTCCACCAGGAAAGCTAGGGTATGTTTTTCAAGATCCCTAAAGCCAAGAAATTCTCATCTGCTTCATTTAAGAAGTAATAGTTATTTGTATTTGCTCTTGGAGGCAGAGGCACCAAATCAGAAGGGATTTAGGAGGACTCCATCTTCCAGGACTCAGGGGGATTCTGCGTATGTTGCACATAATAAACTCAAATTCAGCACTTTGTAAGTGTTGTTTTGTGTTGTTTTCTGGCTTCACCATGCCTTGACTGAGACACAGCTACCTTTGCAAATGGCACTTTGGGTTCTGTGCCAGGGAACAGTAATGGTAATGACAGGTCTCATTGCAAAGGCATGGTAAGGTTAATCAAAAATATGACGAGTTCCTAAACTCTTTTTAAGCTGAGTTGTGTATGAGGCTGCTGAGTGGCTGTTTTGCACTATGGGTGTTATTGGAAGTGAAAGTCAGCAAAGGAGAATAGGCCGATATTCTCCATAAAGAGAGAATACTGTGTTAGAGCCATGCAATACAATGCCCTGCCTCTTTCCACCTGCCACTTTGTTAAGCTGGATCTCAGCTGTTGGCAACACTAAGTAAAACCAATGGCAGTGTGTATTGGCTGTAGGTGACAAAGTGTTACCAGCACAGATGGGCCTATTATCTATTCAAAACCTTCTTAAAAACACAGTAAAAGAAGCAGTCAGCGACTGCCCTGTGCCAGACACAGCCACGTCTGAATTGGACCCACACACAGCTGAGCCCATCAGCCAGCCCATCATGGACAGCCCAACTCTGCACTGCTTGGGGTGGATGATGAAGAATCAGGTATGAAGGAGCAAAACTGAGTCTAGGAAAAAAGCAGAATGTGGATAGGGAAAAAGTGTTGTTTTCATTATTTCTTTGTTTCTCACTATCCAAATCTATTTTAATTGGCAATAAATTAGCCTAATTATACCCAGGTTTCTTTGCCTGTGATGGCAGCTGGCAAGCAATCTTCTTGTCTTTACCTCAACCTCCCAGCATTTTCATCACATTTTCCCCCCCTGATCCTTGAGAAGGAGGAACAAGAGAGTTGCTGGGTGGATGCCTGGCTGCTTGGTCAAGGTTAAGATAAGCAAATATCCAAGTGGTTTATTTATCACTTGATAAGTAAGTAGTATAAGTAAGTAAGTAAGTGGGTCCCTTCTCATTCCAGTCTTATACCTGACACCATTTGCCAGCCTGGTCCATACTTCATGTTCTACTCTTGTCTCACTGCCTGTTTTTCAGCACTGCTGCCTCTGAGCTAGGAGGAATTGGATTTCTCAGAACTGTATGGGGAGGCGGAATAATCTGGTCTGCCTGTGGCAAGGGTGGGATTTAGGAAGGACCTGCTGAAAGCTGACACATGAAGCATAGTGGGGTGGAGAGAAAATGATGCACTATACACATCAGCTAGGGGAGATGTTTTTTACATGTCTGGCACAAAGGTAAGTGCCTGCTATCAGGTGGATTCTGTTCCACAGCCTTGATTACTTGGTAGCACAGCTGATGTACAGTCAAGTCTTATTGGGACAGTGCCATATCTTGTGTGTAAATACTTATTATAGTGGGGAAGACTATATGAGTTTAAAAAATACATGGCAAGGAGGATAATTTTGACACAGCTGCTTATCCACTTGGTATTGCCATCAAATATAATTGATATCACAAAAAATTATTTTTAGAAATCACACAGAGCACATTGCTTTCATACAGGCTTATGCCGTTTTTATGTTTGGTATTCCTGGGTACATTTATTCCACTGATTCCACACTACAATGCATTTGCACGTGGTACACCTATTCTTTTTTTCCCTGAAAGGTCTGCATTATAAGCAGTAGCTTCCGGTAAGGTGTGATGATTCTGTATGCTAGTTCTTTGAGTGCCTTTGCAAATACAATGTTTATCAAGAGAGCAAATCAAGATATACTCCGAGATAAATATATTAACTAAATGATCTGTTTCCCTGTGAAGACCTTTTTGGAAAGGGTTTATTGCTGGAAATTTAGAAAAATGTTTTCATGTATAAACTGTTAGCTTCTTTGTGTTTCCTCCCATTTAGTTACTTTGACATATGTCCTGGAATTCCTGCTGCAGAGAAAAGCAAGAACCAAATTATATGTCTGGGTAATTTTTTGTGGAAGTTTGTAATTGTGTAGATAGTTGCTCTTTGAGTGGAAATTGCTTGCTAGAATCAGCTCCTGACCATCAGCATGTAAGTATGGTGTGTTTTCAAGAAGGCTTACCTCAGAAATACCTGACTGTATCAGGTAAATCTATGATACGGTAAGGGTAATATTAGGATGTACTCATCTAGGAAGTGAAGAGGAATAGGACAAAGCTTGGGTAAATATTTACCTCAGTGAATGATTACTTTTATTATTAGTGAGAGAGGCTAGAGAAGGGTTAGTTGGCATACTGAGTTTCTATCTACTAAATCCAAAAATGGTTGAGGCACATCCATTAGTATGTGGGCACCCAAGGTATTTTCTTCTCTTCCTTTGCATCCTAGCATAGAAGTTGCATGATTCAAAGTTAGTGACATACAAATTACAAAGCTGACCAGATGGTAAAGCTAGGCAGGTAACTAAGTGACTGAGCCACGTTCAGTGTTGTATCCTGCCAAATTCCCTTGATAGATACTATAAAAATACCCTCTCTTATAAATAATCTGGCATTGTGAAGTGCTTCTGCCTCTAAGTTATGCATGTTTGCTTCTATGGAGCTACTGAAGTGAATGGTGTTTCATCTGTCATGGAGTATTTCCCACTCTTTTAAGGAATACTCTGTTTAACGTTAGATCTCCCTGTCCATAGGTAACAGTCTCTACTATGGAGCTGGAGTCTACAGAAGTGTAGCATAAGTTATGTGCTGTCTTTTTGTACAGGTGATTTTTCACAGACAGGTGAATGCCTCTTTGTTAAACACACTGTCTTTCATCCTAACACCTACTGCAAATGCAAGCATCTGGATCACTCAAATTGAAACTTTCAGCAGAATAATATGAGAAAAAAAAATAAAAAGAAGGGGGTTGGAGAAAAATATAAATTACAATATACTTGTTGGAGTCACCTAAATCCTTGATCACACTGATGGGCCAAAGTCACTTCTGTGGATAATTCTTATACTGTAATGTATAGGTGTGAATTTTATCCATTGCATGAAATGGGATATATTTGGCAAATGACCTTTATTATTTTCTTTGAAAAGTGGTGCATTATGAATGATCATGTCATCTTAATTCCTTGTTATTCTTATTTAAGAAATTATTATTTGGAATGTTTACTTGGGACACTTTTACTTATTAACTTTCTCTGAGGAATACCTCACAGACCAATATCTATCAGTGGTGCTCTATCATCTTTCCTCATAGCTTAAAGATGGGCTGAAAAGCATACTGAGGCTCCTGCAGGCATTGGAGTTCTGTGTCAGGATCATAATTTGTGGTAGGGGAGTTCATTGTAGGCCAGATCTACCCAGAAGTGTAAAACCCCGTATCCTTTTCAAGTAAAATGCCTAAAGAATCAAGGGTAATGTAAGGTATCTCACCACACTGGAATGCCAGGCAGCACTTTCAGAGCTGATGAGGAATCTGACCAATTCCCACAGCGCCTCACAATGCAGGGAGGCTGAGACTTTAAATATGCATTCAGATGGCACCTGTGTGTGAACTGAGCCACTTTGCCCAGCTGGACATGCCTCCCAGCCCTGGAACAAACAGATGTAAAAGTTATTAACCCAATAGAATTTAACTGTGAGCCCTGTGTCTCTTCTCAAAGTAGCCCATGTTGTTCAGGATCTTCTCACAATTTCACATTCTCTATTGGTAAATAAAGAAAAACATGGAAGCCTAAAAGCTGCCCAACTCTCCATATATGTTTGTCACCTTTTAATAGTCTGGAAAATCTTAAAATCATGAGAAGCTTGCTGGAATGACCATTTTAAATAAACAGCCATCATTGTTGCTCACTAAAAGTAATTTTTGTCTCAAGAAATAGAAAGTAAACATTCAGAGTATGGATGAGTTGTTTTTTTTGGTTTTTTTTTTTGTTTTGTTTTTTTTTTTTAATTAAGCACTTCATATCATTCCAGGAGTCCAAGATCCATTTTCTTTTCCTCATTTAAGGTCTAATCAACACTCTCACAGACAGCATTGTGTTATTTGTGTTTGTATAGATGTGAGTGCATCTTCCTTAACTAATGGGCTGGAAGGTTTTATATTGTTGTATTTAAATTTGTTATTAGTGGTTATAATGAAGTTAGCAAGGCAAAGAACTTTGGAGTCTCCCAAAGTATAAAGAGAGGGTTTGATTGCCTTTGAAGACTGAGACTTCTGTTTGAACTTGAGGAAGCACCAGGATTCAGGATAAAAGTGCAGCACAGAAGGGCTTACTTGAAATATTTGTCTTACTCAAACTGGAAGATACCTCTAACTTAATTTTAAACTACCTCTAATTTTAAACTTCCTGAAGCGAGTGCCTGCTCTAACCAAATTCTCTCTCCCACAGTTGGTGGTAGTTTCAGTTAATAATTCTTCCTTCTGGTCTCAAGCAGCTGACAGTGACTGTCTTTGTGGAGCACAGATAAGATATATGGACTATAGGGATCAGGGCAAGTTACTTAGGGTTAGGTGCTGATGTTCCAAACATCTGTAAGTCCAAGTGAGAAACCTAAAATGACAGACAGGCTTCTGAAACAAAATTACTGGGAACAAACATACTTTGGGTAACACAGAAAACATTGCCTATTTCTTACATTGGAAGTAAGTTTCCAGAAAGAAAGAAACCAGTAGCTGAGTACAGTGCAGACTACAAGGCTCGGCCCCATTCTCCACACAGATCCTGCATCATTTTAGGTGTTACAAGTTACCTGGTCCTCAGCTGTTTCCCCAGACATGTGGGGCTCTCCTGTGAGGTTTGAGTCATGTCCTGCTAACCCTGATAGATGGATACTCCCATTTCTATCCAATATGCTCTGTACCATCTAAAAAGGCTCTAGGATCCCATGTTTAAGTAATTTAAATGCCTCTGCTCTATCTTCTGTAAGCAAACTTCCCCTTTTCCAATAGTTGCTGTTCTGGGAGTGTGCCGTGTAGAGTAGGAGGAGATACACCGACTTTATTTGAAACACAGACCCAGATGAGGCTCACAAATGACAGACCATGGAGTATTTTGAAAGCTTCTATTATTCCAGCTGTTCAAGGAAGATACAAAGCTCTTCTTTTTTTCTTTTTTGTTCTTTTCGTTTTTTTAGACACAGGGAGCTTCTCTTTAGTTTTTGTGTCAACAGGAGATTTCTCCACAATAGTAATTGAAATCCCAGATATAGCTGCACTTTGTATTCATGTTTAGTAAGGAATTTAGGCTGAAAAGTGGAACTGTACTTAACAGTGTCTGTGCATCAGCCAGAAAAAGCCATATTGCAGCAGGATGCTGAAAATGTGATAGTGAACAAAAAAATATACGGGAAACCACATATCCTTCTTAACACCCTGTCCTTCTTCTTGATCAGTGATAGTCAATCCCTGGATATTCTGAAACCTGCAAAAGCATAAAAGAAGCAACAAGTGGTATCATCCTTTGAAGAAACTGAAAATAGGCTCTGTTTTCCTCTCTCAAATGCAAGCAAAATAAGTGGTGGTTTCTTTTCCCAGGTAACGCCTTTTGCAGCTTGTCTTTTCTGAGACCAAACTTGCTTAGATTATTTTATAGCCAAGCTCTGCCAGAATGGCAGACCTCAGAGGGTCATGATCAGCAAAACAGAATCCAGCTGGAGGTGTGTAGTCAGTGATGTTTCCCAGGGATCAATACTGGCTCCATTCTTATTCAAGTTGTTTATTGAAGACCTGGACAAAGGGATAAAATGTACCCTGAGTATGTCCATTGATGGTACAAAATTGGGGGCAGTGGCTGATACACCTGAGGGCTGAGCTGCCATTCAGGACCTTGAGAGTCTGGACAGTTGAGTGAAGAGCAACCCAGTGAGGTTCAGCAAGGGCCAGTGCAGAGTCCTGCACCTGGGGAGGAAAAACCCCAAGCACCAGCGCAGGCTGGGGTTGGACAGACTGGAGAGCAGCTCTGCAGAGAAGGACCTGGGAGTCTTGGTGGATGACAAGTTGACAATGAGCCAGCAGTGCCCTGGTGGCCAGGAGGGCCAGTGGGATCCTGGGGGGCACTGGGAAGAGTGTGGCCAGCAGGTGGAGGGAGCTGATCCTGCCCCTCTACTTGGCCCTGGTGAGGCCACATCTGGAATGCTGTGTCCAGTTCTGGGCTCCTGAGCACAAGGAAGACAAAGAGGTAATGGAGAGGAGGATCTAGCAGAGGCCACAAAGATGATGAGGGGTCTGGAGAATCTCTCTTACGAGGAGAGACTGAGAGAGCTGGGAATGTTTAGTCTGGACAAGAGAAGACTGAGAAGGGATCTCATTAATACCTATAAATATCTCAAAGGTGAGTGTCAAGAGGATGATACCATATATTTTTTGGTGGTGTCCAGTGACAGGATGAGGACCAATGGCCATAAACTAAAACACAACCTCAATATGAGGAAAAACTGCTTAACGTTGAGGGTGGCAGAGCACTGGAACTCCCCAGGGATGTAATGTAGTCTCCCTCTTCGAAGACATTCAAAAGTCACCTGGACACATTCCTGTGTAACCTGCTCTTGGTGACCTTACCTTAGCTGGGGGGCAGGACTGGATGATCTCCAGAGGTCCCTTCAAACTCTACCAATTCTGTGATACTGTGATTTCAGAGAAGAAAAGAAGTACAGATTAAGTGTCATGGGGAATTGAGAAAAGGATAAAAGGAAAACAAAAATTATGAAACAGATAATTTGGAGAAAGAAGCAGCTCTGAAAGTTCACACCTGAAACTTACTTGTACTTTGGTTATACCAGTACACAGACACAGGTTCCTGATCTGATGAGATGAAATGTCAGCAGCAGAAGCAAACAGAAAACTCGGGAGACTTGCTAACAAAACCACAGGCATTGTTAAAAAAAAAAAGAAAACAAAACCAGACCTGCTATTTATAACATTTATCAAATTAGTGCAAGACCATGCAGGCTTGTCTTATAAAGATTACCTGAAAAATAAAAAAGTTTCTGAAATTGGAAAGACATACTAGGTGTCATCTATTAGTCCATTGTCTCTGTCAGTAAGAATCACGTGGCTTCTCCTTATCCATTGGCTTTGCAAACCTGCTTCTCCAGGGTCTCCATCTACCTTCTTCCTGCATGCCATTCACAGCCAGCACCAATGGGGACACAGAGATGACACTGCAGAGGTATCTGTGGCCTTCCTGATCACTCACAGCAACTCATGTCACAGTACCAATGAATGTCAGGGCTGCCTGTGAGGAGCACATTGCAGTTCTCCTGCCCTGCAGCTAAGGTGTTGTTCTTCAAGGCTAAGCAGCAAATTGCTGCAGTTCCTCATACCAGCTGCTTGGGAGCATAAGCACACATAAACACAAAGAGGTGCTAAATCTGTCAGGCTGCAGGTGATTGCAGTGTGTATTAGCTGGATGCCTTCAGCCAGGCAGGAAGATGAGTTTTGCATTTCTGAAAGGAGCAAACCAAACCAGAGATCCACTCGACCCAGGGCTATGAAGGATTTGGGGTCTAAACACAGATTAGTTCTTAACAACTTGGCAATTCTAACCACTCTCCAATATCTTCTCACTGTTTTTTTCCCTTTTGTTTTCATTTAACCATGTGTCAAACACTGTAGCAGCTTGTTGCTCTGCTATGATTGCCAGCTGCTCAAGCATATATGGCACAAAAGCAGTTTTGGTGCTTCCTTGGGCAGGAAAATATTGTTGGCTGTATTGGATATCAGCAGATGGCAATTTCCCTCTTTCTGTCATCACATAACACATTTTCACCGAGTTGTTTCAGCCAAAAAATGAGAACCAGTCGTGTGCTTTAAGTAACCTGAGTTTGTTTTGACCAAACTTGTCTCTCTTTTCCTGTTCTCCTTAGCCATCCTTACATCATTTCAGTTCCCAAGGAACTGGACATGGCTTCATCCCCCACTAAGCACAGGTTATCTGGGGACAATATCAACAGCCACCTGGCAAGACCATGGTCACATGTAGGTTCCCTGTGAATTTGAACTGCTTCACTGTGCTTGCTTCCATTTCTCTTCCAGTTTGGTGAAAAAAACAAAAACAAAACCTTCCTACATTATTTATTCCTTCAGTGAGCCACATTGTCTGCATGTCCTGTGCTGAGTCAGAAAATAGCAATATATAAGGTGACTGTACACAGCAGGCAGTGCTAAAGGGCCATGATGCTTGCCAATAAGAGAACTACAATGGTAGGAAGAGAGGGGCTGTCATCCCTCCATGCATATAACAAAACCTTTTGTTGAGTGACCTCAGTTTTATTCCCAGAAAACTGGCTGGCACACAAGGAAGATAGTACCTAGTTTATGGGTAAACATATTTTTTTTCTTGTTCTTTTATTGTTTAATGGGCTATTTACCAAGTCCTGTACATGAAATTAGTTATTCTTTGTTTTGAGGGCCTTTATGTGGCACTTGAGAAACATTTTTATTTGCCATGCTCCTTCAGTCAGAGAGGGATCATCCTGATGGATACATTTTGGCAGTAGTGACTCCACAGTTCATGGCCATTAAAAGAGTTTGGCTTGTCTTCTTCAGCAGAGGTAGGGAGAGAAACCAGCCCTTGAAGACTTCCTTCAAGAATTGTGGCCTTGAGATGGACTGGGACAGAGGGGACCACTCTCCATGGTTTCTCCAATGCTGCATGTCTTGCTTTGCAGGTTTCCCACAAACTGTTTTTTATCACAGCTTAAAAGCTGTATTTCAGAAGCAACAGCTCCACAGACTAGTCCATCCTGGAGCAGAGTTCTTTGGAAAACATGAGACATGATAGAGACAAATCAGCAATCTGGTACATAGGAATGAGGTAGGGAAGTGGAATACTTTTAAATTTCTTTGGTGATTTCAATGTTAACATCAATAAGCTTTGGCATTTCACTTTGAGAGCATTTTGTTGGGTTTTTTTATGTACAGATTAGCTCTATCCTTTTATTTATTACCTAATTCTAGGAGGTCTAGTATATCGTGTCTCAGGTTTTTAAAATATGAATGGGAAAATGCGAGGCTGTTTCTCTTCCCCCTCACCACTGCTGAGGGATAAAACAAGGTCCTAGTCACGTATATGACTCATTCAAACCCATGTGCCACAGCAGCGGGCCATAAACACAATGTCTTTGGTCTAAGTCAGTAACTGAAGCCAAGGAAATGCCTCTCTGGGAAGGTGTAGAGCCATTACAGCTTTCCAAGTGGGTCATTTTGCATTAGGCCAGCAATAGGGTAGGACACCCAGCAGTGAGGCAGCAGCAGCACAGCAGCACCTGATTCACAGCTGGATACCTGTAAAACTTGCGGCACAGGGTGAAGTGAGTGAAATCCTACACACTAGGAGCTATGAGATCTGAGGAGTGGACCAACTGAGAAGTCACCCAAAAATGTCATTACATGTCATTTTCTCTCATTTCCTTCATTCAAGTAATTTTCTCTTCTCTCATTTAATGTTGACTGGAATAAAGAAAATTGTTCTGTAAACATTCTATAAACATCTCAGACTTCAGCTTTTGGCCTAAATTTTAGTTCTAGTAAATTTTTTGCATGATTGGTATGATTTGAAACCAGTATTTTCTTTCTGTAAAACTGCTTTTTTCTTCCTTCAAAAAAAGTTTTATAATTTTTCTTCTCTTTTATTCCTCTCTATGCACAGCTCTTTTCCAGTCACCCTGACAACAGCAAGGCTAAATACTGAGTATCAAAAGGCAGCCTTTTTCATATTGCACTCTGAAAAGTCCTCTCATGTAGCTGGAATGGTTACTGACAGGCTGATTATTGCCTGATGACCATATTGTTCTGTGTCTAAAAAAAAATGAAAATACAAGTATTCTTCTATGGGCTTTTCCCTTTATGACTCCACTCAGGATATTGTCATTGATGATGTTGTATAAGCATTGAAGGGATCTGTCTTGTCAAGATTTATACTTTGAAATGATTGGATTTTTCTGAGGTGTTAGCTAGATTAATATTTTTTTCATTTTCTGGCATGTGGTCCTTAATTATCCCTTTCTTTTCCTTTTTCCATATGCTATGGATACATGTGGCAACGTAAGGCAAGAAAACTTTTGTTGACAATCCATGCTGTATTTCCCATAAGTAATAAATGTCTATCCAGACCTAGAAGAACTGAACCCATCTGTTTGATGTATGATGAAGTAATTTTTTTTAATCTATGACAGAACTTAAACCCAAATATGAGTAAAATAGAAATTAGGCAGTCAGATTTCTATAAATAAAACATCTACAGTAATGTCAAATATTCAATATCACTCTATTGCTATTTTATATCTGTATATGCTTAAAATAACAAGGCTCTCAAAACTGTAAACATTGTACAAGACCAGCAACATATGCAGGATTTTAAGAAGTTTCCTTGCAGCATATGACAAGTAATATGAGAAAAAGCGAGAAATAATTTCCTATTTAATTTAATTTATTTCTTTAACTCAGTTGTTTATGTGATGAAAAATAGATGCTATCAATGTATAAGAATGCAGCCAAACATGCATTTAATTACCAAAGAGGAGAAGGATGCCAGTTTCTAGGGGAACATTATAAATGTTTGCATGAGATCAAATAATGGGTTTTGAACATCTGTTTTACATTATAAGTATATGCGTGCAAACACACACCGTCATCTATTGCTTTTCACAGCCTTTCTAAAAGCTATCTGAGTATTCACCAGTGTAACAAGGGGGTTTCTAGAGAAAGGCCACTTCTTTAAAAAACTTAGTCCCATTGGATTTCCAGAGATTTGGGTGTGCATCCCCCTAGTCTCTGAAGCATCATCCTCAATCTCCTGGGTAGCAGAGGTGCCAGCCTGTGAGTCATTTAAGGTGGTGGGCACAATGTTCTCTGCCCTGCTGGGGCAGAGGTGCACCCTGTCATTCCAGACAGCACAACACAAAGGTTTCACAGGACCCCAGATCCTGGGACACCGGTCCTTTCATGGACAAAGAATGACTCCTTCTTCACACCCAAATCTCTGGCCCTGCTCTGTCACCAGGACACCCTGTGGCACAAGCAGGAGACAGGACGGTGGTAATTAAGAACAAGCAGGCCCTGTGAAGCTGTGGTCCATCATCTCCTGGAGCGTCCTGAGGGCCTGGCCACCTCTCCACTGCAGCAGCACTCTGTATTCAGGGCCAGAGCCTTTTTAATGACAGCTGTGTGGGGAGGGACAGACGTCTCCCCTGGTCCCTCTCTGACTAACCCCAGGTGGCTGACGTAGGTTTGGCAATGGAGGAGTGGTGGCTGACTCACCGTGATGCCGGGAGCATTGGGGGAAACATGCCAGGGACAACTCAGGGTGATGGATTTTGGACCCAGCATCTTCTCCCTGTACCTCTGACAGTGAACCTCAGCAGCACGTCCCAGCCAGCCAGAGTGGTTTTATTACTGGTACTTATATTTTTAGAGTTTGTTCCATGACAAAGCACCAAGTCCTAACCCCTACAAACAATGCGTGATTAATATCCAAGGCAGGGCCGACTGTTACAAAATCACTGCATTTTCAGTCTGAATATCCCAATTTAGTGAGTGAAATACCTGCCACTGAGATCTCTGGTTTTCCCATCTGGACTGAGGCAGGATAACAGAATTACAGAATATTTATTCTGAGTTGGAAGAGAACCACAAGGATCATCAAATCCAGTTCTGGAGTGAATGGCCCATATGGGGATCAAACCCACAACACCGGCATTATTAGCACCATGCTCTAACCAACTGAGCTAAGCAACAAACTCCTGAGAGAGAAAATAAAAATTGAGGAACTTTGATAAGAATTAATACACTGAGCAAAAAACAACTGAAAATGAGGTTTTTATGGTGTAACACACTTGCACACTGACTTTTTCTGCTATTCTCTTAGGATCCTGATGGAACTGCTGATACAGCTACACACAGAATCAAGCAAGACCAGGGTTTTGTACATATATTAGAAAAGAGATCTGATCAAACATTAAGTTTCTTTTTTATTTAAAACACAACCCATTTCTTTAGCCCTCCCCTCAGTATTTCGGTCTCTTAAACAAAAACAGATTGCTGTTGTTTTATTTGTAAAACCCAGGCAGTTTCCTCTGTGTTTCTTGCTTACTTTGGCAGGAGTGTACATACTACAGCATGACCTTAGTACAGGCCTTTCCTGCTGTGTTAGGGCAGGGTGTTATGTGTGTTTCCTTGGGGCTATGGAACACAAATGTCATACAGGGGACCAATATAGACTTTTCCATATCATTATAATATAAACTTTTTTTGATAATTTTCATAGCAGAGCAAAAGAACAAGAAGTATGGCTTCTCAAGGATCTAAAGCTCTTCATGTTCCCTCAAAAAACTTAAGCTGAAACTTCACCTGGGAAAATGAGATTGAAGGTGAACTCAGTAAGAAGACTTTCTGATTCCACAGAGAAAATTTTACATGTATTATGCATTCCCCAAGCGCCAAATGTGAAGCTTTGACAGTTTTCAGTTATAATTTTAGTTCAGTTCTTCTGCTTTATCTTGTAATGGTGAGGATATCTTCATTTGTTTATTTAAATAATCACTGGAACATGTACAGAGCAAAAAAAATAAATGTCTATATTCACATTCTGTTGTAGCAATTGTGTTTTTTTCTGTGAAAACTGTAAACAAAAGCTGACACAGCATTAATAATCTACTGTCAGTGTAATTAATATGAAGAAGAGACACTCTTCCCAAAGGAATGCCTAATCCCTTTCATTTATATTTATCACAGCAGCTTACTAGTAAACAAATCTGTGTTTATTTTACTTCATGTAACCTGTTCACTGTTATTTCCAAAACAGGTCTCACTCTAGCAAAGTCTTGCTACCATAGCTACCAGGCTACCTATACGTACAGCAAGAGCTGTGTCCTCTTGTTGTTTGCTTCTTCAAGGGGTAGTTAATCGGTGTGAGCACAAAGAAGCAAAGCCTTAGTATCTTGCATGACTAAATAATAATTATTTGTTAAGTGTGGCAGATAATTTAAACATAAGAATACCAAGAATGCTTTATGATATTACTAATAATGGCATATCAGTTTGAAACATGGGAATATCTAACCACATCATTCAGTGTGGTTATACCTGGATGTTGCTGTCCTTGTGTAGGCCATGGCTTTTTGTGCAGTTAAATAACAGCTGTGCAGTTGGGAAAGGTTTTTTTTTACAACCTGAGGAGATTCGTGCTGTTGCAAGAATTCTGAAGTTGGTAACAGATGCCAGTCAAACCCAGCTTTTGCCTCAGCAGAGATAAGGAAGCTTAAGCAGCAAGGCTGGGAGGAGCCCTTCGGGCACCCGTGGGTGCAAGGGTGAGTGATCAGTGCCCATGTGAGTTGATAGTCAGCTGCAGGCTCTGCTAGCAACCAGATGTGCCTGCCACTTCCCTCAAGTCAAGGGGCTAAGGATGGGAAAATTTGATGGAAAATGAAGGGTGCTTATCTGGTCATGGAATAATGGTGTTACTTATAAACACTGAAGCAGACACAGAAAGTTTAACAGCAATATATTAGAGAAAAATTTAAATGCAGACTGCTTAGGCAGATTTTTTTTTTTAATATAGAAAAGTCACTTTTATCAAAAAAATTGATCTGTCTGCCAGTCATTCTAGATATATTCAAAAATGCAATTGTAAATATATTAGATTGAGATAGTGTCTGGTATTTCCGAAAAGCAATACAGGGCACAGAGCCAGTGAATTGCAGGGTTTTTATGAGTATGCAGTGCCTGTAACTAATGGATGGTCAAAGCTTTTGAAGTGCTGTTCTACCCAGAGGAGAATCACTCTTGGCCTGACTGGGAAGGCAACAGTTTCAACTCAAGTAATTTCATACCACAGAATCATGGTTATCTGCTCAAACAAGTGATGGTCTTCATTCAAGTCTTTCATTTAGATTCTGCTATGTTGATATTACTGATGTTAAAATTATACACATTAATTAATAGTACTCCATTATGTCCCATCCCAAAAGCCTGAAAATGACGGTGATGTAATGGTTACTCATAGACTTGATTCCGTATCTGCTAAAACCCTCAGGAATCAGTAAGTGCCCTGCCAGAGCTGGTAGTGGGCAGAGGAAACCAGTGTCTGTGGCATCATGAGCAAGCACTGTGTAACTGCTTATCGCTGCACGCTGCAACCTCAACTCAGCCCATGGCTATCAATCTACCAGGGAAACAGTCAGAAGCTGGAATACTACAAAACAGCTTGTCTTAGGTGACTAATTTTTTATCTTGCCAACCAGTCACACACTGTCCACGTTTATTTCTGATACTTATTCCATCCACTGTCTCAAACATGATTCAATAAGGTTAACGATTCTTCTGTCTTCATGCATCAGTCATTCTAAGCTGCATTAGTTCAACTCCAGTGTATTTAAGGACTCATCATTAATTAAATACAGCTTGTACTGAGATTTGTAAATGTAAAGTACTATCTAAGGACTAACTATTAATAATTGTCATGTTCTTCTTAAAATTATACAAGTGCATCCATATTTTGCCCCATCTGCCTTCCTTGGTGGGAATACGATCTCTCCATCAAATTTTACCTGTGGAGAGATGGATGTGGATCCTCCAGAGCAATTTGTTTCAGACACTTGTGTTCAGTTCAAGCTCTGTGTTGCACCATGTAATCCTCTTCTCTGCCTGATGCCCCCTTTCTCTGTGTATGCTCAGCAATACTGTGCATCATCTCAGGAGCTAAGGTTTTGTCCTCAGCTTCCTGGAAAGGCAAAGTACCCTTTAGACTCACCAGTGTTTTCTGTGCTGTAATTGTTGCTTCAGATGTGATTTTCCACATCTTGCAAAGCAAAAATCACATCTGAAGGGGCAGTGTGGGGCAACTCTTCTGCTTCTTCTGCAGTACATTTGCAAATATTCAGTCAGTCCAAATATCACATCTTGCTTGGACTGGATTTTGAATACACTTGCCTGCTAGTGAAAAAGAGCAAAGATAACTGTGCAACAGAAAACTTCCTCAGGGAAGTAGTAGTGGTAGAGAAGAGATCAAACCAAAAGCTTTTTCTAGATCATTTCCATACTTCAGCCACAAGGTCTGCTCTTGAGGATTCACTGAGATGAGACACACACACACACCTTTGTTTTTAATGATATTTGTGGAGGAGCATAGCACTGTATTCCAAAGCCTTTATGATATCTGTGGAGCTCTTGTTCCAGGCAATATTACTGCAAGGTTGAAGGAGCCAGTGTTGGGCAAGTCAGAGCTGCAGAATTTCACAAGTAACTTTGACAGAAGGTAAGACTTCCTATATTCTTGTCAAAAAATGCAACACTTAGAAAAATTTCAGACCTTCAAGAAGAATGCTTCATCCAGGGAGCACTTAATCTTGCTGTGGCCTGGCAGGACATATCTGATTTCCAGTCCTTTTCCCGCTCATATTGTCCACTGGAGTAGGGAACACTACCAGCAGATTTACTCCAAGGAAGACACTTCCACATACAAGGCTTTAACGGGACATAAGTTTGCCAAGGGTAACTAGCAATAAAAACTAGGAAAAAAAATGTTCTCATGTTTGATTTTTCTGTTCCAAATCTTATTCCATCACATGTTAATGATTTGTTCTGACAGCTGATGGCCACGTAGGACTGGTAAAGTTTCCACCTCACTTGAGGAGAGTTTGCTGGAACTTTGCTTCTATGTTCATTATCAAAATCCCTCAGGTATCAGTCTGTTGATCTTTGTCAGCCATTAAAGGTTGACCCAAATTATGTCTACCAATCTGCAGTAGAATGGTAGACATCTTCTCATCATCAGCTAGTTTTGAAATAAATCCCCAACGCTGGATATCAGATAAAAATGTAATAAGTGATAAATTGATTCCATTTACTGGATGCATAAACCCAGTTTGATCATAGAATTATTAGATATTAAACTGTGACATTTGCCACTCTTGAACATTTTAGGTATATGCACTTGTTACAATCAGGAATAGGCAGATTCACTTAAGTAGGAAAAAATGACCTTGTGCTGTATATGGCATAAAATGTAAAATACATTTTCTTATATTTCCTGCACTGCAAGAACCTGAACAGGAACTTCTGATTGTTGTTCAACTCAATAATAAGTATCTTTTTTGTTTATAGACATCCTACTCTTTACTTAATTCAATAAAAGTCATAGACTTTTAAATTTAAACATTCTGCGACTGTTAAAAAGAAGGTAAATAGACATTCTGAGTAGCTCATTTCAAATTCAATCTTAACGAGCCAAACACTGCTAGCAGACTTTATACTGATTTTTGGTTGTTTGGATTTTATTCTCACACTGCTGAAATAATTCTCACACTTCTGAAGTAGTACATATATTCAGTAGAACAAATAAACTTTTAATGAAATCTAAAGCCTCCATAGATCTTGTGAAACAATATTCAAGCACATTTAGCTTTATATTGCCACATCTAAAACTTATACCTGAATGGGAGCAGGTGATGAGACAACAGAGAAATACAGTTGATGCCACTGGGAAAGTGGTTAAGCTACAAATACCATAAGTGAAATAGTTTCGACAGATAGGAAAAATGAAATGTGGATCTACCATCAGGAGAGATAAAATATGCAGTAAGCAACATTTTGAGAATACTAAAATGTAATAAGCAAGATTTAATATGGTCTATTTGCACATTTTTCATCCCTTTTTTTTTATTTTTTTTTTTGTTACAAACTTGGTTATGACTTAGCTTCCAGGCTATTCTTCTTCAAAATCCAGACAAACCACTTCACAGTATTTTATAATAAATATGTCTGGGAAAAGTCTTCCATGAACAAGTCAGTTTAAAAATACTCTTCAGTGAGTAAATTTGTTTTGGTGGTTGTTACTCATCACTTCTCAAAGCCCTGAGGAATTCATTAACACTGTTTTAGCTAGTACTTTTTACCTTTCAGCAGTTCTTTTCTTTGTGACACAGGTACATGTGGCTGTGGGATGGGAGTGTGCAGAGGATAAATTCTATGCATGGAAATACTTTAAAAAGAGAAAAAAAAAGTTAATCAGTCCAAATGTTCAATAGAAATGAAAAATTAATCCCTCCCTTCCTAAAAATGTGAAATGAAAACTAAATAAATTTGCACGTAGAGGTATTTTTTCTCTCTTTTTTTTTTTTTTTGCTTTACCACCACCACAACTTTATATCACCTTCTTTCTGCAGACCTATCTACAGAAACCTTTTCCAAATCTCATTATTTGCTTTTTATCCACGTATTTGCTCAGTGAATCCCATCCAATCTTCATCTGAGCTCCACACTCTCTACAGGAGCTCCTTGTTTCGGTTCAGGAGCATCGGTCCTCATCTCCTGTCTACCTCCTATTGCTCCTGTTCAACAGTAAATATCTCTCTTACATCTGTCATTGTTTCCATCCTAAGATTTCATCCCTCCAGACTATTTTTCATTATATCCTTCCTGTTTGTCAAAATTGATTACCTAGTGGCTCCTGATGCTCCTGCACCATCCATTTGCGCTTCTCCTCCCACCTCTGTGATCAGACAGCCCCACAGTTATTGTGTCTTAACTTCTTCTGCAAGTCTACCACCTGTCCCTTCTTCACATAAATCAAATTTTTTTTTTGGCCAGGGTTGTGCAGGTTGAGTGGGGAGCTTGGAGCTTGCCTGGAGCAGATGTGGGACATAATGGAAAGCAAAATTTTTGTGGAACAGCCTTTGTAACATGAAATGGGGCAGAATTTGTAAATTTCTAAATTAACTTTTATAAATATTTACCATAATGTTTTGATTACCTTCATTTTCTTGCTGCTTGGAATAACATCACAAAACTGTATGTGTGCTCACTGGTTAAAAAAGAGGTGGATGTTTTTGAAGGGATTTTAAATGCAGGTTGAACACATAGGTATGTACACACAAATATGTGCATGTGCTTAGGTTAATCCTGATATATTATCTTAAAGAATAATTCAGTGGTTTAGATGTAAGTTTTTATGATTCATTCACTGACTCTTTTATTTATTCATGTAGTTTTACTCTGCACCCTTAAGCTATCACAGATACTTTATATGACAGTATTTAATTGTGTTCATCCACCAGAAATGCTGATTGAAAATTAAAATGTTCCTGCTCATTTCTTCCTGGGGATGCACACACTGAAGATTAATAGGTTCATTTTTATTACATATGTGAAAGAAACAGGACTTGTTAAGGTGGCAAAATCCTTAAATTGGTAGTTTCATAACTAGAAAGTCTACCTGAAACAGTTAGTTTGGGCTTTAATGGGTGCTCCACTTTAGCCATGATCAGCTCAGTAGCAGTCCTAGTACTTGAGCTTTATCTTCATTATCAGTTTAATGAAATGCAGAAAAGGACCAAGCTAAGTGCATGTAAACCTTGCATGAAAGTATACTGGAACTCATTATAAGTAAGGTAAATTCATCAAGCAGGGGATAAACTGCCTTTCACGGCAGATGAGGTCCGTTCCTGCATTTTTCTGGGAAAGGAAGAATGGAGGAGAAATGAGGGATCCTACAAAATAGCTCATTGGAAGAGTAAATGAAGGGTGTTTTCTTTTTAGTGCATCCCACCACAATATGTTGGTGCCTATCGAGTGAGCTGAACAGATGGCTAGGCTGTCCTTGGTCCTCCTTCTCCTGTCCTCAAGGCTGGCCTCAAGGACGGGTGGGAGCAGCCTCTTTCTTATTGCCTATCCCTCCTCCTTCCTCTGGAGAAATGATGTTCACACTCCCTTTCCTTACAGAAGTGGGCCAAGGGGTTTGAGGAGCAGAGCCAGTGCTGAAGCCCCTGGAGAAGAAAAGCCCCTTCAGGCTGTGAGTGCCCTATCCTTGCCCTGGGCTACCTGACAGCAAGCACTTCCCTGCTGCTGCCACCCTCCCTGAGGAAAAGAAGGGAAGAGAAAAATTTGACTGGGCCTGAGGTCCATAGACCTCCCTGTTTTTTCCTGGCTGAGGGAAATCACATCGCATTTTCAGTCTCAAAGAGAAAGATTCATCCAGTTTTCTTTCTCTGCTGAAGCTCAAGGGGATGAGCTATGACTGGGAGGGAAGACTGGAGAGGAACTGCCTATAAGGCAAGTATATCAGAGAAATATGATCTAAATTCATGACTTACTGAATATCTGGGGTCCTCCTGAGCATCTGGATGTGGCATTTCCACTTTGGGCTTTAATCCACCTTGTTCCTCATAGTCTTAAAAGATTGGGTTGGGGGGAAAGAAAATAAATATTTGGTATAGTTGCACATTTACCCCCAGGGACAGCATGCCTTTGACCTTGAAAGACAACAGCAGATTTTTTGCTTTTGAACTAGGTCTCTCCTAGTTGAGAAATGAATGTTGAGTATCTTCAGCTGCTAATGAATACATTTCTGCCTGAAATAAAATTAAAAGGAGGTAACGGCCTGTTTTTCTGGGCAGATGGCAGTCTAAAGGCTGGTTCAGTATGTTGTGTATGGAATAAATGCCTGTGAAACACCCTGGAAATAAATTTTCTCCCAGACATCATGTGTTTTCAAGTATCTCAGTGTTTGACTACCTCACATCCTGTGACACAGTCATGTACCATCTTCTTGTGCCAAAACAGAAATACTGGTAGATAAACAGAAAGGTTTGTGGCTTTTTATTTTTTATTTCTTTAGCCCAGTTGCATAATATTAGTCATTACAGTCTTACATTAAGAGATTTTTTTAGAAGAAATTTACTCCTTGTGCTTGAGATTAGACTAATATGTATGAAATGACTTTTTTTGCTGTTACATTTTCTCCTGCTGTCCACAAGCAAAGAAAATTGGGAAGAGAAAATCCGCTTCTGACTAATAGGATCAAAATAGAGAACGTTATGGAAAACTGAATATGTTTCTAGATTTTATGGTTTGCCCTCAGCTTCAGCACTGAGACTAGCAGACCTGCACCATGTAGAAGCAAAGACAGGTAAAATATCCCAAGTGCAAGATGAAAGTGGGTTTGGTGGCTTCATTTGGAATCACACCCAATTACACAGAGTGAGCATGACATCTATTTGCAAATGTTAAATGGTTTAGAATTCAGTGCATCGCTCTTCTCTCTAAACCATGAAAAGTGATGTTAAGTTGTAAGCTCAAGCCTCGTGCCCTACGTACCTACATGGAAGTCTGGAGGTTGATGAGGACTAGTTACCCAATCATTTGAGAAGAAATATGAAGTGCTAACCCACTTCTTGATGTGTATAACTTTGTTAGTGCTTTGCTTCAACTTTGAAGTAGCAATGTGATTTCTACAGGTTGCAATGCATGGTTTGTTCCTAGTTAGTTAGGCAATTGAATTGTTTGGGACATAGAAGTAGGTAGAGAAGATAAGCTGATATAAATTGGAAAAAAAATAGAAAGTTCTGAGTTATGAGTAAGAACTGTGCTCTGTGCTATAACTTAGGGGGAGGGGCATTCATGATTTATGTTAGCAATAAAGAAAAGAACTTATAATAATTATAATAAATATATAATAAGCTGCTTTATTGATGTAGTTATTAATTTATTCTTTATTATGCATATGAAGAGAGATTAATTACCTCATAAACATCCTTTCCTAAAGACTGCACTAAATGAATGGTAAACAAAGCTGTGGTTGCAGTAGCAGGTAGAAATAGGAAAAAATGTTATTGCTAGAGAAAGATAATTAATGCCTTGGTTTGAGAATCAGCGTCAGAGATTCTATAATGCTGTTATGGCTTTTAACCTTTTTATTCAATTGCAACTGCTTTCCTGTTTCTCCTTGTTTCTGGTAGAAGATGTATTGCAGCAAACCTTAGCAAGCTCCTGAAGCTGAAGTGACAGCAGAAGAGCAAGATGTGTAACAGAAATCTTAACAACTTCTGCAACAGCTCCACACATTGATGTACAAAGAGCATCTGAGCTGCTGATTTCAGACTTCTCCCATGGTGGAATCCTTCCAGAATATGGGTAATTAGGTTTTTTTTGTTTTGGCTCTTTGTTTTATTTTGTTGTTTGTTTTTGTTCATTTTGGTTTTGTTTGTTTGTTTGGTTGTTGTTGTTGCTGTTACTGTTGAGGGAAGTGTATAAATGCTGTTGTGATATCTTAAACACCCAATCTTTCCATGAAGAGAGGGCTAAAGAGGCCATGTTCTGCTAAGGCTTGTATGTGCTTTCAGTTGTTCCAAAGCAAGTCTTAGGCAGATAGGGACTGTCCCTGTGGTTGTATGAAATCTCAGGTAACCCAGGCGGCCTTCACCCCACCGAATTGCTCCATCCCATGAAAATGCTCTGCACTGGCATTTGTCCTGAGCTGACAGAAAGGCAGTTCAGCTACTAAATTACCTTGCCCAGGTGTGCTCCAGATGAAGAGAAAGGTGCTGCAGGCCATTCTCATGGGACTGCCTGCACACGTTAACTCGGTCCCTTGTGAGGGGTAGGTCATGATCCCTGTGCTTGTTCTCAGTGACCCTTTGCCAGGACTAAACTCCCTCCCACAAGTCCTTCACCCTGGAGGGTGAATGCTGGGCAGAGATGCAACACAAGGAAGTCAGAAAGCAGCACATTGAGGAATTGGAAAGCCATGGCTCTGGTCTGAAGTTGTGCAGTAGAAGGGCAGAAATTGAATGTGCTTGTGGATCAGCATTTGGGAAGGAGATGGCTTAATTTCCTTCAAACACAATAATTTAACATCACATTTCCTAAGTGTAGCTGGGACTTTACCTATTGCTCTTTCCTACACCAAAACTTTCAAAGGCAAAACCACAACAAAATGACTGGTTTTCAGATATTAAACTCATCAATTAACCAACTCCATTTAGTGAAAGTTGAATTCAGTGCTAACATGCTGCTGTTGCACTTCTGTTGCTCTGCCATGACAATTTCTGCCTTTGCAGCAGACTCCCTCTGGACAATGCAGGAGTATTCACTGCAGAAAGGAGATTTATGCTATTCCTGCAGTGCACCACCTGCTTTGGGCTATTATCAGTTTGAAAGCTTTCAGTATGATTCTTCTCTGTGTATTTGACCAGACAGCAAGGGCTGTCCTTTCTGCTGGCAGCCTGGCTATTGCTTTTCACCAAGCAAGCCCCAGTGAGGAGTCCCTCCCCTTGCCATAGGTTTTCCTGCCCTTTTACATGCATTACTTCAAGTCAGGCAGAGGGACGTGAAACCACAAATCAGAAGAGGGAATAGGACATGATTTTCAGCAGCAATGCAGTCCTAGATCAGATTGAACTCACATAGAAATGGCACTCTCCAGAGCTACACAGGGTTATTCCCAGACACTTAGCAGAAGTGGTCCATTGAGGTCTGACCTTTATTCCAGGGGAGGTCACATCCTAACAACGTGAAATTCAGTTTTTATCTTTCCATTAGTGGTAACAAGCTGGTTTATGACTGATTCACCAACTAATTTTCATCAAGTATATTCTGCTCATGCCTAACCAAAGTACTTGGTATTTCATCACCCCCACAACACTGCAGTCCCTGTTACTCCCAGGCACTGCTGAGAAGGTTGATATGAATAGAGTCCAACCCAGCCCCATTTTAAATTCAACAATTCCCATGCTCAGAGAGATTTCTAGGCCTGCCCTGATCAGAGCTGGCTATCAAAGGCCACTGCTGGACTAGATTACTCTGTGCTGGAAGCAATCTTAGTGATGGCTGAGGATAATTTTGTGCTGCTTGCAAGGAGGAGGGGTTTGTATAGGGCAGATATATATTTTGAGCACATGGACAAAACAGAGAAGGAGACAATACAAGAGACATCACAAAATCATATATTTGTTAATTAAGGAGTAATTGATTACTTACAAGAAGAGCAATCAAACAATTTTTAGGAGTATTTGTTTCCAAATTGCTTTTATCTGGCAATCAAGTGGAATAATAGATCTGTGTGGGGGCATGACTGACAGACTGACTTGCATTACAATTTGCTGGAATAGCATTAATGTTCAACCTAGGCTTAGTTTACCTATGTTAAAACTGTAATATAGGTGCTGACTTTGTGGCATCAGTGGCAAGCACTACATACTGGTTGGATGCAAATTCCATGTACCTCATGTGATACACTGAGCCTGAAACCGAAATGGGTACCATTTTCCCTCATGAAAAGGGAACAGTCTGCTTGAGATGGATCTGCCCAGGTTCTTTTACAGTTTCTCAGAAATGCACTTATCTCATCCCTGGAGAGTGTTTTACGGAAATATATTTACTTAAAATGTATGCAAAGGATTTCCAAAATGCAGATAAATTATGAAATGTTCAGTAACACAGACTGGGAAATGTGGTTGAAGTATATTTTGTACATTTTCTAAGACATTTTGGATTTAAATACATACCTGGTGAGGTCTGCAGAGGTATCACAGTGAGCTGATACATGCAGAAATAAATTATAAGCTACTTAGATATTTCAGAAAACCCTCCTGAATGCTTAATCATTTTCTTTAGGAACCCAGTGCTTCCAGAAATCTTGCCCACTTCTCATATCTTCAAATGCCTGTACAATGCAGGACATATCTGCAAGGAAAAGGAGTTTACAGTAAACCAAGTCCTTCTCATAAGTGATTTGGATGAGCAGAGTGAGATTTAGAATTTGAACCACTGCTGGTAAATAACTGAGGTCCAGACATCAGGATAATTAAATGTTTTTGAAATCTTCCAGCCCATCCCTGTTTACAAGAATATTTTTTAAAAATTATTCTTATATTTTAAAAAGAAATTATCACTACAGTTTTCCTTTGCAAAAGGATCAATACTACAATAATTGCATAAATGAGACCTTGATGGTGAATGCAAATACAAAGCCACTTAAAGTGATTTTTGTTCCACTTGATTGTATTGGTTTGTTGAATTCATTACTGGTTTGCAATATTTTGGCTTTCATTTCTCTCTCTTCAGTTACTGTGGCATCAAAAGGTTCCCCTCCCCTACATCATTAGCATTCTCCTAAAAATTCCAGTGTACAATCTCTACCCCAAAATTAATGTCTAGTGACAGATAATAGCAAAGAGTAGTTAGTTAACAATCCTTTTAAATGTGGCTTGGAACACTGACTACTGAGCCAAGCCATGTGGCCTGAAGCTATAGAGATACAGATTTCTGTGCCTCTAACAGCTGGTGATCACTGAGCAAGACAACTACTGAAGGGATCTTCTTCTGAAAGATTTCTTGCTTGCTATGCTGTGAAGTTGTCAGAAAGGTCTGCAGAATCATAGAATGGTTTGGGTTGGAAGGACCTCAAAGGTGTTCTAATTCCAACCCTCTGCCATGAACATGTGTGCCACCCACTAGACCAGGGTTCTCAAAGCCCCATCCTGCCCAGCCTTGAATGCTGCCAGGAATGGGATATCCACAACTTCTCTGGGCAACCTGTTCCAGCGTCACCAGTGTCAAAGGCTTTGCACAACTCCAAGTACATGTCATTTGGTTTGTAACTACATAACTGTAATTTGGAATAAAATCCTGAATTTCTCCTGATTTTGGTCTTTGGTGATGATCCAGCTCTGAAGTTGAAGGTGGCACTGGGCTGACTCTCTTAGTGAGTCAGATCTAGCAGGATACTGCCTGGTGCTGTAGAGAGTATCAGAAGTGATGAGTTAATTCAGTGAGGCTCTTTCTGCTCAGCCACCAGCCAAAGCCAAAAACCATTAAGGGAGATGAACAGCAAAGGCAGATGGTATTGCCTGAGTTCAAGGGGTTGCTTTAGCTGGTGTGCCTCTAACACTGGGACTATACTGCTCCCAGCACACCAACCCAAACTACAAATTGGCCAAAGCACAGCATAAACAGAGAAAAAATGGGGTACAAGACACTTCTATATTGCATGTTCACCCTAATTGCAGGGGCGACAAGTCTATAGACCTTTCTTGATTGTTAGACTTTTAATTTATCAATTGTCATCAAAGGTTCTGCCTACCAGGTCCTCACTAATGCTCATACAAATAATTTTTTTAGCTTGTCTGACATAAATATGAGGATGAGATGTTTTACATGCTGCAGGGTTGCCTCCGACTAACTTGTTTGTATTTCCATATTTGAAGAAGGGAGGGACCCAATCTTAGCTGGCACAAGTTAGCCATTTCCAAAAGCAAGACATAAATTTTGGAAACTTCCTCTAAAAATCTGTCATGTTAGTGTTTGTGGACCAGCTTAGTCCTGTTTGTGGTGTGTGAGAGGCTTTTAATGACTAACCTGCACAGGACTAGAGAAAAACTACATCTGATAGGATGCTGGAGAACCACACCACCTGGATGGGACATACTAGCAATGGTGTCACATAAGGTTTTCATCTAGAAGGTGACTTTGTGCTGTTCAGCATGACTTCACTTCTTGGCTAACTCTCCAGTTTTGCTTTGCTCTTTGATTAATGCTAAGCCATAATGACTGGTGTCTGGCTTTTTCCTCGTACAGTCTTGCTTTTGCTGACTAAATGTCCAGAAGAGAAGTTTCCTTCTAACTTCACCTTACTGCATTATACCTAGCCTGGTGTCCTGGTTTCAGCTGTGATTGCATTAATTTTTTCCCTAGTAGCTAGTACACAGCTTCGTTTTGGGTTTAGCATGAGAATAATGTTGATAACACACTGATGATTTGGTTGTTGCTTAGCAGTGCTTACCCCAAGTCAAGGACTTTCAACATTCCATAGTCTGCCAGTGAAGAGATGCACAATAAGCTGGGTGGGAGCATAGCCTGGACAGCTGACCCAAATTTCCAAAGGGATATTCTATACCATAGGATATCATGACCAGTATATAAACTGGGGGGGGTCACTGGGAGGGGCTGATCACTGCTCAGGAACAGGGTCTGGCATCAGTCAGCATGTGGTGAGCAACTCTCATGCATCAATAGTATTTCTTGGGTTTTTTTCCTCTCTTTTTGTTATCTCCATTTTCATTACATTGTGATGATGATAATGATGAGGATGATGTTTTTTTTCATTAAACTGGGTTCCTATCTCAACTCACAGGTTTTATCCTTCTTTTTTTCAAATTCTCTTCCCCATCCTACCGGGAGAAAGGTGGGGGTCAGGAGCAAGAGAGCAGGTCCCAGGCTCTTCGTTGCCAGATAGGGCTAAACTATTTAAAGTCTGAGTTTAATACCTTTCCTAGAAGCCATACAAGTGCCACTCAAAAGGGAACTTGTGAGTAAAGGTCTATTGATACCCCATTCAAAGTGTTGTAGACAGAGCATCTCAGAGCGAGATGCTTTTGTAGTCTTTGTGTAATGTGGGTAAGTTACTCCTCTGCCTGCTTAGGTAATAGCAACTTTTAAGTAAAATGGCCCCCTTGAGGGAGGCAGAAGTTAGTTTCACTTATTTTAGTACAAGTTTTCAAAGTAAGTATGTTGTTTAGTGTAAAGATCAACTTTTTTCCAGAAAAGAGATTGACGCATCTTTGGACCATGAAGACTATATCCGAAGTCTGTGGTGTTGAGGCCTTATGGCACTGAAGTGTATTATCTGACTGTTGAAGGCAAAAACCTGATGAAAAAGACAGCCTGTAACCCTACAGGCTTCCTACACAGGAAGGACAAGGTTATACAGTGAATGACTTTAATTCCAAAATCTCAGCTGACCTCATAGAGCGATACTATACCACACTGCTTGAAAATAGTCTGCACAGAACAGAGGAGAAAATTTGATGCAAAATCCATTGCCAGTAAAGGGTTACCCTAAAACTTTATTTTAAACTTGATTTCTGAGATAATTGCAAAACTAAAAGTGTCTATTTTTAATATAATTCCTCCTACCAAAGAAATCCCTAAAGAATGGGAAGCAGTACCTGTTTATAGGCAAAATTGGTGCTTATTGCAGTTCTGCTACATGCAAAAACTGCTACATAAAGCTTGCTCAAGTCTCACAAATTGATAGCTATTTGCAACATGGTGGCATATGAAGGTCTCTAAAGTGACACTTGGCATTATAGCAGAATTACCAAAGTATCCTCAAATTTCTTGGTATGAGAGAGAGAAAAAAAATAAATTATTCCCCACTATTTCTGACTTATAACTTTTCAGATAATAGTATGTGATTTTTATTATGAAGTGTTGATTGTGAGCCAATCAAGCTGTATTATGCTCTACTGGGCACCAGCATGTATAAGAAACTGCAGAAAAGATTCAGGATAAAGGAATGCAAACAGACATGCAAAAGAAAAGAGGAAGAACAATGGGGCACAGAGAAACAAAATGTCATAGAGCAGAAATTTCTAGGAATCTGCTCATCTTACAGAGCTTGTAAGAGAGAACATCTTGCCACCTGTGTGCCAGTGCATATCTCTGGGTCACACTGAAAGCTGTGGGGTTAAAAATCAGACACTAGATTCTTCTGTTTTTTTCCTATTAAGATTTACTTTTGTCAATTAAAAAAAACCCAACCTAACCTGATTTTCCTGGGCACCTGCTGCTTTCATGGCCAATGGCATCCTGGCCTGTATCAGAAGTAGCGTGGCCAGCAGGACCAGGGAAGAGATTCTTCCCCTGTGCTCAGCACTCAGATCACGTGCTCATTTTTTGCTTCCCTTTCTTTTGCAAGAAAGATGTTGAGGTGCTAGACCGTGTCCAGGGGAAAAAAACCAAAGATGCTGAAGGGTCTGGAGCACAAGTGTGATGAAGGGTGGCTGAGGGAGTTGGGGCTGTTCAGCCCAGAGAAGAGGAAGATCGGGGGGACCTTATTGCACTATAACTACTTGAAAGAAGGTTGTGGCCAGGTGGGAGTCAGTGTCTTCTCCCACATCTCAAGTGAAAAGATGAGAGGAAGTGGCCTCAAGTTGTGGCAGAGGAGGTTTAGATTAAATATTAGGGAAAAGTTCTTCACAGAAGAATTCGTCAAGCAATGGCACAGGCTGCCCAAGGAAGAATTTGAGTCACCATCCCTGGAGGTGTTCAAAAGACGTGTAGATGTGGTACCAAGGGACATGGTATAGTGATATGGACTTGGCAGAACTGGTTTAATGGTTGGACTTGATGACCTTAGAGATCTCTTCCAAACACAATTCTATTATTCCACCACACCAGGACTCATGTCAGAAGGCAATTTAAGGTGGAATGAGGCCCAGCCACCTCCCAGGAGCTACTGCATGCCAACTAAGCCAGCAGAACACTGAGCACCTCTGCTCTTCATCTGCTGCAGTTTGTTGCTAAAAATATGTGAACAAGATAAAATCAGAAGTGGTTTGGGGTTTTGAACTGCTGGAGCTCTGGAAAAGTGGCACTGCCTCTGTCACTGGGACAGTAATGTAGTGCAGGTACCAGCATAGATACCAGTACATTGGTATCTAAGCATTAAATCACAATGACCAGAAGGCAGAACCTCAATTCGCATGTATTATGCAACACAGACACTGACCTAAGACCCACAGAGATCATTAGGAGTGACCAAGTTGAGGATCAGGTATGAGAAGAACATACCAAGGTACTGTAACTAGATTGGAAATCAAACCTCCCAGGGCAGGAACACACAGACACACACGTATATTCTGTTTGCATGCTATGTGGATGTGCTGGCTTTCCCAATGAACCCTGGACAGCAAGCCCATGCCCATGGAAAGCAAGCAGACATGACACAGGCTGTCTGGATGAGTGGCAAGTGCTATGCTGCCCCTGAAAGTGCCCTGCAGTACTTCAGCAATTTGCGTTCATTTATTCTGTATTGTGCTACTAAAGCAGCGCTGCTGCCTGTAAACAGCTGTGTATTACCATACAGATAACCTCTGACTGAAGCTGGCATGGCAACAGAGCAGTCAGCATGATACAGCTACAGCTACAACAGACAGGAGGCAGAAGAGAGGGAACTGTGCAGAAGTCATGGTTTCTTCTCCATTAGGTGTTCTAGGTAGCCACAACACTCACAGCAAATCTGGCTGTGCTGCTTGCCCTACATTTCTCCAACACCACGAGCTGATTTTAAAGCTGGTGTTTGGGAAACAACTTGTGGTCATGTGAGATTAAAAGAAACAGTAGTTTGTGCATTCATGAATGCCAACGGCAGAGGAAATGGTGCATGCATGCTATGAACTGACTGTTTGCTTTTTTTACAGTAACATGTATTGGTAATTCCCTACTTGGGAAAACAAAGGAGCAAACTCTTCCAAACTGCAAAGCGTGGCAGTTCTATAAGAACACTGTCTTCACAGATGGTCCTTGAATAACCCTTAGAGATATACCTGAGAGAGGGAGTTCTTGCATTATCTGAGGACAAGGTGGGAAACCTCACAAAACATGCACCGTGCCCCCTTGATCTGGATGTGAAGAGTCTCATGAAGTTTCAGACCCTTACACCAATGGAGTGGTCAAATATTCTCAGCATGAGGCTGCTTATCTGTGGAGCTGTTCTGTCTCTTAGTCAGCAGCACTGAAATACTACATTTGCATTCAGCTCCAAAGTGAGATTAGCAGTCTGATAAGTATTGCAGTAAGATGCTTTAGCACAAACTCCTCTGTCTTCTGCAGAGAAAAGATGAGTGAAGTTAGTTCATGGCACATTTTTCTGAGCCAAGTATTATCTTCAGCTTTGTTACTTTGACACTGAGTCCTTTGCTTGTGTGAGACATTTTCCAGCAACAAACAGCCAAGTGCTCCCTATGCATGAAGAAGGTAGGACTGTGCTTCTTTCAGCTACAAGCCCAAATGATTTCCATTTAATGATTCTAGGTAGACCTTAAAACAAGGACAATTTTAGAGGTAAAAATCAGCATACAATTGCTATTATGAAGACAGGCAAATCTCTAGCTGAATTATTTTCTACCCAATAGAACATATCAATTTTTTGCAGCACGATACCTCCATCAGATCAGAGGGCTGTAGACAGCTCAACTTAACCAGGCTGTCTTTGCCCTGGAAGTAACAGAATGGTGGTAGTTCGTCTCCAGCTGCTGTGGCAGAAACAAAGAGTCCTTTCATAACCTGCATAGCTTTGTAAATATGTTTTTTTACATATGCCTGACTCTACTTTAGTCAGGTTTCTTTATATTGCTGCAATTTCAGAGAACCTACATTTCACTTTTAAGGTAGTCCTGAGCTTCCAGAGAGGACCCAGAGATTGGTAGCAGCAGGACCAAAAGCTAAATGTGACCTTTCCAGCACCTAATTTATGAGAACTTGTCTGCCTCCAAGGAGAGACTTGCCTGCCCATTCTTCCTATCCTGTTGAGTTACTAGCACTAGTTACTAGCCTGACTGGGGAGCTGCAAGCCACCTGCAATCAGCCAAATTTGCATCCTGCTGCAGCAGTCCAGTCAGGCAATGCCTTAGGCATTTATCAAGGGCTACAGGGCAGAAGTTCCATCTGCCATCTAGAGCATTATCATGGAGGAAGATTGCACCTTATATCCATGTCTTGCTAAAGAAAACACAGAGCAGAGTAGGAGTTTCTCACTGGTAGGGTTTTGTTTGGTTTGGTGCATTTTGGTGGGGCTTTTTTGTTTGTTTTTTTTGTTTGTTTGTTTTTGGTTTAGTTGTTTGTTTGTTTTTTTGTTTGTTTTGTTTTGTTTTAGCTTCTGCATAAAATCCAGTGGCAGTCTTGAGAGTTCTCATGAATTCTCAGCTGAATGCTCCATTGGCACACCAGGCATTCGCATTCTCCCTGTTCTGATCAAACTGTTTTCCAGCAAGGTGGCACAGCTTCCACAGGGAGATGCAGCCTGCTGATTTCCTGTTGGAAACAATTCCCTGAGAGCAGTTGTCCCACTCCTAAGAAAACACTGCGCCTTGGAAGCGTCTAGGGACATGGAAACTGAGAGTGCAACAGTTGCCATCACTGTTCCAAATGTCTGTCTACAGCTGGATTTTGTTCTGTGCCCTGTCCTGTCAATCCAGCAGGCTCAGGCAATGGTTACTGGAGGCAGCTCACCCCTTCTCACAGACAGAAGCATCCTCACCTCCTGAACTGTACTAAGTTTTAGCAGAAAAAAAAGTGCACGATCACTTAGCCCAGCTGGGAGAGGAGCACCTTATCGTGTGGGATGATGCTCAGTGCATGTGCAGGTTTTCAGTCAGACGCAGTGGACCTAGGCACCTTCAAGGCAGTGACAGTCAAGCTGTGAGAGACATCCTTTTGGCTGTTGCTGGAATTTTGCTGAAGCCTAGGTCCATTTTCGTTTGTTGGATAAACTGCAAACACAGTCTCATTGAATGTACTGCAAACCCAACCCCTCTTCCATTTTGGATAAGCATGTATCAAAGCACTGTCTTGCAAGTAGTCAGAATTTTATGTGAAATGTCTTCACAAAATATGAGTGGCAAACTGCTTGCCTATGAACCAAAGCAGTGGAAGTGCCCTTTAGGCATAGATTAAAAAGAGCTACACCACCCCCTCCTCCCCAGTAATTGCTGAATGCACATAATCAAGTATTCTTCATTTTCTGTTACAAGATTTCCCTTGTTTAATTTTCTCTTTGCTGTTGAAACCTATTAAAAGAAAATGATGGAACAAGCAACTAGAACTTATAGGTATAACGTTCAGTTGTTTCCATAATCACAAGAAAATAAAGTCTGATGGATCGCATAATAGAAAAATGAAGAAAATCTGAACACCATCTCAAGCAGTGTTTGCTTAATGAATATAAGACAGTGTTGATAACAATGTTTCTTGTTGGTGGTATTTTATCATGTGATGAGGACCGCATTATGCAGCTCTAATTCTGGTTTGTGTTTTTTAATGTACTTTAAATGAAGTAAAATAGATCTCATGGCTCTTAATGAGTGTACTTTTCACTTGTAGGTAGAAGGAAGGGGAAGAAAATAGCTTTGGGAAAAAGAAAAAGAAGAAACATCTTCTATCAGAATAGGAAGAGAATAAGGGGGTCTTTGATGGAATGGTACACTTGGACCTTCTATGTCCTTTTCCACCAGCCACACAGGTCTCTGTGTAACCAACCCAGTTTCACAAGAAAACCGCTTCCAGTCTTGAAATCTAGTTCCAAATACTTATTAGTGAGAACATATTTAGCAACTGTTGCTTTTCAAAAGGCACTCTTATAGATGTTTTAACAGCTGTATCATGTTTTGGTAATATTACTGCAGACCTAGGGCTCTTATGTGAATGCAGATGCCCAAGGACATTTACATGCATAAGGTATGCATGTAAGCATAAGCTTCTAATTTATGCCTTTGGGCTGATATAAGTCAGAAACTGAAGCAAAAACGTTTGTTTGAATTTCTTAATAAGGTTCAGAGGGATTTTAGTAATAAATTATATTGTGAATGTACAAACTGAAAGTTGTTCTTTTTGAGTAGCTTCTTTGTCATTGGTATGAACTTTACCGCAGGGGGTAGATACACAGAAGTGGAAAATTCATAGTACATTGCCCTCTCTGCTGGAACTATTGTTTTTCATTATATAAATAACTGAAATGAACTATTGAAAGGATGGGTGAATAGAGAAGGATATCTTTTTCTTTTACAGTAATTCTTTTTCTTTTAGTTCCTGTTACACATCAAAACTATGTAGGTTAAAATCCTTTCTGAACCTCTTCCCAGAAACATCAATGAGAATTTGCTTTTAAGTGCCTTGGCCAACCCAGCTGTGGAATAAAGAAGAAGTTTGCTGTAATTCATATGCTCTAACATTTTATGCTAATTAATCCCAACCCCAAACAAAGCTAAGGGGAGAGAGAGGGGAAGAAGCAATGAGATAATAAAACTAATGCTTATGCAATTAAGAAAGAATATCCCTCGGTGGTTAGCAGGGTGAGCATACAGCTCATTTTATCTCCTCTGAATATCCCTTTTTGCTTCTCTATTTTATCTATCTTCTCATTTCTTCCCATAATCCTGGACAGAGGAGCAAAGCACAAGGTAAACCCTATGTTCCTATAGGAATACTTCATTATGCCATGGTATGGGATGAAGCACGCCTACCTCAATCAGGAAACCCTTAGCCAGAAAATTGTTTTGAAACAAAAAAAAATGTGTGAATGATCAAACCCAACCATATCTGTGAGTCTCCCTCGGGAACAAAAAATGAAATGCCTGCATTTACTGTTTTTTCACTTTTACAGACCCAAGTGACTATGAAGGTGAAATCACAAAAGTTCATACTGGAGCAGACAGCACAAGCCTAGGAGATCAAAATAATGTTCCCATATCTCGGGGAGACTCCTCAACACCCTGTCTTCATGATAATCCTGTCTTGATCTCCTTCCTTCCTCCACCCTTTATGTAGGGATTAAAGGTGTCTAGGTAGCTTATGAACACTCAGGCAATAAAATATAACTGTAAAAGCTTTCTACACTGAGATTGTTATAGTTCTTTCTTATTGCAAACCTGTCCAAGGCATCATATCTGTAACCTTGTGTAATGTATCTCACCAGGTTAAAAAATGAGGTGACACCCTGTGTGAATGAAGGGCAGCTTGCCTTAAGGATGGAGGAAACCTGGACACCAGAATTTTAAATAAATCATAGTAGAACTATGTAACAATTTGAATTCTGAGTACTTCCTTTTAAATCAGACAATCCAAGAAAGAAATCTAGTCAGGCTTTCTTGACATTGTGTAGCCAGGATACAGTCTGACTGGAGAGTCCCTACCCTAAAAACCCCGATGCAGACCCAGTGTCCTCAGCCTGAGAGTGGTGCATGGAGCATGGGGTCCTGACCACAGCTGCTGGCACTGCAGCACAGCACTTAAAAACCAGCTGGAGCAGGTCTCTTCTGCATAACTCTGCTCAGTTCTGATGTGCCACCCCCATCACAGGAAACAAGAGCTAATGCTGAATTGAAGAAGAAAGTAGAGAGATTTTTGCCATGCAATTTTTGGGAACACAGCACACCTTGTTTCTCCTATCTTGCAAGCAACAGACAAAACATTTTCAAATATAATGGACTTCAAATGTCAGGTGTCATCAAGGGTGAGACTGTGAATGCAAATGAACCATTTTCATAAGTGCAATCTAAAAACCAAAACCAAATTACAGCTTCCCTGTCATGGCAGTTCTGCTGTGTGAGGTGAAAGCAGCACAAAATCCTGGGATGTGAGTGGAGGATGTGCATTTTCTCACTGCACTTGGGGCACAGGGACCCCTTGAGACCTGGGGGAGCAAAGGGGTGCCATTAGGTGTGGTTAACCAAGAAATGAGGGAAAGCTGTGATAAAAGTGCAGGGCAGTTGAACTGGAAACAAACAAAAAAACCAAGCAACTTCCTGATGCCTTCTTTAATTCCTGCTTTTGTCTTCCATCTGAAGGACAAATTGGTGGTCCCAAATCCTACAAAAGGAGGTCTACTACAGAAGCAGGCTATCCATCTGGTCCTTCACATGCTATCTATTCCCTGGTACCTGCCTGTTTCTTCTGGGCATCACTGAATTACTCAAGTTGTGATCTGGAGACCCGCCTGCTTCTCTACTACCAATTTTGAAATTACTAACTTTATTTTACTTTAGAAAGACAATCTTTCATGAGAGCTGAGACGAAGATTTTAAAACTACTTAACCACTCTATGCAAATAATGACTAATTTTTGCAATGCCCTGGTGAGGTTGGTAATTATATGTTATCCTTTCTGACAGGCAGAGGCATTAAGTTTGAATTGCCCTTAGACCAGAGGAGATTTTTGAACCCAGTTTTCTTAGGCTGAGGTGAAATTTTGTAAAAAGCTCTAGTTTGATCAGATGCAGGTTTTCATTTTCCATTCTTGTCTGCTCAAGAAACCAGGATTGGAAGAATATCCCTTGGCTGAGTTGCCAGAATACGTTCATAAATTATTCACTTGAACCTTTCACAGTCAAAAATGACACTGTGAGTACCATGGAAATAAATTTTTGAGGGTAGATGAGTCACCTGTGTTTCATTGCAAGTAATCACAAAAGCTGATTCTGTTACTCACATGAGTTTTATCTTCATTGCCTAAAATACTTTTGCTATATAGTCATCTGGCTGGATTGCTCCAGCTACCTTTCCAGTTTAGGGTCTTGTTGTAGATAAGGGAGTGTGGTTTGGTTGTGCTTAAACTGTGTAAACCTGAAGTGAACAGCACCAATGTTAGGTGTAGGCCCTCAGTAATCCAAAATTGGCTTGTGGTCTGAAACAGGTTTTGTATCTCTTCCAGAATTTGCCACCTACAACAGCTCAATTATCTTACGAATGACTCACTGAGTTCTTGTGGCAGTGAGCTCCTGTCCTAATTAAGGGAACAACCACCTGAGCTCCTTTCTTGCACAGCTTTCCTGTTCCCTTTTTATCTTCTCTCCACCATTCTGTAAGTTACTTCGCTGTGACCTGTCCCCAGCTCTTTGTGCTGATGTGTACCTTCTTCAGTCATCACATTTACATGCTCAACATCACTCTGAACCCTTCTTCATGATTTTAGGTGACCAGAAGGGTTAACAGAGCCCCAGGGGCAGCAACATGGGGCAACAGGGCATTACAGGGCAACAGCATTAGGAAGAAAACACCATTTTTTCTCCACAATTACAACTTGCTCAGCCCCTGATCTTTAGGCCATAGGTGGGCTCTCACTGGAGATGTCAGACTGTACTTGCTGGTGAAGGCCATCAGCCATGCTGTTTGATCTCTGAGTACCCAGGGATAGCCACAGGGTTCATCCCTGAGCACATCCTACTCTGACTTTCAATTACCACTACCACTATCTTCTTTAGCTTCAGAATAAAGTCATGAGGAGATGTGGAAACTTCTGTAACTTTTTCTGCACAGAACAATATTTGGGTCCTGCGAAGTACTTCCATCCTCGCAGGAGATCCAGAATAGTAAAGAAAAGATCTCGAGACAGGCACCACATAAGACAATGGAACCCATTTATCTGGTTTTGCTGCAACCACCTTGACACAAATGCTGATTTAATAAACACTCTTTGCTCCCGCTGACTGGATTCAGTGTTCACCACAGGTGTTATTTACCTCTGAAATGCATGATGACTACCAATCAGGCTCAGGGAGAGGCACATTTTTCAATAACAGATCAGTGTCTGAACATGTCAGCAACTCATGCAATACCTAAGGCTGGCAATGCTAACACTGAAAACAAAGCTTCAGTTCATAAGTTCAGAGGACTTAGCCAAGACAAGCAGGAGCACATCAACCAAATGCATCACTGCCATGTTAGACAAGGGCTCATTAGCTCTTGGAAGGTGTTTGTCCCCAATACTGCAGGTTCTTTCCATTAATCTGTTTACTCATTTCGTTTTCAAATGCATTCTCTCACATGTCCTGCCAACACCTGGGCATCCCTGTGATTGTGCACTTTCTACAAGAGCTCTCTCTGGACATAAGTCCCAGGGCCACATGTGATACTGGGAGCATCAGACATGGGAAAGGATTACAGAACCCTGATTCTCATTGTCAGCAGCTTTCATCCTGGCCAGACAATAAATGGAAAGCAGTACACAAAATTTCTGTGAGTAATGAGGAACAGCAAAAAGTGACATAATTTAAGTATTATGGAAATAACAGAAATCCCATTTTAAGCACATGTATAAAAGATAGCTATGCTATTCAGGTTTGCTAGGTCCAGGCTTGTGCAGGGGTACATCAGCAGAATGTGGTATTCTTGCAGCTTTAGCCACTTACACAGATCTAACTTGACTTGGACCAGAAAATTAAGAAGCTTTGCTTTTCATTTAAAAAAACCCGGAGTCTGAAATTTCCATTCGGAACAGAGTGAGAAGAAAATCACCTTGCTTAGAAAAGAGAACACAGATAAGAGAGTACAAACAATAACCTGAAAATTACTCTGTGGACAGAAGTTGGCTGAATGTGATGGTCACTGGAGTAAGTCTGCCTGCCCTTACCATGATTCAAGCAGTTTCTTGGAAAAACAGATTTATGAAGAAATAGCTTTACCTCTCAAATCAAACTACCAGGTTTTATATATTTAGCCAAATAATTACCAGCCTAAAAGGGGAGGTAAGAATTTCTGTTTGTGCCTTATGCATCTCAGGAGAATGCTTTAATCATTAAGTACTGGTTGGTGTGAATCTCAGTCACTTTCACCTCCTAGAATCAATCTGGGGCTTAGTAAGCCTTCCGGATCAATATACCAAGTTAATTGGACCTTTTAATGGAAAAGTTCTATTTTACCTTACCAACATTTTCTCTTGGGAAAGACAAAATAGTTCCATATCAGTATCACTTCATACACTGTGCATGAAAATGCCGTCTGTTTTAGCAGCCTCTTTTAGTAGAGATATTTGGGTGGACAATGGTATTTTTTTTCAATTGCTTTTTCTGATTTTGTTTTTATGCTGTACACAAGGGGTGTCTGAGAAATTCTTTTTGCTATATTTCTCCTCTGGAGAGATTTTTTCCCAACTCTGAGCTGCTGCTGAATTCAGATGAGCATCAAAGCCTAGAAAACGCTGAAATTTTGTCCCTATAAGAGAAAGATAATTTACTAAAAAAACCCAGCCTGAAATATCAGAAAACATCTCAAAATAACTATATAGTGTCCTGATGAGTGCACCTGACTTAGCATGGAATTGGAAAATGACAAGCAGGAAGAGACAGTGTCATCACTCTGTCATAAGGGACCCTACCGTACAACAAGCTCTGTTTTAGAGTGGTTTTGTCACATCAATCAAACACCACACTGGATACTTTCCAGCACACAAACAAAAGTAAGATAACATAAATGTGACAGTGATCTTGAGGTGGCATTCCTCAATAATATGTAGGATGCCCAAAAAGATGACTTCCACATACCCCCCACAAATGCAAAGTTTTCCATTCTATTTGTGCTTTTAATTGTGGTGCCCAGAAGTAGGCTCCATGATCTAAAAGAAGAAACTTAGGGTTAATGGAGATAATACCTGGTGGGTGCAGGTTATAAGAAACCTGAGAAAGAAGAGAGGAAAATAACTGTGAAAAATAGAAAATAGTAGAACTTTTTGAGCAGTCAAAATGCAAGTAGTCCTGGAAGAAAAGTAAAAGTAATAAAGAGCTGCAGAAATACAGAGATGTAGGCTTTGGAGTAAGCTCTAAAATCCTCTTTGTCTAAAGCAGATAAAGCGCTTGAAGATGGTATTTCACAATATCTTTGCAGCTCTTGGTCTCAGATCTCAGGAGCAGAAGGAAGGCATTTATTCACATATAAAATGGATGCAGCTGAAGGGAATGTAACAAATAAGGAACAGCCACTCAGCCATGTGGAGGGACTGCTGGTCAGGCACTAAAATAAAATAAAATAGACTGTTCACCACCTATGCAAGAATAGAAGTTAGGACTACATCTTACATAGAAGTCAAGGCTCAGATATTTCAACTCTGCAGCTGCGGCAGATGATGCAGAATTAGAATGTGCTTGTAGAAAAAATAACAATTACCAACCTTGTCAAAGCCTTCTCTCTCCCCTTCTCTTTCATGAATTGTTCTTAATTAGACTACATTTCAAATGTGGTTACTATTGAATAAGAATCTTCAAAAGAAAACAGAGCTAATTGACAAAGATTGCAAAAAAATGCCTAATTTCTTTGGGTTTAATCCTTTGTGCCAAATAAACTGATGTCTTCTCAAATTTCATAACCTATTTTAGAAAAGTTAATTGTCTGAGAATGAGTATCTGCAGACAAACAAGAAGACAAAGTTTGGTATAAATGCACCCACGCCCAGTCAAGCTTTCATTCTCAGCCCCTCAGGGAGAGTACAGTAGTGCAGGAAAATAAGCAAATCCTATGGTAGCCAGAGTTCATTACAGAGCTGTAAGTATTTGTCACGTGTCCCTTTATACACACCTTTCTAATAATGCAAGTGCAGAGCCTTCTAACCTTGTATTTGCTGGTCTACATTTCTATGGAAAAGATGATGTTTACAGTGCTCTTGCTGCCCTTATACGAATGACTAAAATTTCTTCAAGCAGGTGTGAATTGGAGCTTTACTGACTAAAGTTCAGAGAGCAGTGAAGAGAAGCCATTTCCCCTGGAGAGGCTTTAATCAAAGGAAGCCCATGAGATATAATGTTGAGGGTCGCAGAAGAGGTACAGCTTCTGTCGAAGGAATACACCCTAAGGCAAGTGGATTTGCAGGAATCAGGAGAGGAAAAGGGAAAAAAAGGTAAGGTACATGGCAGGAGTTAATTTTAACTGCCAATGTAAGAAGTGGCAGGGAAAAGCAGGACATCTGTGAGAAGTCAGAAAAGCCCGGAACAAACATGGGAAACTGGAAAGGTAGAGAAGAAGACAAGGACAGAAAGTTAATTGGATGCTTTGAAAGTATACTGAATGTTAGATAGAGAAAGGGAAACTAGTTTGTGGGCCTGAAATTACCCATGAAGTGAAATGGAAAAATCAGTGATGGGAAAGGAAAGAAATCCTTGATGGAGCCCAAATATCTGAGAGATAAAGAAGGGAAGTAGTAGAAAAGGCTGCAAGTTACAAAAATGCATGGAACCCATGCATTCACCCATGTTTCTTTGGGTATACATTTTGTTTTATTTTTTTCTTCTTTCTAAAAATCTAGATGGGGAGGGCTGTACTTCACAATTCAGTGTTTCTAGACTCCACCTGGCTTGGCCAAAGGTGTCAGGATCCTGCAGATTCCCAACACTGCTGAGAGCCCCACTGGTGGCACATATGGGAAGCTGATGTTTGCATCCCCGCTACCAAAACCTTGTCACATAAACCCTCCAGTGACCAGCATGGCTACTGTGCAGCAGTGCAGCTGATGCTACACTTCCAGAAAACCTGAACTGGAGCCCAGCAATCAGCAGCTCCACAGCACATGTGCTTATTAAGTCCCAAGAGTAGTCAAGGTGGAAACTGGGATTGCTTTGATCACAAGTAAAGCAGAAGAAAAGGAGGAAGTAGGTATTGCCTTATCTGTATTTGCAGCACTCTGACATTACTGCTTATATAATAATTGGGGTAAAACCCAAAAGCATCACAGAGTACATGTGTCTCACTGTCTGCCCCAAGTGGTGGGGCACACTAATTAGAATTCTTTGAGAAATTTTGACTTGTTAACTTAGCTTGCAGGGGCAGGCAGTTGAGTGTAAGAGAAATTATGATGGCAAAATACTGGAAAAGAAAAATACACATTAGTCATAAGATAAGAAAAATTATGTCTGTCAACTTGATGCTTTTCTTTGCTTTTTTACATATATATATGTATACATAGATATTTAAGTAACCTCTGAAATGATTAGTTATAATTCCAAAATTTATAAGAAAGTGTCTTCCCTGGTACTTTACAAGAGAAAAGAGGTGGAAACAAAACTGTTCTCAATACAAATCTGATCACCCCCTTCAGTTTCTTTGTTATGATAATTGGTAATTACAGGGAAAAAAAAAAAAATCTTCATTTAACATGAAGATTGCTTCAAATGTCTTCCCTACACATGATCTATCACAGCCCACCTATGGATGACACGTGTACTGAAGGTTAGACCAGGTCACATGAACTCTCTGAGCAGCTACCAGCCACTGCTCTCTGCTCCCGCATTCCCCAGTACCTAGGGAAGCCACTAAGGCAGAACCAAGATCTTGAAATGGGCTCCAGCATGAGGCAGCTCTTTGAGATACTACATTTCCCTCCCTGTTTAGCCCAGTGGATGGAAATTTACATGGTGCCAGTGAAGCCATCAGGAAAGTTTCGGACCAAAATCAGAAGCTGAAAAGAGGATTAATCCCATTCTGAGAAGAGTCACTGCCTAGCCATCCTCTGATTGGGCCAGACAAATCCTTGCTCCTTGAGGATGGCTGTGGCTACAGGCATCTGGTGCTGTGTCACTGCACACCTAGCCTCATGAACTGAACCTTTCCAGCAAAAAACCTAGCCAGCTTCGTGCTCATCTGGTGCACTACATTGGGATGCATCCCAAGTGATGACAGGTGAGTTCTATCCTTCAAAGTCAGCTTCTGTGCATGTCACAGAATCACAGATTCACAGAATCACAAAATCGTCTGAGTTGGAAGGGTCCCACAAAGATCATTGATTCCAATGCTTAAGTGAATGGCCAGTACAGGGATCAAACCCGTGATCTTGGTGTAATTAGCACCCTTAAAAGGCACTCAGTTTTTGACCAGGTTAGGTTGTGGCATTCACACTAACCACCAGATTCAGACTTGGATTTCATCACCAGTTTCTGTTTACACCCTGGCTTGAACCCTTGGTCTGAGTTACGAGGTTCACTGTGAACTTCCCATCACAAGTCCTGACACTGCACCAGCCTGGAGGTGAGCTTTCCTGGCAGTCTGTGGTAGATAAGCTTTGCTCCCAGCAATGTGGTGGAACTGCTCTGACAAGTCCTCAGGGGCTCTGGTGGCAGTGGGGAGGGTGATGTGAAATGGCAAAGGTCTGACTAAGGACAGTTAGACCTATTTCTCCAGCTGTTTGATTATCTGGTTGCCTTCCTGGCCATGTCCCCTTGCTTACACACAATGACACATGTGGGTCTGCACACACACACACACACACCAGCAGCCTTTCAGAGTTCTGCTATGCACAACTTGCAATTTTTTTTCCCTAAAGTGAACACATGACATCTGTAGGGATAAGGAGGTTAGATTTGGATAAATTAGATGGCGTATCAGGCAATTTTCAGAGCAGAATGAAACATTTTTAACTGGTCCTGGAAAAGGGGAAAATATTAATATTTCAGAAAAGTATTTACTAACACTGCTGAAAGGGGTTGTAATTTGATTCAAGGGAAGCCTTCTCTCTTTGCTTCCTTCTGAATCCTTTGGGAGCTTGCTTTCTAATCTTGACTAGATACATGTGCTTATGTATGCCCATTTTATACTGCTGTGCTCTTGTGGATTTTTCTGAAGTATTATAAAACAAAAATTAAACAGAAAAACCCTCTTGATGTGAAAGAAATTTTCAGCTGAATCTAGATGCTTGACAGTGTGTACAGGTGTGCTAAAATAAATACACAGCCTATCAGAAAATGTAAAACAGGCATTCATGAACAGTCTATCATACACTGCAAACGAATCTGCCAACAGGTAATGAGTGAAACATGTTAGTGACTACTGTACCGCAAACAAATGTATTCCACTGTTATCCAGGGAATGCGTGAACTCAAATGTAGTCACAGATTCTACAGTACAATTTTATGGGACATTGTCTTTATCAATAACACCTTTAAATGTAAAGGTAGAAGGAGCTGACAGTGGGTGTTCAGGAAAAAAATACCTAGCAATCATGCCACATCCATGGGAGACATTATTGTTTGGAATGAAGCAAAATCAGTTTCAACCCTTGCTCCCATTAAAAAGCTGAGCAGTATTGTATATAGATAATGTGAGAAGAGCTGACAAAATCTGTTGTTGTGTGGGTTTTCTGGCTTGCAGCAAGCAGTTCTTTGTTGTTTATTGGTAATTTCTCAGTGTAATGGAGTTAAACCGGAATTACATTGGTGTTATCACTAACGATTTTCAATCTGGTTTGCTTTATGAGACTTTTAAAGAGTTGTTTTGGTGTTCCTATTACTTCTTTCCTTTATTGTAAAGCCAGTTACAGGATTGCCCTCTCTCACTGGAGATTTTGTATGTGCTGTGTTTGTACAATATGTTTCATCAGAGCAAAGGAACTCATGTGAACTTCTTTGAATGTGCACTGCCCATGAAAACATACCCTCTACATTAAAAATAATGTTTATCCCACAGAACCACAGCAGTTTTAAACTCTGAGTCACATGTTTCTTTTTTTTTTTTTTTTTTTTTTTTTTTTTTTTTTTTTTTTTTGCTTTTGGCCATTTGAGTCCCAGATCAGAGAAACCACCACCTGTAAAACCCAGAGTTGACTCCCTCAACACTAAACTGCCAAGGTTTTTACTGGAGCCAATGCATCCACTGTGGATGGGGAGCTCCCAAAAAGGACATCAGTATTTTCAACAGAAATAAACCTTAGATCTTTCAGCTGCAGTTAGGAAACCAGGAGGGGTGTGCAAGCAATCTCCAGCCAGGAGCATTCCTTGGGAACTTCATTTCCATGTCTGTATCTCCTCCCTCTGTCCAGGGTTGTACCTGATACCCTGCCATTCCTGGATTTTTTTGGAAATACCAAGAGCTCAGCCCGCTCTGAAGGGGCAGGTAGCTGTTGCTGTGCCCTGCCTGCAGAGGTCCAGAGGCTCTGGGCAGGCACCCTCTGCCTGTGCCCATCAGTTCACAGAAATGCTGGCAGCAGCTCTGGGGCGTTTGGAATGCAATGTGTGCCCTCATTCTTCTCTCTAAGTATTCCCTGCTGGCCTTACAGCAGCCCCATTTCTGTGCCTTTGCTTCCTAGATTTGCCACATGACCCCAGTGGGCCTTGGCCATGTTATCTGTGCAAAGCTTTTTGATGTTTTTAAGGTACAAACAAATGCCATGCATTAAATCATTACTTTTATAGACTCGTTTAGTGTGAAATCACATTCACACTTCATTTACTAGATCCCAAAGCTCCAGAGAAATCAGGCTCATTTGTTCTTAACCAGGCGGATAAAACTGAGAACGGCAACAGAAAACAGCTGTGAGGGGTTAGCCAGGTGTATCTTAAAGCCAGTTTACAGGTCAATAAATACAGGTATATTCATTATAGCTGTATCCAGAGGCTGCACAAAGATGAGCTCATGATTGCAGACCATAAAGCTTTCTAATGTTGTTGAAGAAGGATAACACTGGAATTGATGCTGCTGCCCACGTGAAGATGTGGTGTAATGAATGGCGGAAGAAAGCACTGCCTTTGCTTAGAGACAGCTCGCACTTCCTGAGTGGCTTCTGAACAGGTGAAGTAAACCAGCTCGTGCCGGTGAGAGCAGAGTTAATACACACAATATTCATTTAGCTCGGGAGACTGGAACTGGAGATGAACGAAGCAACAGCAGAGTTTGTGGGGAACCTGAATGTCTTTTACAAGGACAATTGTGCCATTTTATACAAGGGGGAAAATCCTTCTAAAGTGGAAGCAGGATATAAGAAAATTCAAATTTTGCATTACCCAGAATTTCTGGGAAATGTTGACTTGGTACTCAATAATTTTTCTCACAAGTCGTGTATGAGCAATTTATTTCAGCATGATAAAGACCTTTCTCTTTCTTTACATTTGTGGTTAGTTTCATTTACATCTATGCCATATGAAATGTAATGCAAATTCCCATCAATCATTCAGTGAGAATCTCTCCTACCTCGACATTGTGACTTGTTGCAAGCAGTGTCTACTTAAGAAATCATCACATTCCCAAAGGCTGTATAACAAGAGTTACACTTGGGGCTTTCTCTGTAGTTTATAGTCAGAAAGGAATCCTGCACTTGTTAGATTGCAGTTTGGAGGGTCAGATTATTTCTCAGTTGGAGCACATCTTGGGAGAGATAGGAAAGACCTATTGGAATACCCTCTGTCCTCTTCATTTTCATCAGCATTAATTTGTAACTTCTTTGGTCCCTCTTGCTTCCATATTTTCTCTTTAATGAGCATGAGGAGAATTGGTCTGTTATGAAACACCAGTCTGCTACAGATGAAAGTATATCAATATGGATAGTTTTAATCAAGACAGCAAGAAAAACTCAAGTTTGACTCCCACTCTTCCTATACCTTAAAATGATAAGAAATTTGACAGCACTGTCACAGCAACTGAAATTTTTTCCTGTGAGATGAATGAGGCCACGCTGTACATAGGGATGGCATGTCCCAAAACATAAAAAATGGCCAAAAAGACCAACAAAATCATTCCTGTCACACATCTTACAAAATCTGTGTCTCTGCTGGAAGGGCAGCACTAGTGAGGTGCATCAGAAAACATCTCAGCAAATGTGTTTGCTACACAGAATTCACTGTCTTTCCCATTCAATTTATTTAAAGTGCCTCACAATGGATAATAGTATGTTACAAAAATGCATTTAAATTTTTATTTCTTTATACAAATATATTTTTATGTCTGTGTTTACAGAACCAGAATTTAGATCACTTCTGACAATAATTCATTGCATTTTTGCCCTTCATTCCTGTAAGTTTAGCTGCATCAATCTGTTGATTACCTTGAGTTAGTTGCCGAACATGGGGCTGGGAGGCTCTTTGAGATGTCCTGTGCTCTCCCACCTGGCCTCCAGTGGCTGCCCCAGGGACCTGACAGTGCTATGCAAACTATTCTGCAACCTGAGACTGCCCAAAAATGGTACCACACACCTGAAGAGCTGAATCCCAGTTTGCAACCCTTTCACTGAAGGAATTAATGGAGAGAGAGAGAAGCCTGAGATGCTGACATGGAAATTCATGTTTCTAACTGCTGCTGCCTACATTGCTGCTCTTGCAAGCCTGGCAGCTTGTTTTAAAGAGCTGCTGCAGGATGGATTGGCTTTTTTTCCCTCTGATTACACTGCTGTTAGAGCTTCCTGGCAGGAGCTGCAGCCCTTCTCTTTCCTGACTGAGCATTCTTGTGTGGGGTTGGATTAAGAGAGGCACCCTGTGGGAATGGCTTCTATGTGCTCTTGGTTCCCTTCCCAGCCCAGTTTCTCTCCATGCTGCAGACACTGAAATCCAGGCGCTGAGAGGTGGAATTATGTGCAGTGCCTCCCTGCAATCTATGCAGAGCAGGATTTAGGATGTTTCATGGGGGCAAAGAGTCTCATCTCTCCAGCTCAGCAGCAGCAGTGTTGCCTGAGCAGGAAAAGCAGTTCTGGTTGCCCAGGGGCCACCACTCAGGATGACCCCCCCAGTCCTAACCCTTCTCCAACACCTCGCTTTTTTCACTTGTCTCCCTTCCCACTTGCTACTTATTATGAAGCTGCATTTTGTTCACTTAATTTGAGAAAGCCTGATGCTTTGGAAACACTTGTGTGCCAGAAGGACATGGCCTTTTCTGTTTATTTATATGAGGTAATTAGCACCGACTCAGGCAGAAAGAACCTCCCAGACATTTTGGGGACAGAAATGGAGGTGCATGAACCATGGGACTTGTCAAACTGGTTATAACCTCTGCTCCCGCTTCTGCCATTTCCTGAGTTCAGTGATGAGGCATCCCAGTGATACCGGTGCTCCTTTCCAAAAAGGAAAATGCATCTTAGCCTCTTTGGAAGGGGATTATTTTGTGCCCTGAAACATGAAACCTTAATTCCTCCTACAACCACATTTAATTTCTGTGAACAGTTGAGCCTTCTTCGATATTTTTTGAACCTGGAAAAAAAGGAGAATTATTAGAAGTAAAATATGTTATTAAATGAGAGCTGACATGTGTCAGGCTTATTGATGGGAACTTGCATAAAATGTGATATTACTTCATTCCTACCTTAATTGAAGATATTTTCAGCCTAAGTGATGTGTAACTGCACGGTGATTTAGCTCTCTTTTATGAATAATTATATTACATGTATTCTCTCTGGGTATTTCCATTGATACATAGGATAAGTGTTTCTCAGAATAGCCTGTAAAGGGGTCAGGCAGATATCACTTCATTGAATCTCTTTGAAAATAGCATATTGTGCCTTCTTAAAATCAATGGTTAAATTAATAAACACAATGAGAAACCTTTCAAATGAGAGGAATATTCCCTCTGCTTATGATCTAATTCCCTGGACACCCACTTACTAAAGATTTGACAGGAGTAACATGAAGCTACAGCATTCACTATGTGGTTCATTTTTTATCAAACAAGAGAGAAAGAATGAAGCCTTGTCTGTGTTTGAAAGCTGTATCATGTTTCTGCCATTTTTTTAGGCATTCTTACAGAAACCTTTCAGTTCTCCCTTTCTCATCTTCTGCAGGCTATTATATTAGCAACATCTTCACAGTAATTAACAATATAATGGTGATTTTTGCATGCAGCATAGGAAGAGCCTCATTCTTACCTGTGTACTCATGAAATAGCCAATTTCAAACTGAGATGAGAACAGAAATAATTATAAACACTTCAGAAAATAAAGAAATCTTCAAGAGCTATATTTAATATTAAACATCACACAGAAAATTTCCCAGGCAACAGGCCAAGCTGAGATTAACTGGATCTTCTTTAAGAGGTGTTTGTAATGTAAATTTAAAACCAAATTATAAAAAACACTTTGACAAACCTTTACATCATTGCCATAATCTGCACCTAGACCAAATAAAATAATAGACAGGACAGCTGCCAACATCCAAGCCAGGAGTATGAATATGCCATATTCTGTAGCTCATTGATGGCAGCCGGAGAGTTGAATCTAACAGTACCACTTCAAAGCTTTCCTAGGAAATGATTGAACACTTAATGATTTTAAAGTTCCAAGACAGGTCTAATGCCAAGTTTATTTAAATTAATTTACCTAGCAAATGCATATGTCTGGAAGATACTTACCTGTGTATGTGTGTTTGCAGCTCTGCTACAGTGATGAGTGGAACAAGAAATGCAGTGGGGCATGGATCTTGTCCCAGGACACTGGGGTAAACTGGATAGGAAGTTGGTTCTGGACAAGGTGAAAAGTCCACCTTTCAGACCACAGCATTCCTTTGATATCATTTATTTGCTGCCAACTGGGTCTGCTTCCAAGGCAAGCTTTGGAGGACATCTTTCAAAATGCCTCAGAAGACTCAGACTTGCCTGTGGCAAAGAACCAATGGCTTTTGTTTAAGGCATTTCTGTGTGATGTTGATGTTTCAGTACCAGTTAAGTTGGCTTCTGTCAGCTTGAAGTAGAGAAGAGAGGGAGGTCAACCAGCAAAGCCATGACAGGACAAGTTCAGGAACTTCCCTCTCTGTCCCATTTCTCAGAGTGCTGAGGGGCACCCTTTGAAATGAGGAGGCAGCACACATTTGACACAAAAACAGTGCTGTTCCACACCACTTCTAATTGAAATGTGGCCTTCATCACCATGGTATGTGCACCTGCATTACTTAAGGCCAAGGTTGTCACATGCTCCCCTTGTTTTTGCTCACTTGCCATGTCCTAGGCAAAGTTAATTTGCACCTCCTCTAGGTGTCTGCACTATATTTGGCGTGATTCTCCACTTTTTCTCATAATCTCTTTTGGTCCCAAGACTTGCTGTGACCTTGTCTGCCCTTCTACAGGTCAAGCTTGAAGTATGCTGAAGGGTTACTGCAAAGTTATTCTTAGGGCCAAGGGCAAAATGCAACTTGCCTTGTGGATAAATAGGAATTTTCAGCTCTCAGGTTTCTGAATTAAAATTTGTGGCCTCAAAAGGCTGTAAGATAAGTTAGTGAAAAGCACTGTGTGGAAAAATGTTTAAGAGTCTTACAGCATGAAAAGGGGAAAGGGAAACTCCAACCAGCCTGGTCTTGCAGAGGGTTTAATCCTTCTTTATAAATTAGCCTCTTTGTACCGATGAAACATGTTTGATCAGATTCCAAATCATGGTAGTGATTTGTGCCAGCTGGGAAGCTGAAGAGTAGAGGAATGTTGGATATTTAAATATTTTACCAACCCTTCATCTAGGTTAATATTTTATTAGCAGCAAATATGCCTTTCTGCTTAGGACCCTACAACGACTGCTCACCATGCTGAGGTATGGGTACCTCTGCTTTGCACAAAGGCAGCATGAAATACAAGAGTTGAGGGAACAATTGATGCCACTAAATGGATGTTGTCATGCAACCAGACCTAGGATTTTGGAAGATGGTTAGTTCAGTGCTCAGAACACAACAGGTAGAGCAGGGTGCAGGAGTAGACTCTGTTCTGCGCTGCCACCTGATCCAGCCATGAGCAGCCATGTTCAGGATAGAAATGTCCCCAAGGCAGTTTCTCTGAGCAGCTGCCTCTGGAAAAATTATCAGTGAAGTGGCAGTATAGAGGTGAGCTGGTAGGCTGGGAGCATTGGGAACCTGCAATGATAAATAAACCATCCACATGAAAAACTGATATATTGAAGTATTGATATATTAGAGTATAATTTGTAGGAATTTACCTGATTTTGTAATGCTACTAAGTCCTGAAACTTTATTTTTATACATATTGAGCTAAAAAATTACTTCTAGGCTTGCTGGTTGGTCAACTCATAGTGGACTATTTATTCTAACAAAAATACTAAAATTATTTTCTCCCAGTATTTTTGTTATTTGATTGAGTTGTTGTGCCAAGGAATACCTGGAATTCACATTTAATTTAGTATTTGTGGAGATGATGGTAGTGACTAGGACCACCCTGCTCTGTATTCTTCCTCCATTCTTTCATACTCTCAGTCCTACTAAATTAATTAAAAAATTGGGGAGCCCTCCAGTGGCTAAAATTATAGAGCCTAAGTTACCAGTGTATTAAAGAGGTAGCCAAACATTTGATGGTGTCATCCAACTTGTCAAAAATTCATAGAATTTTAATACAGAACTTTACAAAGTGTTATCTTTCTGCTGAAGACACAATTTTTAAAAGGTCAATCCAGTTAATTACCTGTGAAAATACCTGAGAAAAAATAACCCTAAATGGGTTTTTTTAGAAAATATCTGGAAATATGACATGTAAAATATCAACTTTGAGCTCTCAGAGATTTCTTTTTAAAGATAAATGTCAGGAATTTAAGAATATTCTGCATTTGGTAATACAATTGTTCTCCTACTCCTCAGACTCTTACTTGGTATTCTGCTTTCATTAAAAAAAAAAAAAAAAGAAAAGCCAAAACAAGCCAACCACCCTCTGTGTGTGTTGGAAATCACGACTCTTGACTCTTTGACAGTGTCTATATTGATTCCTTAAAAGTCTGTATATTGCACGTTTATCCAGAAAATGTGACAACACGGTTTTCTGTTAAAAGAGAGAAAAATAACCCAGGTTTGCAGCCCAGCTGAAGCAAACAAAAAGTGTGGAGGGACTCTGCTCTTGATCCTCCTTGATTTCACTTCTCAAATGCTCATTGATTTCCATGAGAAGAGATTTGGACTAAAAATCCATGGGGAGATGTTGCAAAGAAAAAGAAAGGAATCATTTGTCCTTAACCAGTGACTATCTCCTACTACATGCTTTGGATTTCTGTTAGATCATGGAACTAAGCACAGATGGAACATATGTAAGACTCTTATAAATGAGAAAATTTGGGACAATTTATTGTGGATCTCATTGCAAGAAATTGGAAACCCAATGCAAAGCCCATTTAAGTCAAAAGCTTTTGGATCGGGCTCTTGGAGAAGGATAAATGGATCAAACTAAGAAAAATGCTAAATCTTCCTTTGAGCTGGGAGACAATCTTTGCACGGGAGGTGACTGCTGAACTGCTGGCTTTGCCACTGAGTGGGGTGGTGATACCCAGCCCAAAGCCTGAGCTCCCAGTCATCTATGGCTTGTTGCTGCTTGTTGGCAGCCATGAAGCAGAGCCAGTCTGGTCACTTGCCCAGAAAGAGACTCCTGCCCTCTAATTAGCTGAGAACTGATGGTTTTCTTCCCTTCCTCTCAAATATTGCAACAGGTCTCTGTCACCTTGCATACTGCTCCATAGCTGACAGGTGATTGCAGTGCTTTGTAGGCAGTCTGAGGCAATATCCCAGAGCCTGCACAGTGGCTCTGTAACCCAGTAAGTAACTCAGGTTTGCAGCCCAGCTCTTGACACAGAGGTAAACAAAAAGTGTTGAGGGACTCTGCTCTGGATCCTCCTTGATCTCATTTCTAAAATGCTCATTGATTTCCATGAGAAGAGATTTGGACTAAAATTCCATTGAGTGTCACAGGAGGACAGTTCCATCACAGAGGCTTATCTCAGGGTACAATCACTGACCTTGGCAGTGCTGGGCTTCAGGGAATGACAGCCACTGTGAGAAAGCTGGAGCATCAGCTTCAGCCTGGTGGAAATATCCTGCTTCCCAAGGATGAGGATGGCCAAATTCTGCACTGCACTGTGACCACTGCCCTGGAAGCATTGGCTACTGCTGTTGGTGAAGGGCAATCTCAAAGCCCCTTTCCTGACTGCCACAGCACTACAAGTCCAAGAGAAGAAGGTGCACGGGGCAGCCATCCATCATCTGCAGAAGCTTAAAAATAGCATGAGGTGGCTACAAATTGAAAACGGTCTGTGTCAAGAGCTGTCAAAAGCTGTGGTTGCCACAGGGATAATTGGTTTGTGCCAGCTGTAGTTGATGGGTACCAAGCTGATGAAAGGAGACAGGATAATATGCCTTCTGTTGTTTAATTAAGGATTTTCTAAATCTGTATAAACTGAAAACTCTGGATGTTGAAAACCACCCAAATGCACCCCAATATTTGGAGCAATGACAGAATGCTGGGGAAACAGGGTTCCTCCTAAAAAGTGCATGCACTCAAAAAATGCAACCCCTGTGCAGGAACAGGCCATTTGGCAATGCTCTTGCCCTTTATTTCCCACCAAATTGCTCCCTTCAGATTAATGCTTTTCAGAATCTTCCCTTATCACAGGGGTTGCAATCTTTACTTAATACCCTGAGGGAGGGACAACTTGGGTTATTTTGCACAGTGCAAGTGATTGAAATAAGACAGCAAACCGTTAACATGATCCCAAAACTGCTAGCTCCTGGCCCAATATATTTTCTACAGTCATTTCAAAGAAGGTGATTAATGGCATGTCAGAGAGCTGCTCTGTATACCAAACATTACTTGAAGGACTGTAAATAGATAAAACTGAACAATCAACAACTCTATACTGAAATAAAGCCAGGTACCCGAAGGGTTCTGGGAATCTCAGTTGTGATTTCTACTTTTATTGTTGTAAATGGTAGGTATCAAGAGGAGATGAATAGCTCTCAAATTAAATTTGCAGCTAATCTCATAGTAGGTGGCAAAAACTCTATCATAGAGGCAGCAGCCTTATCTGGAGGACATAGTAATAGAATCCAACCTGAACAACACAAGCTAATACACTCAGAAGAAATGAAGAAACACATGTAGCTGTTTGATGGGGCTGGAGGTGTTCAGAAAGAAGCAATGCTGGAAAAGTGCTGGGTGAGATGATGTGAAGCAAAGCCATGAAACTGGCTGTAAGCTCCCAGTGTGGCATGGCAATTAGGCTGGGCAGCCTGTAAAAGTGAAGCTCATTGTTTTTGTGAGTCTGGGCAACATGAAAAGGATGACATTCATTTCACAAGACTGGCATGCCGGGGGAAAAATTTACTGTTATGCCATCAAGTATTAAACTTTTGAAGAAAAGGCTGGTGATCTCAGAAGTGTTTATCCTCCAAGCACCTCCCTCTCTGAATTCTCTCCCTGTCCCCAGCTTGCCCAGTTTTGCAAGGATATGCTCCCGCAATCACCTCTGTATCAGGAAGAGCAGGGGTGGCACAACTGTCCCCCCTGTCAAAAATCACTGCTGGGGGCTGGTGAGTGCCCTGTAGCCCAGCTGTGCTCTGGTTCTCAGCTGCAGAGGTGGGGGGCATTTTCAGAAGAGTGACTAGTACTGGATATAAGTCTGGTCTCAGCAACAGAGGTAGTGCTGGCACTTCATAAATGTTGTATTGCTCCACAAAGGGCACATCTGTCCTCATCCCAAAAAATAAGAAGATGGGAAAAGGTTCAGAGGTGGGTTAATAAGGATATTCAGAAGTGTGGAATGGCTTTTACACCAGGAGCAGCCACAGAGACCAGAGCTCTCCAGCCCAGAAAAGGACATGTCCAGGGACTGATGTGCTCTAGGTCCACCAAGCATCACAGAAGGATGGGTAGGGAGTGATTGTTGGCTGTCCCACACATGAGTTTGATGCTACACCAGGATGCAGTGACACCAGAGAGTGGCTAGGGCAGAACTGGCAAAAGGAAACATTCCTCCATAGAGAGACATGGTAAAATACTAACACTGGATCAAAAACACCTGAGTGAACTCACAAACATCCACTACAGCTTCTAAATACCAGAATAACTCTTTTGGATCAGGAGCTTCAAATTTTCAAAGGCTGGGAGATTATTCTGGGAAAGCAGACCCAAGGTGCTCTTGCACTCTTGCTTGCGTGTCCACTATGACTGTGGGCAGAGACTCAGTACTGGGTCAAATTGGCAAATAGTCTGACTCAGTATGGCCACTCTGATGTCTCTGATGATGTGTGTGTGCCACAGGTTTCCCTGTGTATTTCCTCTTGCCATAGCACAACACCTGCACCAGGCCAACCCTCATGTCTCACTTCTCTCTGTATTTATTGGGGCAGTGGATATATGATCAAGCCACACCTTTCTGTGCCTTCAGCAACCATTTCTTTCAGTGGTCACTATCTTCTCCAAGGCAGGACAGGCAATAGCAGAGAGGAGTATCTAAATTGGGGAAGAGGAGTGTTCAAAATCTTCCTGAAAAGTGGTTTTTAGGTTTCTACGTTGAAGCCACTTTTACCACTTTGAGGTCTTGTTCGTGGCACATTTGGGTGTAGTTCCCACCATTCCAGAGTTCCCCAGGTCAAAGCAAGCTACAGCTGGATCAGTCTTCAGGGATCTCTCTATAATTTCCAGGTGATGAGTTCCTTCAGGTCCTAGACACTCACCTTTGTCTTAAAGAAATGCCTCTTGCAGCAGTTCTTCTTGTACCAACCCCAAAACCCCCCATCCCCAAAGCAAATGTACACTGTTTGACTGCACACTGCTACCCTGATCAGGGTATCAGGTTAACACCACTTGCCTCTCCCAGGTCCAGTGGGTTTGGATCAACCCCTTGTTACCTTACAGGTAGAACTGGCAGCTCTCCAGAGTATGCACTGCACGTTCAGCTTCTCCATTTCTGCCCTGAAATACAATCTGGCTGCTCCTGAAGATTGTAAAAGTAATCAATAATAAGTTAAACTGCACATTTTCTCCAGGCACTGGGTCTCCTTATGTGTAATAAGTGTTTATGAACTGAGAAAGGCATCCCAAATTTACAGAAATGCTTCAGTAATCCTGAAGCTAGATTTTGGGGGTTTTTTGTGCCTGTATGCTCTGTGATACCAATTTTATTGTGCTTAGGTGATAAATTTTTACTCACTAACACAGATTTGGATGGGTTTGCTTTTATCACATTTAAAAACAGGCGGCTACTCCATCTCCCCTCACTCCTTACACTACTATTTCTTAATGATGTGCTTTTGTCAGTGAAGATGAGTTGGTAAAGACATGAGGATTACATTCAAATTCAGCTGTATTTGTAGTTCAAACATGCTTGAAATGAGATGAGGGGAGGAAGAGATTATGCTAATCCAGACAAATGGAAGAGCTTGTTTTCACATGGTTTATTTAAAGTCACATTAAATTCTGTTTGTAACAAGATGCATCTGCAAAACTGGGGCTGCCAAAATATATGTGCTTACCTGTTGTTATACAAGTACCCTAGGGTTTTTAATGAACTGCCATGGGGATGCTTAAATCATGTGCTGCATATGCAAAGCACAATATAATTTATTAGACAACTAATCCACAAAGCCCATCTTTTAATTCATTCAGGTGGGCAAATGAAGGTAGAAAGACAGAAGTGACCACCTAATGGCCCCACAGAAAACCTGCCCAGAGCTGGGATAGCAGTATGGGAATCTGGCTTGACCTTCCCAAGCCCTAACTCCTCCCAGGGCTGTGGTGAGCCTGTGCCTTGGTGTCCCAAATGACTGATTAAGCAGCATAAGCAGTGTGTTCTCCCTGCTCCAAAGGAAAGACCGGTCTACAGAGGAAAACTATTCTTCCTGGGCAGCTAAATAATCACCCCTCTCATCTTTGAAAGGCAGTGTTGGCCCTTCTTCACACCACTGAAAATGTGCTCATGTGTCCCTTGGGTTTGGCTGTTTCTGGGAGATGGTGCTGGCTCCCTATGCCAGTTGCTCCAACAGCCTTAGTCATAGCTCATCCCAGGTGAATGGGATAGCTGGTCTTGGAGCCATCAAGGAGATGAAAGACACAGAGGCCCTCCACCCTGAGCCAAAAGTTTGACTTTTGTAGTGGTGAGGCTGGCTGGAGCAGTGTTTCTGCAAGTGGAATCGACTGGTTTAAGCTAATTTATTCCTTCAGGCACAAGGTGGACTAAAACAGATAGAACAGAGGTACTAGAAGGAATACCCTGCCAGGGTGTGGTGGGGTGTCACTCTTTAAATGGTGAGCTGCTTTCAGTCAGACTCCACAGATGCTGCCCATATCTACAGAAAGAGGGCATACCCTGCCTGCATCAATCTTTCCAGCTGGTCTAATGAGCATTTCTGTGAAGAATCGGAGAGGGCAGCTCACCAGCTTGTTCATGGGTGGTTTCCACAGCTCTTTGGAAAGCCACCCTAGTATAAGACACAAAAATGACACTATGACTCTGTCCCTCATGCAGCCATTTAAACTGTTCCTACCAAGTCCTTTTTCTGAACTGAAAGTGTATCATCCTCTCCATCAACATGTGTGTTAAACTGATTGCTTTCCAAAGAAATAGGGACACATTTAGGATTTTTGGAAACTTTTTATCTGCTTTTGTTTCTATTCCTCCCCCTTACTCCTTTAAAACAGGTCTGCTGTCCTACATTTGCAATGCTGAAGAAGGTGTTACAACATTTCCAATGTTCAATATTTTTGTTGAAACCATCTTGACAAAATAATATTTAATTAAACACATTTACTATTTCTCATCTTTGTGTGATCTGTCTGATTTCCTAACTCCTTAAAATGATAAAAAACATTTGTCTGTTCACAGATGCTGGCCCAAAGCCCATCACACCCACAGGCTGTAGTTTTATGATATGAAATGTTTGCCTAATTCTACGTACCATGGAATTATAACCTTAGTTTAAGGAAGAGAAAAAAAATCTGTTACATAAGCAATCCCACCAGAACATGGTATTAAAGGACAAATTCCAAACTAGGCAACTCAGAGGAGTGGACATGTATTTACTTTCTGAGATTACCTTTTAGCAAGTGCTAAGATACCACAGTGAGAGGTGCTGTTATAAAAAGAAAACACAGATTGCTGGAGCTAAAGCTCAACCTCTCCAGAGAATACCAGAAAATACCTCTTCCTCTGCTTTCTAGCACTTGATCTTAGCAGTTACCCTGCACAGTAAGGGAGCAAAAAAAAAAACCAAAAAAAACCCAAAAAAAAAACCCACCAAAAAAACCCAGAAAACCACCAAAACCCAAAGCCTCACAGTACCTTATTTTACAAGAAGCAAAATGTTTCAGGTAAACGTTAAATGACCCCAGCTCTTGATTTCAGTGAAAGCTAAATGTGCTTTGCTATGCCACCAGGCAAGACAGGAGAAGGAGGAGGATGGCTCAGTACTTTCAGCAAGAAGCTCTACACATGCCAGCTTTCTTCTCCTACGGATGGGATGAGACACAGGCAGTATTTCTTGGTGAGTTGTGCGTATTTCTGCAAATCACCTTCATCACGTTGCAGCAATTCCAACAGATAACATGACATTCTTCTCCCGTTTTGCATGATACCTTTCTCCCCTTTCTTTTATAAAGCACTCATTTGTGTCTTGTAGGTTTAGGAATATAATCATCACTCAGTCACATGGCTCAGTACAACATTCTGTTTCTTACATCTAATCTATAAAGTTCAAACACTTCTTGGTATTACTGTATCTATTTTGTATTTACTGATACCACAAACTGCTTACAATAAATTGTTTCTGCAGCTTTCCTTTCCCCCAGAATTGACACAGGAACTTCATTTCTAATACACCAGTATTTCCCAAACTTGCAATTTTCAGGGTTGTCACATTCTACTTCTCAGCATGTCCTGACATGCTCCTGCCTTGATGATGCTGAGCAGCACAAGGGCCAGTCCCTTACCACACATCTCCCTCCGCTGGGGAGTCACAGGCCAGGTGCTCCTCTGCCTGTGCCACCAGCAGAGCCTGATCCAAGGGCAGTGTCAAACTTCTGCCCAGGAACGTGCCGTAAGAGCTGGATGTCTGCAGCTGCTGCTCTCCAGGAAGGCACAGGGCCCTGTTTATGCTGTTCCCCTCTGCATGGGATAAATAAATGTTCACTCAGGGCGAGAAAGAGCAAAAGATTGAATTTGCCTCTGTACAGCCATGGTTACGGGTGGTGAGTTTGTGCCCGGGGAGGTGGGACCTGAGATGTGCTCGAGAGGAAGGGCATGGAGCACAGGCTATCCCATCTCCCCAGGGGAATGCTGAGACCAAACTGGCATTGGGTTCCCTGTGATTTCTTCTGTCTTCCAGCTGGTGCTTAGCAATGCCATGGAAAGAGGGACAGCTCCTCCAGGAGAAGCATGAGTGCCCCAAGTTCCATCTCTCCCTGTGTTACAGCCTGCAGAGGTGAGAGACATTGGTGTAAGTTGTCTTGAGCATGAAGCAGCCTTTTGTCACCTGTATGGTGACCTGGCTACTGACATATAACACCAAAATACTTCAAAAATACAAAAGGGAGGAAAACACAGTAATTTTAAGCATCAGTTTCCAGGTGTCAGCAAGGACTTGTTTTTAAGAAAGAAGTTTCTCCTGGTACTCTGCCCTGAGATGGACATGCTTCAGGGACAACCTACCCTCAGTGTTTTCTTTGGGCTGCTTGCAAGCTCCTGTGTTGGCTTGCTGATTCCTCTGACACCCTGCAGCTCCAGCACAGGTCACCAAGTCAACTTGGGCTGTGCCCTGCCTGGAGCTTGGAACTTTTTAAATGTGAATGACCACAGCTGCCACTCAGAGAGGATCCTAAAGTAGAGAAGAACAGCTGACCATAGTGACAAGCACTGGTCATGGATCCTGAGTCTATGAGGGTGGCAGCCAACACAGACAGAATGCTGCCTGGCTTTGGTCCACTTGTGCTGCCTGTTTTCCAGCCTGTGGTGAGCACATCTGTTGAGTGGAGGGCCCCGCCAACAGCACAAGCAAGGCATGAGACAGAAAGAGTCCATGAGCCATGCAATAGGATGTACCCTGATGAAGGAGAAGACATCACTGTCTCAGGACTCTTCACCTTAGCCAGTGGTGGCTGCTTGGCCAGCAAGAAGCCAGGAGGGTGCTGCTTTCTGAGAGAAGGGGAAGCCCAAGCATGAAGCCAGCCTGGGGTGAAGACCTGCCCTTGGCAAAGCTGCGCAGGCGAATGAGAAGCAGATCCAATTTAGCAGGTCTGGTGTCTGCCACCGAGCGCGCACTGCCAGATCAGGCACCTGTGCTCTGCCTTATGCTGCAGCTGGCCCGAGGGCTCCTCTCTCTGCTGGGCTGCTGCTGGTGCTCCTCTTTGCTCGTGCATGGCTTCCTCCACAAACCCTATCAAGAACACAGACAGCTTATGCAGCAGGTAATTCTTTCCTGAGGACACATGAATCAGCTTTTAGAAATGGCAGCAACATCTTTCACTTGTTTCTTTTATCTGCTTGAGTAGCTGAAACAAATTAGCTATGCATGCTGCCTTAGGTCACTGATTAACTTCAAGAGAGTCTGTATTTTTTGTCATCTGAAGTTTGTAGGCAAAAGTAGTATTGCTAGTTAGATCAACCGGTACAATTTGAAAAGTAGCCAAAATTTGGGACATATGGTTTCTTTTTTAGGTCTGGAGTGGAAGGAGCAGAACTAATACATTTCTTTGCAATACAAGTGAATCAAAGCAGTTTCTTCTCTTGTTTTGACAGAACATTATTTCTTTGCACCTGATTTTCACATCAAATAAATATCAGAAAAAAAAACCCAACCCACAATGCTCTCGGTTTTCATTAGAAATTGAATAAACATAGTCAAAAGAAACATACACAACTACAACACATTTTGCAATTAAGATTATGTACTCGTGACAGAAAAGATTCATGTTCCAGACTTTAATCAGTTAATGAAACCTCCTTGTTCAAAGAACATGTGTTCATACACTCATAACCATATTAAGACCTACTGAACTATTAAAATCTACTGGACTATTGAAATCAGAAGTGATATGTCAATACGATCCAAATGACCTTTGAATGGATCCCTTTTAAAAACAAAAGAAAACCTGAGGCTGTCACAGTGAAGTTCCTTCTTTCCTAGCTTGATTAACAATAATGATTGCAAACACGCATTTCCTTTGCATACTCTTCTTCATTGGCTTTTGCAAGGAGCAAAGCAAAAGTGACCACAAATACTAACTCTGTGTTCTAAAAGTTCAGGAGATGTGTTACCAGGTACCCCAGATTGAACTGTAAGGGCTCAAAGCAGCTCTGGAAGAGGGATCAGAAATGCAATTGATTCTCACCCACTGCTGTAAATTCATTGTTTCTCTCCTGTCAGTCACTGTCAGAGGTAGTGTAGGAGAATGACTGAGAAGCAGATGGCTCCATCTAATAAATTTTGCAGGCTCATTTTTAAACAAGTGAGGCAGTCAGCACTGACAGTACTTCACAAAACCCCTTCTGCCTGTCCCAATGTCAGCAGCAGCACTGAAAATGGGCTGCACATCCCTGCTGGTTAGTAGGCTGGTCCTGCTGGGACTGGCAATAGCCTGTTTCTCAGTTCCCTCAGCAATGGCACAAGTTTTTCTCTCACTAGCAGACATCTCCTGGGGGTGGGGAGCTGAGTAGAAACCTGGTGGATGGAAAGAAGTAAGAATATTCTTATTATAAGGAGGATGATTTTTTACAATGATGGTGGTGAAACACTGGAACAGATTGCCCAGAGAGGTGGTAGGTAGCCCATCCCTGGAAATATTTAAGGCCAGGTTGTACTAGACTCTGAGCAACCTGATTTGCAAGTGTCCTTGCTCATTGAAGGGGTGTTGGACCAGGGGATTTTCAAAAGTCTGTTCCAACCCAAACTGTTCTATAATTCTCTGATGCTATGATTCTGTGACTCTTCAAAGCATCAGCTTGCACTTATTTTGATTCTCACTGATACAATGGTGTGTAGGATTGTCAAGTCCTCTTTAGTAAGCATAAGCAAGGAGGACTAATTGGTAAATGGTGCTGGTGGTGGTTTCGATACTCTTGCTGGGGCTCTTTTTCACTTCCTCACATCTCCAGCAGCTATTCTCAGCACTAGGTCATCTTGGCCCAAGCTAAATGCAGAATATGACCCCAGTAGCTTTTCCAAGCCATGGTATTCTAGCATGTGTATACACTCACATATGCATTATATGTGTAGGCAATAATATTAGGCAGACCCTCTTTGCAGCTGTGCCAAGCACCTCTTCTCTGAGAAGAGTGCAGCAAATCAATTCCTGTTGTCAGTACAATCCAAGAGGAAAAAAAAAATCGGTCTTCATGGGCTCCTGTAAGTGAAATATTTAACATCTTCTGAAGCCATAAGTTAGTTTTCTCACATTTCTCCCATTTTGCGGAGAAAGTAGTAGTGTGTGCATATTCATGAGTATATGAAATTGATGGGGAATAATTATGCTATTCCGGGTGGTAGTAAAAATGGTTACATTTTAGTCACTTTTAGCTTGAGAACCTCTGCGGAAATAGTCACTCAAATGTTTAGAAAATAGATTTCTAAAGAATAGAGGATTCCTGAAGTTTCTGTGTATCACAACAGTCTCCCCTTTAATAAGGTCAGCAGAAAGTAGATTAGATTGTCTATATATGTTTTGTTTTATATAAAATATAGATTTTTCTCTCAATATTACAGACAGGATGTTTAATTATATAATACATCTTACATATATTAAATAGTTTGTATTTTTCTGATAAAATTTGCAGTGAAGCAGGCAAATGATTATTACATATGTTTTGGCTCAGGTCAGAAAGTCCCAAGTTCTGTGTTTTGGGCTACTGCAGATGTGTTGCAGTACTCTTGCCAGAATAACAAGGCAGCTGTCTTGCAGGACTTCACAGTTATTCATGGGGAAAAGAAAACATTTCAAAGAACTGCTAACCAAGAAAACTGCTGCAGGGAAGAATCACTTCAAGATTTCTTCTTCAGTTCACATTGCAATTATATGAAAATTTTGACTGATACTTAAGCAACAGCTTCCTGACTAAATCTAAAATTTTCTTGGTATATCTCTGTGTATATTCTTGTATAAATGCAAACCATTTGGCTGAACATTCTTAAAAAACTATTTTTGGTATGTATAACTAACCACAACTTGCAAATCTTACATATAAAAATGCACCTCAGCATTTCAAATATCATTTGAATACCATCAAACATATAATCACTTCCATGTTGCAGAATGCTCTCATGCAATGCTAAAGGCCTTAAACAGAGAGGCTTTGCTGTGAAAAACATGGCTACTGGACACCTGATAGAAAAGCTCTCTGCTCAAAGACAGAAAGTCCAATTCACTGGCAGACAAAGCAATACTCTTGATACAAATAGAGAAGCCTAGGCTGGTGTCAGATGTAATGGCTGTAGACATAATTAATGCAAAAGATGCACTGCTGTCAGAGGACAGAGTTTCCAGACCGCGCGTTAATTGTTGACCTCTGATTCTTCATGCTGCACCTCTTTGGGGAAATGTTAAGTATCTATTAAAAATGTCCTTTATACCATGTCATTTGTTTCTGAGTTTTCCTGTTAAAGACCAAAGGCAGATGACACCTCTCACCTTCAAATAGTGATGAAATAGATGGCAATTTTGGGACATGGAAAGGGAAAAGACAGACATCACCTTCCTCCGATTTTTTTTTTTTTGAACCTATTATAGTGGACTGGAACTATTATAGTGTCACAGAGGTTGTTTTGTAATAGATATCTCTATTGAAAACTGACTCCCCATGCACCCCCATACACCCTCCCTTTTCCTCACACTGAGGAACAGAATCTATAACTTCAATGACCCTAAGTGCCCAATACATCCTACATGCCCCAGCATTATGGAGTTACAGGTATAAGCACTTTCTTACATAAATCTTCTTTCCTAGCTAAAAATATTTCACCACAGATACAAAAATAATGTATAACCAAAATAATTATGTTAGTTAAATAGCAGTGGGGTTCAAACCATTCTGTGTTCTCCTGTTCCAGTAAAAAATGCCTCCATTTTTGTGGAGAGACAATCAAGATATGTGACTCTATAATCTGCTTTCTTTCAATATATGCCTTATGGACTAAGAGTTCACTTCGTTGCTGGTTATGGAACAAACTTCTGGGAACTGGAACATTTCTAGCCTGACCCTAAGCAGAAGGTTCAGGGGGTTTCCTGTTTCTTTTGTGCATTTTTCCTACAGCAGGTATTTGGACTATGAAAATAGGGCAGTGCATGAAAGCAGGCATGTAGGCCTTCTTCCAGATTCAAGAAATTTGGTCTATTATTGTGATTTCAAATGCTCACAAAAATGCAGATACTCAGTCCTGGCTCCAGGAGAAATATGCTTCAAGGTCCTGATCCAATTTATGGATGTGGGCAATTTTATCCTTGCGGGAGATTCTATTGAAATAAGGGAAAGTTCTCCACTGATGCAGTTTCTTGCAGCTGGAGATGTGCTTTTTGGATTTGGGCCCTTGAATATTATTTGAAACATCTTGTGATGCATTGACTTGTGGTGGGTTACACATTACTCTGTGTGGACTCCCACTGACTTCAAGGAGTCTGCTCACACTGCCAGGACTCACTCAGAAGTCAATACCTGGCCTCAGGCACAACATATATTTACTGAACAAAAATTCATTTTGAGCTCTGTTTGGGGAAAGCCCTGTGCACCTCAGTGGGTGACAGCCATCAGTGTGTTTGGTGCTGCTTTCTAGCTATCCTTGGTGAAGGAGAGAGAAAATTCATCACCTCTGAGGTTACATGAATCTCCAAGAGCTCTGGAACAGCATTTCTTACAAGTCACCATTTTTACTGCTCCCCCCTTGCAGACTTTGGGGTTCCTATCAGGAACCCTGTCCTTTTATGAGCTTTAGTGAAGTGATTTCTGTGCTTTCAGTTCATTTTGGGCTCTGGAATGAGATGCCAGGAACAGCAGGACGAACCTTCTAGCATAAATAAGATCCTCACAGCTAAATTTAGGGGAACTTCCACAATATTCTATTAACTTTTTTTCTTATCAGTGCTTAATAAAATTTCATTTCACTCTAGAAGTGTAACAAAATTATAGGATTGCATGTCCCACTTACCGGGCTGTCATTCCTAAACATCAAAGGCCTGCTTTTAAAAGGACACAGGTTCCCCTGGATCTTTTTGTCCAAAGAGGGTACAAGGTAAAAACCAGGTAAGAATTTCTGTATTGAATTTCAGTGAAATACTAGTGTTTATATGGCTGGTTCACTGCAGAACTTTGAATGCTAAGCAATGATATTCTGTTTACAAATGCAGGAACTTCATCCTACTGAGTTATTTGTTTACTTCTGTCAAAGTATAGATAGGTATTTTTCACATCAGACACTTTCACGATGAAATCACTTCAGTGTTCAAAACAAGGGTAGCAGAAACCAACCAAAATCTTCCTGTTGGCAAGGGAGGAGAGAAAAAAGAGCATGGGAATAAGACCCTCTTATTGTGTCTTACTCATCTTGGTGAGAAATAAAAGAGTGCAGTCCCATGCCTAAGACTGAGTTATAAATAAGTGTCGCTTTTGGCCTCGAGTAAAACAGACCATATGTCTACACTGCAGCCACGGCAGGTCGTGTGAGTAAACCTGAGTTAGTCTCGAGCTCTCTCCCAGGCCTGCCTTGGCAGCAGGGACACCAGTGCAAATTCAGCTCTGCCATCAGCCAGCTCCTTTGGCAGCATCACTGCGGCACCAATGGTCCAAGCAGTGCCTACGCCAGCTCACGGCTTTGTCTCAGATTCCCAACTAGGTGTAAAAACAGGAAAAAAAGAGAGGGGGTGGGGAAAAAGGAACAGTGAAAGGTACAAAAGTCAGTATTCTCCAGAACAATTCATGACAGCTGCTCTGCATTAACCATTGAGCCACAGTTCAGGACTATGACTCCCTTTGTTTCTCAGGGATCTCAGTCCATTGGTACAATCAGCCTCCCCTGCTTCATTTCTCCCTTCAAGCATGGCAGAGCTTGCTGTCCCCTGTACTGTCCTCCTGCTGATGCAGTAGATATCAGCTGAAACCTCAGAGGGAGAGGAAACAGTGACAGCAAACAGGAACTCACAGGGAGGAGTAAGCAGAGCAAGGTCCTGGATGACTCACAGTGGGGTTTCAGCACTGAGCAGCAAGTGTGTCCTCTGATTACTACACTTTCATTTGCAGCCTGAGGTGTAGGAGGCATGGACCTCAATATGCATGAGCAAACGGCAGTGTTTGAAGGCACAACCACTACAGCTTTAGCACAGTGTCCCTCTGTATTTCATTCCATGAGAAGGATCCTTTCATTAACTTCCTGCCAGAAGACACCAGTGGCAGAACAGCCTGGCATCACTTTTGGCACCCCCATATTGGTTACATCCCACTCTTCACTCTCTTGTCCATCAATCTCTGGCAGACTCCATGCTACATTTCTGTTGGCTGCCAGACAAAGGAATACCCCATATCCATGGAGTCAGTCTGTCTGGGAGGTGGGTGCAGTGACTCCTGCCCACTGAACAAAGTACACACAGCAGAATATTTCACAGCTATGTCATACACAGTTACAGGCACAACGAGATGAATGTTAGGCTTTCTCCAACACAGGATTACGGTGCAGTTTGTCACAACAAAGCCCAATGAGATCTATGTAACCTCCCTCATTTGCATGGCACAAAGTTCCTGGCTTTGATGTATGTATAATTACTATGAAGTGATTCAGGTGAAGTTTAGATCCTGCACGACACATTTTGCTCCTCCCTTCCCCCAGGTCAGGGAATTAAATATAAAAATAACTTCACAAGAAATCTTGAGTATTATGTTTCTGTAAAAGAATTTCGAGAAAATAACAGGTGACTAATATTACTGATGTAACAAGAATATAATAGGTGAATTTCGTCAGTAAATCTCAATCGTGTTACCTATGCCTTAGGGTATTAAGACATGATGCAGACTTGAGAGCTTGAGAGACCTCTGATCTGTGTTCCATTACAGGGACATGAAAGCACTGTCTAATAAAAACAAGTGGAGGAAGTGAATTAACACTGGAGTTTTTAAAAAGTTGGTGCATTTTTTCACATAATAAGAAATACATTCTTATAATATTTCTAATGTAATCATGAGCCTTCAGCTTGAGATCTTGGCAGAGTGTTGCTGTACTAATATCCATACTGAAAAGTTTCCATGGTCTCTTTTAAAACAAGCACATTAATTTAATTAATATTTTTTTAAAGCAGATTTTTAAACAAAGGAAAAAAATTCTGGAAGTAGCCACAGGTGAAACAACACACTACTTTTTAGGACACCAGTCCAACTGGTTCCAACTGGCTATAAGGAAAAACAAATCATCAGGAAGAAAATTAGGCATTAGAGCAGGTCTCCCAGGGTCATTGTGCAATCTCCATCCTTGGAGATTTTCAAGACACAACTGGATAAAACACTGAGTAGCATGGTCTGATTTCAGAGCTGACCCTGCTTTGAGCAGGAAGTGGGACTAGAGACATCTTGAGGCACCTTCTGACACAAATGTTTTATGCTCAGATGAGTAGCAGGTAATGATTCTGCTTTGTGGTGATGAATTTTTTTAACATGTAGAATGGGGGTTTTCCTTCCTTATTAGGAAAAATAAAGCCTTCTGAATATTTACATGAAAATGGAAAGTGTGAGAGTGTCAGCTGCACACATCTGAACCTTCTGGCTAGGGTGGTGGCTCAAAAGGTGAGAGACGCAACTTCATATCTCTGCTGCATGACTCAGAGTAGAGGTCTGCCCCCTGCACCACTCCAGATGGGTTGCCAATGTCACACCATTTGGATCCAAGGTTTGCCTCAGCTTGCTCGTAGACGTCTTTGATATGTTTGTGGTCACCATTATGTTTTTGGCTCAGCAAGGCTGCATGGTTTGGGGATTAAGTCCTGAGCCCTCTGGAATCCAGCAGCGGTCAAAGGTAGCACAGTGCCTGCTGTGGCTTGGCCCAGCCTCAGTCTGCTCTAAGTTGTTTGTGGCCCCTCTTTGTTCACAGAGTAGCTCTCTGAGATGCCACAATAGCCCAAGAAAGGTCATGCTGCTGATTTTCTCCTTCTCCTTAGCATATGACTGCACAGCCTAGTTCTGCAAAGTAAGTATGAGATAACAAATGTCAGCACCCAGATCCCAGACCAGACTCTTTTGTCACCTTACACACAGTACACAGACATTACAAAGTAGCCTGAGGGGGAACGTGGTGTTTTCACCATCTCTGAGACCCCATTCAGTGCCCTCGGAGGCTGGCTATGCTGCACAGAGCCAAAAGTTCCCAATGGCTAATGCTGACCCTAAAACAGACTCCTTCTATGCCCTCAAGCACAGCATTTCACCTCCCTGTTGCAATTTTTTCATCTGTAAAATTGGGATAATGACATTTTGCTAATTCACAGGACTGCTGTGAACTTAATTAAGGTAAGTTTTGTAAAGTTCTGTAATGAGGGAAAGCACTAAGAACAAGTAGATTATTTAGTTAAGCTGGCTGGTGTGGTGCTGCCAGACTTGCCTGAATAACTCAGGATCTGTATGTACACACCAGAGATTGCTATTCTGTACACCTTCAAAGATAAGTATTGCAGGGCTTGAGTCTTAGGTTTCATTTTGGGAGTGCCTCTCCCTAAGAAGACTGGTGTGCAGCACTTGCCAAGGGTGACAGAGTGGGTCAGGTTGAAGGGACCACAGTGGTCATCTGGTCCAACCTCCCTGCTCAAGCACAGTCATTCTAGAGCACGTGCCACAGGACTGTTCAGATGTTTTTTCAATATCTTCAATGAGAGTGACTCCACAGCCTCTCTGGAGAATCTGTTCCAATGCTTGGTCACCCACACATGAAAGAGGTTCCTCATGTTCAGTGGGAACTCCCTCTGTTCCAGTTTCTGCCTGTTACCTCTTCTCTTATTGCTCAGCACCATTGAGAAGAGCCTGGATCCATCCCTATTACATCCTCCCTTCAGATAATCAGAGACATTGATGAAATCCCCTCTTATACTTACTTCCCACATTCTTTTTCTTTATTCTGAAGACAGCAAATGACTTTGATTTACCAAAATCCACCTTAAAATGGAGTACAAATTCAGATGGTAGGATAGTCAGTGATACCAAGGACAGAATGCATAACATCCTTTCTAATCCCCTCTTTCTGTGTATAGGGAAAGCCACAGGGATATACAGATTAAATGTAGGAAACCAAAGAATTTCTGTACTGCAGTGGAGGGTGTTACAAAGCGACGGCATTGCATCCAAATACCTTTTCCTTAGCATGTGAACAGGAGTTTTGTAATGGAGTTGCTCTGTTTTGCTGCCACCACACAGCCACAGACCCTCCTCTGCCATGGGCCATATCTTGCATAAGGATGAAGCAGAGTTTCTTGCAGGGAAGCAAGTGGTGTGTCCACAGTGCGCTGCAGGGGGACAGAAGGGATTGCTCTGCCTGCTCTATCCAACTCTTCAAATGCACTCAGACTTCATGTTACTATTTTCTCTACACTGGATAGCCAGACAGCAAGGCCTTGGGCATCTGGCAGCACTCAGCAGAGGGGTGACGTTCACATAAATCCATGCAAACACACTGTCTCACAGGTATGTGTCCATCTGGACACTCTCTTTTCATTTTGCACCTTATGGCGCGCAGCAGGCTATGACCGTCATCCTTGCATTTTTCTTCCAGTTCCTTTGCTACTTCCTGGGCCAGGAAAGAATTTACTGCTGTGAGCTACACTGAACAATTGAGCAAGTGAATGGAGAAAGGCAGCACCACAACAGGGAGGACTGGGACCCAAGCTGTGCCTCTAGTTGCTCAGGGAGAAGGAATCAGGCAGTCCAAGGGACAGTGCAGGAACACTGTGCCTCTCTGTAGGGATCTTTCACTGGCCTTCTTCTACACCAGTAGAGGCAGGTGTCACCACAGCCTTGCCCGAGGAACATGGACCTGCTCTGCTCCCTCCCTGCTCACATGCTGCCTGGTTGCATCCCTTGCATGAGAAAAGACCAGTCCCTCCAGTCAACTCATCTGGAGCAGTGGTGAGGTCTGGGACTCCATATTCTTCTCTGAGGAAGATTTAATCTGTCTGGCTCTTAATACCACCCTGTTGCTCTTTGATCAGAGATTATTTAAGCTATTATTGAAATATTGTGTTCAGACTTCTATTATGGCTAATATTCACAGAAACAATGCTCCCCACTAGCTGAGCAAATAATGTTGAGCTATTTGTTTTAGACAGAATTCCACGTAATCACTTTATGTTACTTTCACACCGCTGATCACAAACAATGACACTTTTCCAGGCCTACAAATAATTACTGGGAATCATTTTTCAGCAACATTTCCAGCAAGCTTCTACAGTGAAAATTAATTTGCAGCACTTCCAATTCCTAGGCATTTCTTTAAGAATCAGACATCTGATTGGCTTTGGGGTTTTGCATTCTGATGAGTGTCAGCCTTTCTCACTGTGTTTCCATTCTTTACGTTTTAACCATGTTTGCAAAATGTCAAACATCTAAAGCAGTTTGTCTTTTGTCAGATACGGAAGATTATTGTCTGTAATGATCAGCAGCCATTAACCTGGCTGAATCCATGCTCTTTATTTGTTAGTTCTACTATGGACACCTTGGGTCCCAGGTTGAGGCAAGCTTCTCGAGCTTGAGCATTAGCACAGTATCGTTTTTATTGCAAAATTGTTTAGAGTAGCAAATACAGAGTCAGAGCAATGACCACAGACCAAGACTAAATGTTTGTTGATGCTCCTCAGTTTAGATACCTAACATGGCATATATGGACATGTATTTTCAAAGTAGAGTTACATAGTCCAACCCGAAAAATTAAGCTGCAGACGTGAGGTATAGATCAGGCTTATTAAATTAGTAGACACAATTGACAATCCTGGAACTTTGCCAAAAAAGTTCTTGTCAAGGTTTATTTTGTTGTTGTTGTTGTTGTTTCAATTCAGTTTGTTTTTTCAAGTGCTCCTGAGAATCATAGAATCATCACAGAATCATAGGATGGTTTGGGTTGAAAGGGACCTTAAAGATCATCTAGATCAATCCCTGCCATGGCAGGAAAACCTTCCACTACACCTGTTACTACAACAGGTGGTGGCTCAAAACCCCTCGAAGTTGGCCTTGAAAACTTTCAGAGATGGGACAACCTGCTCACCTTTTTTTGTTTATTAATTTTTAATAAAGATTTCATAAAGTTGTTTCTGAGCTATATTTTGGAACTAGTACACTTCAACTGCTGCCCCACTTAACAGAGAGAATTTGCATTGTTGAGATTCATCATGCATTTGAACACTGTTGTATGGTAAATCTAATAATCCAAATTATTGTTTGCTAATCCAATTAAGTATTTTAATTAAACTGCTCAAAGTTCAGTGCTGCTGTGAGGTTTTATATCTGCCTCTTAGTTCATTTTATTTTATAATTTTTAGGTGCTGTCAGATGACAGAACTCTAGCTCAGAAAAACAAAGGTGAGGTGTCTGTATATTGGCATACTGAGTGGGTAGCTCTCGAACACTCCCGTCACTCTTTCCTGAGCAGTCAAGTGAGATAAAATTGCAGATCCTATCATTAGTTAAGGCATCCAGTCCATTCCTCTGCCACTGGCTCACTCCTGGTTGTATATTTACTTCTATTTCCTTGTGACCATCACCTAGACTTCAAATCTGCTCAGAATACTCCTATGGGATCTGGGCCCAAACTGACGTGAAAGCTTTGTTACATAAACTAGAAAAGCCCAGAAATAGACTGAGGGAATGCACATGAACTCTGTTAATTCCACCTAAAAAAGGCAAACTGAAGTATACCTGAGCTGGCATTGCTTTATACTTGACAAAAGAGCCCTACTGTTTAAGCACACTCTTTACTCCACAACGTGTCTTGTTACATCTATTCTCATTTTTCTGGAACAGAAGGAAGAGGAGAATGGTAACTCCTCTGTGGCCAGATATGGGAACCATTTCCCTCCATATGAGAAAGAGTGACCCACACAATACTCTCTTTTTCCAAAGAAAAGTGGGAGGGAGGCAGAAAACCAACCTTCCCAAGTGGAGAGGTCTGATGAGCTGTTACATGCCCGTGTGCTGCTTTCAGGGTCAGCAAGAGCTTTGAGCTAGCAACCAACTCTGCTCTGAGAGTGCAATCTTTCCTTTTTCCCTATGCACAAATAGTGCTGATTCTGAACCAACAAAAAGTGACTGACCATCCTCTTTGGCAAGCAATATGACTGTGATTACTCCTCCTCTGCTCATAGATGGGATATCAGATCTTGTCTCCACTGGGTGGATGGAAACAAAAGCAGTACAACTCACTACAGGCATAGGAGTATGACAGGCACTCATCTTTCCTGACACTTCTCAGGAGGAAGACAAGCAGAGATTTATCTCTGCTCCCTGCTTCTACAACACCACCACTTAGACAAGAAAAAATATAGAAAAGCAGCTCTATATTTCTTTTATTTTATCATAGGGAGCTTTACTCTTTTCTTTGCCAAGTTCATATTGTCAGAATAATTTATTTAACTTTAAATTATATTAAACATTAATTCTTTTATTTTGAGGTGATTTTCATTTTGAAAGATCTTACACCTCAAAAAGTCTCCTCCAAATCTGCTTCAGGACTAGAAAGAGCCATTTTCCTGCGGTGATGTGGGATGTTAGACAACCCTGCAGCTTGATGGGTGAAGAGCCAGGTTCCATGCTGGCAATGGGCTTCTCATCAACTGCCAATTGAGATTTGTAAAATTATACATAGGCTGATAGCTGAGATCTGTAATTGTGCTATTAACTGTGACTGCCAAAGGAGGCCGTAGGAAGATTACAGCCAGCAGGCCACCACTCTTGTTAGCATGATCATTAGCTCTGTCCTGCATCAGCATTTAGGATGTGCTTCACCTGGGACTGGACTTCAAGGCCACCCAGTGCCACCAGCAGCCCAGATACCCATCTGTCACGATGTATTCCTGCTGTGGAAAGCTTGGTGTTGGTGTAGCACAGCTTGCAGTGTCTGCTTAGTCAGTGGCTTCACTTCATCCTACAGGTTACTTGAGATCTGGTGTGTGGCGGCTATATCCCTGCTCATCCTTTCCCCCCCACCTCCAGCAGAAGCAGCCAGGGAGCTCTTCTCACCCTTTCTGATGCAGCCTCTGTGTCTCAGAACTGGAGGCACTACCCCTGCACAGCTCCCAGCTCTCCCAGTAGACTGGGCAGAACTCCAGTTTGGGATTCTGTTTGGGACTGCAGCCAGGCTTATCTTATCTGCTGAGGGTTTTGCCTGAAACTAGGCCTGAAGGGTTTTCAGTCCTCACAAGTGAGGGGGAGTTTTTGTCTGACTTTTTACCAGAGGAGGCTATACTGCTCTGGGTTTCATTCCTTTTAGGTAAACAACTCTTTAGTCTGTGTAAATGTGCCTCCAAGCAGGTATAGATATATTTTCGGATCTGAATAAATACCTCAGCTACACATTTGATCTTGGCAATCGGGGAGTTATTTCACCATGCAGGATGAAGATGGACTTTGTAACATGGGTAACTTTCCAGAGATACACTTCTGTTCTAGCTTAGACATGGAAGTGTTCCTTTCTGGGCTATCTGAAGCCGCTAAAGTAATTTCTTTCCATCCAATGTGCTTTAAAGAGATATAGTTTTCACGCTTACAAAAAACCAAAATTTTCATGATCGGGTCAGAGAAAGAATAAAATGCATGCTTAGTTTCTGAGTTTGGGGGAAGTGTGATAAGCATGAGAGTCAGAGAAAGCACATGGTGACACTAAGCACTAGGCATGGCTGGGTAGAGTTCTGTTTCTTCTGTTGCTCTTGGAAAATAAAACAGGAACACCTTTTTCCCCGTGCCTAAGTGGGCGTTTCACAGAAACTGACTGGCTGAGGGGCCCAGCCACACTCATCCCAAAACACAATTTTCTGAGAAGCTAGTCTTTGAAAGAATGTGTGCATCAATAAGTAAGCACTTTCTCCATCCTATTTTTATTTTTTATAACCTGAGAGGTGAGTCCTTCTCCCACAGTGAAAGAACCCTTGGTAAACTCCAGCCTGGGAGCCCAGCCACTCCTAATATTAGCTTGCACCATTATGTAAATGCAGCCCTGGTGTTCCCACAGTCTGGGGAAGGACCCAATCCCAGCTTCCCACAGCATCCAAGAGCTGCCTACAGCCTGTGCTCTGCCACCACTGAGGACTGCAGCACTTGTCTACGCTTAGTTCTGACTTGGGTTTTACCAGCTTCTGTCACTGGATGTACTTGTTGCAGCTCTGCACTTGAGAGTCTCCCTCTGCTCCAGTTTTCAAATGCAATAAAACATTAATTGCTGAGAATACACAACTTCAGCTGCTAATATTTAAGAAAGACAGTGAAAGCAAGATTTCAATCATAATGCTTTACCTCAATGCCTACATATAAACCTATATGTAACTTTCTGTTTATCTTTTCTGGATAACTGTATAAACCTGCCCAGCAATTTCAAAAGACATAAAACCACAAAACCCTGGGGTTTTTTTGTTTTGTTTTGGTTTTTTTTGTTGTTTGTTTGTTTGTTTTGTTTTTGTTTTTGTTTTTTTAATTTAATCTATCCCAAGAAACCTGAGGAAACATTAGACCTCTGACAAAAAGCAAGCAGTCCATTTCTCCACACTCAGGAGCTATTCCAGTAGTGCACTGAAACTTTCCCACTCAGGTCAAACACACCGTATTGACTCCATTTCTCCACTAAATAAGATCCTAGCCTGGACACTATGGAACTCTAACATTACAGGGCTCCAAGATGACAGCTTGTGTTTGGCTCAAAGGTTCTGAGATAAGTTTCGAGCCCTGGCTGAGATGGCAACATGTTGGTATGGCCCTGTGGAGAACCAGGTCCAGAAGAGTTGAAATCTCTTTTCTTCCCACCTCTCTTCAAAAGGCCCCCCACCTCCCTGGAGCACAGGAGAACAGTCAGTACTCCTCACCCTATCACTGATCCTCTTACATCATGCAAGGCAACCTCAGTGAACAAATGTTTACAGCCTAGTCTACTCTCCCATTTAATTTTGCTCATCTATGATGGTGAGAATACCTAAATATCCAAACAGAGAATACTTATGGTTGCCTGCCTTTTAGCACAATTTTTTTTACGCCTGCCTCTATAACTGTAAACATGGGAATCAAACATCTGCTGTGCTTTCAGCAGGAGAAGATATTACAGTGAGGTACAACTACTAACACTATTTCTGGCTCAGATTTTTTTTTTAATTGCAAAGAGTTTTAACACAATTATCTTATACACAATATAAAAGAACTTACATTTAAACAGGCTTACAGTTATTTTCACTGCATCTTAATAATTTGAATGACACATGCCTTACTCTTTTATGAGCTGCCAGGGTAAAAGAATCCTGTCTAGAACAGCAAAATTTTCTCTGCATGGCTTCACAGCAGTGAAGAGGAAAGGAACCCTTGACAAATCTGCAGTCTTCACCTACAGTAGCCCAGGGACTTTCAGGTCTGGAAGTGGTCCTATTGTCAAGGTATAAGACAGATATTTTCGGTGCTGCAAATGTTAGAAGAGTTCAAACATTCAAACTTGTAAAGGAGTCAGAATCATGTCATTGCTGTTGAAAGAAATCTGCATCCAGTCAACTGAGTGAAAGTGCGGCTGAAGGCACACCAAGTATTTTGGAGAAAATAACTATGGGGATTGTTGTTCACATAAAAATGATGCTATGAAAATTTATTTGTTCATTTCAGGCAGAACTCACTGTATCAGTCTATTTTTTTTTTTTAGAATGACTTGATTTTTAGATAGATTTCTTCTGTGCTGTAATGCAGACTACACTTAAGGGAAATAGAGCTAAACAAAGAAATAGTCATTTCCATTTCTTCAGCAATGTGTTGTAATACTGCCAAAGTTATCAAACTTTCTTATGAAAATATAAAAATATTTCTTTATAATTAAGCCACAGGATACATAAAAGTTATTATATTAATAAATTATATATTTTTTTAACTTCTCTGGCTCAAGATGTAGTAGCCAACACTTTGCTGTGTGTTATTATGCAAACCTGTCTTCTGAGCAGGAGCAGCCCTTCATGTTTATATTTTAGAGGAAAAATATCTTTCTGAATCACTGACTTTAGAAAGATGAGAAAAATAAATTTATTTCTCTGCATGCCTGGGATTTACTGTGCTTCCTCCTGATAAATTTGAAGGATACAAATTTCATTCCAGTGACATAAGGAGTATCTTTCTGATCTTTCTGCATGCTCCAGCCAGTCCACATGACTTTAGTTTTGTTACTGGGAAAGGGCTTCTGAAAACCTGCCAGAAGCTTTTCCCAGTGATTCCAACAGGTAAATTGCCATAGGCATGAGATTATCTCAAGACAAAGATGACATGAAGCCCCTTTTCTACCCTTCGGCAGCATCACAACCCTTCCTGTGGTCTAAATGTCTCTCCACCTTACACTGCCATCATCTGACAGAGGATCCAGAGAGACTAAAAACACCTTTAAATAAAAAGGTGTTTATGTGACAAGAGAGAGAAAACAGACTCAGAAGAATGTTAGAGTGATCTGATGCCATTGCTGCAAGATGGCATATGACAGTGTGTCCACAGCACAGTGCCTGGCAATAAAGGAGGAAAATGCTGGGCAAGAAGGACCCTCTGTTGACAGTACATGTGCATTATTAACATTTGATGGAGGAAGGGAAGGAGAGGAGAAGGATTCAGAATAGATTTCCTTCAGCTGGTGTTGTAGTTCTTATGAAATGAAAACTCCACAAACTCAGTAGGAAAGTAGCTTGTCAGGAGACTTTATTGATCAAGTAGATGTTAAGTTGCAAAAATCTCTAAAAGATTTTCCCCTCCAGGTCAAATATTATGAAGAGACATTTCCAATCTTACCACAGATTTTACTTTTTTTTACTGGGATAAATTTATATTTGTGTCTGATAATCAATCTAGGAAGCTAAAGTTCATACAAACACAAGAGAGGAGTGTATGCTTTCCCCCAGTTGTGCCATACAACAGAAATGAAAAGCTGTGCTGTGGGGTAAGTGATTCAGTCCTCCTACAATTTTCCTATTTCAAACACCAATGCAGCATTACTATTGCAGCAGATTCCTGTTCATTTGGAAGTAGATGGTGGTGTTTCATTCTATACTCAGGTTATCAGTCAGATATAAATAACATTTTAATTAAAATATATTTTACATCCTAAAATGAAAGGTTTGCTGTTTAGGAAAATGCTGTTAAAAAAAAATAGAGTTAGAGAACATTTCTACTTTATGAAACAACTTTGTAATATGTTAAGTTTGGTTCCACATCCCTCAGCAAACCCCATGCTAGATAATGTGGGATTAGAAATAAAATTTGAATTTTTAAAAAATATATTTTCATTTAAACTATTGGCACTGACAGTTCAGTCTTTCAGTTTGGATTTTTCCTTCCTGTTTTCTTGTTATTGATAGACACAGGACAAATAAACTGACTCAGCAGCCTTGTCAGCAGCTTCATCTTTTTCTTTTTTTGTCGCTTTTTAATCTTTGTTCCCTCAGAAATACTTGCTCTTATTGACTCATCTCTTCACTTGTTGACTAGTTTGCCTGCAACAAGTTCCCTCTCTTGAAGTACAGTACCTGAAGTACAGGCTGTCTCCTGTCCCTCTTTCTTTCAAGCAGTTCAACAGGTGAAAGAGCTAAAGTCTCCAAATGATGAGAGGATCTCCCTTCTGCCATCAGCCTAAAATCTAGTGGATTGGAGTGGAGTACCCAGAGTATCTGACTTATGCTTCTTTTAATTAACCACATCTAATGTGATGCTTGTTCATTACAACCTTCACCTTTGTATTATTGCTCAGTAGATTTTTAATACATATTGAAGGTTTCCAGCAGCTCTCATAAGTGGTTCGTTGCCCCATCAGACCTACACAAGGTATCATTCAGTGTTGCAGTGTCAGTCAAAGGTATTTTTGTTGCAAATTTTAGACCTTATTAATTCATGTACAGCATAAGAAGCCATGGATATCTATTTTCAGTGGAGATATAATTAAAAGATGCATAATTACAGTGAGAAAATATTCCTAGAAAACGTTACTCTTTCAGCACGTGATGTTTCCTTACAGGTAATATTCTGAGCAGTTTTCTAGGCTCACCAAAGATTAATATCAGAACAGTTCACCAGTGGAAAGATGCCTCAATTTTTCAGCAGAGTATCTGTTATCTTTGAAAATTTAACACAGCATTGTTAAACAAAAACTTTTTTCATTAATGCTTTTAAATCTAATCATAAATTTGAATATAAATAATATTCAATATTATTTATATGCATTGAAGTCAGTACAAACCTGATAAAATTCTCACTAAAGGAAAGAACATATGATTAAGACATATTAACCCTGCTTATTAGATAGAAGGGAGGCATTGCAAAGTGTTCACTCATCAAGAAACATTTTCTCTCTGTAGATTTTCTAAATGAAAGGTTTTTGTTCTTACATGTTTATGAACAAACCTCTCCGGATATACAAGAAAAGCTCTTTGAGTGAACACATTTATTCTTCAGTGAGCTACTATTTTATTTATTCTGACCAAAAAAATATATTTTTCTTATATATAGATTAACATGAACACCAATAGCTGCCAAAAATCATGCCTACTAAAACACTGATATTCCAAACGGAGAAGTAATATTGTTTTTCTTAATGGAGGACGTTTGAAACCCTTAGAGTAGAACATGATAAAGGAAAGTCCTGACTACCTATGATCATGTGGTACCTCTGCAGGAATTTATCCACCAGCTCCAGCATAGTGGCCCTACGATTTGCATAACTTTCTGCCCATTCAAACACATATTTCCATCACAATTGTATGACAGAGATTCTTAGTATTTTTCTCTGCTGTTAAACAGCTGCTGCCTTTCAGTGTTGGTAAAACAGTTCTACGCATAATTTTCCTTTTTTCAAATGAAAGTGCTTTGGGATCTCTCCAGCTGAAAGATGGACTAGAAATGCAAATTATCCTTAGCCACGTAACTCAAAATTACCTTTGTATTTTATTCTAAATCTGTATCTGGATATATAAAATCCTGAACACTTGTGACATTAGACCCGTTCATATAGCTGACATGCTTTTGGGGAAAATAAACAGATAGAACTGCCAGCTGCTGCATGAACGTTGTAATGGAATGAGTGCTAATGCTGAAAAGCATTTCCTTTAATGAAAATTTTGATTAAAAATTTTAATTAATGTATGTGTTTAAAAAAAGCCACAGAAAATTAATATCCAAAAGCTTGAGTGAATTTATGTCATAACTCCTCAAGTTTATTTCCACCCCCCCCCCCCCCCCCCCCCAGTTTTATTAACACAGACATTTGGGTTTGCACCAATACTCTTTGTTTATGTAAGTTTCCTCCAAGTAATGACTGTAACAAAACATACCCTGGCAGAACCTTGCAAAATATAAGCCTGTTTAAGTTACTCAGTAAAGATAACATTTCTTCAAAAATGCAGAAAAAGAAACTCTAGCTGCATGTAAATTAATTCAGAACACTCCTTTGCATAGAGTGAAAGTCTGGCAGGCCAGGAAAAATCCACAAATGTGACTGCAGTGACAGAAGGTAAAACAAGAAAGAGGTCTCTGATGCCCAGGCAGCACATGCATGACCTGTGCAGGAGAAGTCTCTTCACAGAACTGTCAATAGCTTTGCTCCCCCATCCCCATGACATGGTTGCCTCCATTTCCAAGCTTTCCAAAAGCTTCCAGACAAGATTTGAACAAAAACAAAACACTGAATGAAAGAGCAAGAATAAAGTGCCCATCAAAATTTTATGTAGTTATTTAGCTACAAATACCAACAGGGGCCCCCATGGTTAGAAATTCCCCATCTTGCTGCTACTACACCAATGTCAGGAAGGATTTTGGTAAATGCTCTCCCATTTAAACACTGCTCAGCACCATGGCAAAACCATGGGTAAGACTGGTCACTTCCAGGGGAGAACTTCAATATGGGCTAGGAAAAATGGCTTGCCTAGGTCACCACCTCTCCTGTGGAAGTAATCAAATCATGGCTTCTAGAGGAGACTGGAGTACTCCATGGGAGGGTGATGTTGCAGTGGAAGGCTATTTTGATTGAGATTTAAAGGAAATGCCCTTAACTACAGTACAGGTGGGGACCATGGCAGTTTTGGCTTGTGTTTCTTACTGGAAAGCAAGCAACTAGCAGGCACTCTGAGGAGGGACTGCAGGACAGGTGCCAGCAAACCAAACCCCTTCAGGGCCTGTCCATCTGAAAATGGAGAGAGGATGTAGATGGATGTATAAATCTGAATATAAATGCTAGTTTCAATACTTCTCAAGGCATCCTGAGTACCACTGTTGCTCAAGGTTTTTGTTTCATGGCTAAAGATAGCTCTGCTGGTTACATGAGACAAAATAACAGTGGAATTGTTTTACTCCAAGAGAGGCTGGATACTAAGGAACCAGCTTTATTTCCACCCACAACTAGCTCCTTCTAAAAGATCCTTTACTGTGAGCATTACCTTGTATTTCTTAACACAAGCCTCGATGAGACCTCAGCATCTCTGTGGCAGTTCTGTAAGTGCAGGACTGCCTCGGGGGTACGGCCACTGACCTGCAATCAGGTGTGCTGCTAATGTAAGTCAAACAAGCCTACATTTACGCATTTTAAAATACCAGACTTCTGTTTCCATGACAGAATTTGAAAGAGACAAAGGGCTGAAATCTCACAGCTTCAGAGCGAAAAAGATTTTTAGCGTGGAAAAAGATTTGCTCAGTTTTCTGCCAGTCCAGTCCCAAGTGACACAAGACCTCTCTTCCACCCCACTCTCCTTTGCGCCAGAATTGCTGTAGCTCCCTCAAGAGACAAGAGTATTTCTGCTGAATTTCCAACTCTTTAGATAATCTATGCTGCTTCTGGTATGCAAATGAGCTTAATGGGACTGGGATACCGCCACAGTGTTCAAAGCAGTGGAAGTACCCCAAGGTACGCTGCACCACACAGGATCTTAAAGAAAATGGAAATTCTGCACCCAATTCAAGGAAAAAAATGGCAAAAAAGCCCCGTAATATGTAATAAATATCTGCTTTTGATTATGTACATTAGCAGGCAGAAATTAGCACCTTTCCACTCTGTTTCTATAAAAGCTCTTTTATGCAGCCATGAAGTGCAGAAGGGCTGCGAGTAGATCTCTGCCAAGGATCATGCAGTTTAGTGACGGTCTTGGCTGATGAGACACTTCAAGACCTGATCCAGGGCATTGAAGGAACATGGAAAGGGATGCAGAAGCAGCAGGGCAGCAGGCAGTTACCTAATACTATCAAGTCTCAATAAAAAATGACAAGCTGAGACATTTTGGAAGGCTTTTTGAATACCAAATAGGACAATGCTTGTGCAAACGAGCCTGGAAGTGAGGTTAAGAGAAATAAATTCACAGCAGAATAAAAACCCAAAGCCACACTTCAGAAGCAGCACATTATTTCAGTTCAAAACTCTTAAGACCACATCTGACCATAGGGTGAAAGAATTAGCCTCACTGATTGTTTCTTGCAAGCCATTGATACACGTCCAGTATTTTATATGTAGCAATTGAGCAGGGAGGCTCCCACCCGAGCCAGAAAACATAAATCTTTTAACTTTTCGGCAGAGCGACGGTGAGAGTATTTGTACGTATGGATTTGCTGTGACAGATAAACAAACCCGTACTCTTTCCTCACAGCTACAGAAGCGAAAGGGAAAAAAACCCCGGGAAGGATCGGGAGAGTCTGGTTTTTCCATGGGGACAACTTCTCACAGCGGTTTCCTTGAACCACCAACCCGCGCCGATCGCAAAGGCAAACGCGGGGGCATTCCCACGCACCGGGCAGAACGTGTCTGCGCACAGGGGATGTAGGCGGCGGCGGGAGAGGGGCGCGGCGCGGAGCCCTCCTCCTCCCGGCGGGATCCGCCGCTTCGGCCCCCTTCAACACAGCCGAGACCCGTCCTTCTGCTTGCGCCCAGTCGTTCAACTTCCCCTTGTCTTTTATTTTCAACTATCCTCACCCGTCCCCTCTCCCACCCGTCCGAAGGGGCGGAAGCGGCAGACGGGCGCGGGGGGGGGGAACGCAAAGCGGAGAGCGCGGCGCTGAGCCGGGGCCGCCCGGCAAGCCCGGCCGGGCAAAAGGGCTCCGTGCCCGCGCCGCTTCTCTGCCCTCCCCGGCCCGGCGTCGGTGGCGGAGCCGAGGCAGTTTTTGGAGACGAGGAGCAGCGCGGCCCGGCCCGGCCCGGCTCTTCCCCAGCCGCGCTGCGGAGCGCCGCTCACCCCGGCCTCCCGGGCAGGTGGCCGCCCGCCTCAGCAGCTCCCCCTGCCCGCCACGCCGCTCGCACACCCCGGTGCGCGGCGGCGGGAGGGGCCGCGTCCCGTCCCGCCCCGCCGTGCCGCTGCCGGGCGGCGCTGCAGAGGGCGGAGCGGGCGGCGGGGCGGTGCGGCCGGCGCCCGGCGCGGGCTGGCTCCCGGCGGGCGGCGCTGCTGCGTTGCTCTGGGAGGCGCCGCGGGGCCGGGCGCGGAGCTGCGGGCTCGGGGGTGTGAGCGGCCGGGCAGGGCGCCCCCAGGATGCTGCGGTTCCTGCGCAGGACCTTTGGCCGGCGGTCGATGCAGCGCTACGGGCGAGGAGCCGGGCGCGGAGCCGGGCGCGGTGGGCTCGGCGGCGAGGGGGACGAGCGGGACGGGGGGCTGCGAGGAGCGGCCGCCGCCGTCGGCTCGGGAGGCTTCCCCTCCTCGCCGCTTCCCGGAGGGGTCGTGCACAGCGCCGGAGCGCCCGTCCACATCCCGGCGGCCGGCGGCAGCAAGCCGGTGCTGCAGTGCCGAGTCCTTCTCCTGGACGGGACCGAAGTCAACGTGGAGCTGCCGGTGAGTAGCGTGCGCTTACCTCCGCCGCCTGCAAAACGGCGCCTGCAGCTACCCTCTCCCCTCCTCCGCATCGTCGTCCCCCCCGCTCCCTGGCGACGGGCACCTGCGAGTGCCCCCCCCCGGCCGCACAACAGGCGCCGTTTCCCGGGAAAGCCTCGCTAGTTTCGTCCTTTCCTCCGCGGGCGCCCTCGCCGCCCTCCCCGCCTGCATGCACCTGCTGCCAGGTGCGCGGCGCGCTTCCCCGCCATGACCGCCGCCCGCCCCCGTCCTGCCTGCCGGAGCCGTCTGCGCCCTTCTTCCATCTCCCCGGAGCCGCCGGGGAGATGGGCACCCGCTCTCCTCCTCCTCCCCTGCGCAGCCGAAAACAGCCCCCCGCAGCGCTGCCTTCCGCGGCGCCTCTCCCGCCGGGAGGGGCCGTCCCCGCGGTGCGGGCGCTACCTGTCCCCTTCCCCGGCTGGTGCGGGGGGCTGAGCCCGCCCGACGGCACCGCCGGCCGTGGGGGGCATCCCGGTGCGCCGGGCGGGGGGGAACGGAGCCTCTGCGGGGCAGCGGTGCCTTTGGCCTCGCCGCCCTGCCGCTGCAGCCCCCAGCCCCGAGCACCTGTGGCGCCGCGGGGAGAGCGAGGCGCGGCCGCGCTGCCCCCTCCGTGGCGCGGTCTCCGGGGGGTCGCCGCCTCCTTCTTGTCCTTAGTTCGTGTTTCCCGGCGCCCCCGCTGCCGGGGCCGATTGAAGGGCCCTCCGGCATGCCCGAGGCGCTGTCCCCGTCCCGTGACGCCCGGGTGCGGGGCCGGGCCCAGGGGTGAGCCCGGGCGGCTCCGGGGGTGCAGCCCAGCCCGACCCGGCCCGCGGGTGCGCGGACGGTGCCGGCGCTGAACTTTCTCCCCTCCGCCGCCGTGCAGGAGGAATGGGGAAGGAATGGTGCTGGCCTGCGGGGCTGTGCGTGTGTTGTTTGTGCCTGCTCGCTGGGGTTGGGCCGCGTTTGTAGGTGTTTCAGCATCCCCAAAGCCCGTTGTATGTCCTTCCGTCTCTCTTAAAGGCAGCTGTGTGGTGTATATCGGTAATCTGCAGTTTTGGCTTTTTCACTCTTCACAGCTCCTAAATGTCACTCATGCTTTTTTTTGCTGACCTTTTCTGTCCGTTTCAAAATCCAGGTTTCCCATGAACTAGTATAGAAGTTTATCATGCTTTTAAAAGAATTTAATCTTCTTTCCGTTTCAACCCAAATAGTCACTAGCCCTTAAGTTTGGTCTCCAAAACACAGGTGGGAGAAGTTAGTAGTAGTAACAACCTAAGAAATTGTGCACTGCTTTCGTATCCACCGGTATTAAAAGAAGTTTTTTTCAAGAGTACCTTTAGACTCTTGTTATGTGCTTTTCATATTAGCTGTCATCTGTATATATTGGCATCATTTCACTGAAACATGGAATTTGGTAACGCTATTGTTTCTGCTTAAAAGAAACAGAAGAGATTGAGTAAGACTCTTACAAGTGAATACAGAAGTATGTAAACGGAGCCACCTAGAGATATTTGCTGCAGCATTATCAGGCCTCCCTTGCCTATGGACTACATTGCACATTTCCACGTATTTGAAATGCTAATACATTTCCTCTCCTCACATCTCCTTCACAACTTGCTCCACTCCTCCAAGCATCTCAGCACAAATCTTTTATAAAGTAGACTTGATGGTTGTTAAGGGTTATGATTGTTATGATTGCTAAGGGTTTGCTTATAGAGGTCTATGTCAATAAGCTTGGTAAATATTTTTTTAAGGTTATATTCTGATTTTCAAAGGTTAGATGTTGCTGTAGAGCCTGTTTAACATCGTCTGAGGATTTGTAGGATCAGAAGATGAGGTAATGACACTCTTAGTCCTTGAGTACTGAAAACGTATGGACATATCTGCTTGGTCCAGTAAAGAAGCTGTAGAGCACTCTTGCTAGAACTGGTCTCCAAATGAAGCTTGGACTTGCCAGTGCTCTCAGAATGTGAGCTGCACATGTGGTGGTTGTAGCTCAGCTGTCCAAAGACAGAGTAAGAAGTTGACTTTTTTTCTTTTTTTTTCCCACCCAAATTCCTAGACTGATGGAGGACTTTGGAGCATGTAATAGCTGTCAGTGTTTTGAGGATTGAAAAACTCTTCTGCTGAATTACATATCTGTTTCTCATGGTTTTTTTCCTTTCTTTCACAGAAAGTAACACCCACACTGAGAGTTAGAAAAACTGAAAGAGGAATTTATAGAAGTTGATCTGTTGATCAGTAAAGTTTCCCTGAGCTTTGTAGGTCGAGATTTTGTAGGAATAGGGCATGAAACAGAAAGTGCTTTAGTACTCAAAAGCTGATGTACGGGACTGGTTAAGCTGAATGAATTGAGTATCATCTCTTAAAAAAAAGTGTACGGTCGTTTCTTTCAGCTCAAATTTTATCAAAAGGAGGGAGTGTGGGCTTCATCACCAATCAGCAGCTTACTCATGAAGTCAAGTGCAGAGATGATTGCAGAGGATTTCACTGTGGTGCTGATTGTGTTTGCAAGCACTTATTTTAGGAGATACTGGTATCTATAAAATGTGTTATTCATGCTGGCATTGCACCCCTCTTGCCTTTCTAGTTGAAAAAGGAACTTGTTGATATTAGAACACAATACTCTTGCAGCTACAACTTCTTAGGCTGTCTTTAAGACTTTGTTTAGAAGTAATTGAAAGGTTTATTAGATTTCAAAGACTACAGGGTTTATTTGGTTGTGTGGAGGAATGTCAGAAAAGACATGACTGGAGGAAAACTAGCTAGCTATTACACAGAAAAAGGGTTCAGGGTTTTTTTTTTCCTAGTTATTGTTTCTTTTTTTTTTTTTTTTTAATATTCCAATGAAACTGAAACTTTTGTCCAAGTTAAATGTATCGTGTTCTGCCGAAGTGTTTTCTTATAGGTGGGGGCTGCTAGAAAAATAAATCCTACATCAGTAAATTGGTAACTATCTTTGTGGTTAATGTTATAATTTGTGTGAGAGTGTCTGTATTGGAAAGTACATGTCTTACAAACCCTTGTCAGCTTATGGTGGTAATGGAAGTAGAGATCTACCCTGATCTCCAAGTTCTTCCTTAGCTCATTCTTCTCCAGCAGTAGTGAACTAGAGTCTTCTTCTTTATCTGTGCTTCCACACCCTCTTTCTGCTGGAACATTTGCACTTTATTCTTTTTACTGCATGTGCTCTGCCCTTGGACTACCCCATCTGCTAGCCTGCATCTCTATATGCTGTGTGCTCTTTCATTTGTAGGTGTTCTCTGGCTTTCACAAACTTGTTTCATACTCAGCTGCCCTCACACAAATGTCAATGTAAGATTATTCTAAGCACTGCAGATACCCCTGGATAATGGCTTCTATACTCAGCTTCTTGCATGAAATTTCAAGGATTGCTTCATGATGCTGGCTTTTTTTCTTCACTTTTAAGGCAAGAAAAATGTACTTTAAAAGTATTCTTTCTAAATAGAATAAAGCACTGGCTGGCTTTTTAAACCCACAAGCTCCTCAGGGCCCTGTATTGAATGTGAGATGCTATTAAGGTTGGATCTGTTATACAGGAGTGAGTGGCAGTTGACCAGTTCTGTCGCTGCGGGGTGATTTCCCATGGGAAGGGGAGCATAAATGGTGTCATTACTTCTTCTTGACCTGACACCACGTGTCTGCACATCTGAAATCTAGTGATGAGAACTGGTGCAGGGAAGAAAAGACTTCAATTAGAAACCATCCCGCCTCCTCACACATAGTCTGTGTGTTCCCTTTTACCACTGGAAACCTGTTCAGTGTTGCACTCACACTGGAGGCTGTTACCTGGTCAGAGTTTTCCACTTGGTCGTTGGTAGATAGAAGGCTCACTTGCTCACTGTTGCCAAAACAGTCCTGCCTCTGTTTTTCTGGAGGACTCGTGACTTCTTAATGAAAGAAAAACTGGTTGTAGGTGATGCTGTGTTCTTACAGAAAGAATGCAAGGAGAGAGCATTGACATTTAGGCAGCAGTGATGGTGCCTGCTAGTTAATACATAGGTGGCTCTCAGATAAAGCCAAAAAGTCAAATTTTTCTTAACTCTGAGGCATGATGGCTGACATTTCTAAAAACTGAGCCTTTGATTTTTAATTAGGTGCATCTTATGAAAACTTAAAGGGCAGATATGAAAGATGGCTATTCAGTGGGACTGTCCAAAGTAGCAGGAATTAATGTTGTTTAATGGTGTTGAAAACAGTATTTTCTGATTAACTGTGGGAGGGCAGGAGGAGAATGAACATGTGTAGAGTGTTCTTGACTTTCTGTAGCCTTAAGTGGGGTAAAAGAAGCAGCAAATGGTAAGCTTCTTCCACTATGAAAATCCTCATCCTGCAAAGCAGATCTAAGATAACTTACATTTTCTCTGATGTGAATCCACAGCAGTCAACGTGTTGTCTGTCATTAATACTTCTTTCTAAAAATCTTTTTGCTCTGATAAATTCCTCTGCTGCTGTGAGCACCATTACAAAGACTTGTGTGATGTATTAGAAAGTATGTAATGTTTAAGGATTAAATTAATCAACAACTCAAATATATTTAACTCTTCAAATCTATTTATTATTTTCAGATTAATGGCTTTTATTTTATTTCTTTGGCTTCTTTTTGGTGTATCTGTTTTAATAATTGTTTTGGCTGCTATGGAAACACTTCAGGATAGGAATAGTAAATGTTCTTCAATACTGTTTTCTAATCTCTGATCTGCTGTGTGTTGTGTTCTTTTCTTTTTGGGGCAACATGAACATAGCAAAAATTGCTGTCCGGCCTATATGCTTACATCAAATGTAAGTGTTAAATTAACTCTTGATCTCAGTTTTATTGATTAGTGTGTTTGCTTTGATAAAGTTATAAATATCAGAAGCAAAGTGAAGCTCATTTTTTTCTTTCTTTCAAATCACACATGACTTCCAAATAAAGTTTCATGAATATTAACTCTAGAGAAATGCACTAATATGCATGTAGACAGTTGGATTCAGGTCATGCTCTGGAGTCAGGAATAATTAAGGAGTTACACACACATACACCCCCTCCCCCAACAGATATATTACCTCACATGGATGATGGGATTTTTAATAAATTCTTTAAAGCTTTTATCACTTATAGAATTGGTAATATGCCTTCTTTATGCAGAAGTTTCCTTTCAACAGTATAAAATTAGAGTACTTGATGGAAAATGTTAAAAGCATGTTTGCAGCACTGGAAAGGGAAAGGCCTCTCATGTTCATGAGCTCGTGTGAGCACCAGCACCAGTAATTTCCTTCTTAAACTGATCAGGCTCTGTAGGAAGAAGAGGTTGGATATTTTTGCTTCTTCAATTCATGTTTAAATGCCTTTTGAGTACCTTACAGCTCTGATTAAGCAGCTGTAGCTAGAACTCAATGTGTTGTCTGCTGGTAATAACCTTTAATTATGTTATCTCTGTTCCATATGCCTTGATGCATTGCTGCAGTGTGTACTGAAGGTGTGTGAAAGGCATTCACAGTGCAATCACATACAGGATCAGGAACATACACAGCCCCGGAGAGAGAGAAATGAGATGGGGTGTGTGCACATGACTGCAGCCATGCTTCAGAAATGCAGGATGTTAGGCTCTTGAGACAGAAGAGGGAATTTTTGCCCCTCGATGTGCTTGCCAAACATCCCCAATAAATCTACAGTAGATAAAAGAAACAGAGTAGAAAAGGGAGTACATAGTAGAAAAAGGAGACAAAAAGCAGCATTTTGTTTTGGCATATGTAAGAGAAATTCTGCTTGTGAGTTCCATTAGCTATTAATGAAAACCAATACAATTTTTCAGTATAATACAGGTAGGATGACAGGTGTGCTGCTGCAAAGAGTTGACAACCAGGGAGGGGGAGACAGCTGGTGATGAGAGCAGTGTAATGCAAAAGCATGAGCACCTGGTACTAATTCTGATGGAGAGCCTAGGTGTTCGGAGAGATGGGGAGAAGGTGAGGTTGTTGTATGCACTTGGTCAGAAGCCTTTTTGCAGTGTTCTAGAAGACAGCTGTGCTTAGAAGAGTAACTATATGAAATGTGGCTCTTGTTTATTAGCATAAAAATGTGTTTCATAGCAGATATTTGCACTGCGCTTACCTATCTGATAGCAAACCTTGGAGAAATTTTGAAGACCTTCATGGATTTGAAGGGGGGGGGGGTCTATAAGAAGGAAACTTAAAGAACAGTTTTACAATACAGTAACTTTTTTTATCAACAGTCCACATCTAATATGTTTTGGGGTTTTTGTTCCAGTGGTTCTGTTCTAGCCTAGAGTGCCAGGTGGCAAGCCTGTAGCTTCAGGCTCTTAGTAAGAGTCCTGAAGGGGAGACAGAACATGTGGGCATGTAAAAAGTTCCTATGAGGCAAGAAATAGAAGCAAGGAGACTTTGGAAGTGCAGTACATGTGTAAGAGGAAGCAGAGGGCTAGTTTTGTTTGGATAGCAGAAGATGGTCCAGGAAGAAAAAAGCTGAAGAGACTATATATATAACTGTATAACTATATATAAAGTAAGGCATGTATTGTTCATCTATTTCTTTTCTGAGACTGAAAGGGGATGGCTGTCACCTGCTTTGTCTTCATGCACTTCCTTGTGCTCCTATTTGTAGTGCCTCTGTAAATGCCCTTTTTATGTTACTTTCTCCAAGGGGCTGGCTTTGTTTAGGGTCTCACCTTCAAGCGTAAGTCCATTCGCAATTCAAGGCTTCTGTTGTTAAATTCCCAACCGTTTCAACTCTCTCTTTTCATTTGTAGTCTCCTCCTAGAGCAATTATCTATACTTTCTCTGTGTGGGTATCATCTGTATTACTAGCATCATACCGAATGAATTTTCTTTATAGTAAGAGCAGATTTCTTTTAGTTTTATGGGTTTTCTTTTACTTGCCTCTGTTTTCCCAGTGTGCAGAAGCAGTTCTATTTTCCTCCCAGGAGCAGCTAGCTGCACAAGCTGTGAGGGATCTCTTCTGAGAGGCACTTTAAAGAGCATTAGAGGTGTGCTTCCTTCTGGTTTGGAGTTTGAGCATAGCTCTCTGTCCTGTTCCCTCTTACTAGTTTAGAAGACTTCTGTGGTTTTCTGCAATTGTCAAAAATTTGAAGTGCTCCTCAGTCCTGTTGCTTCCCCAAGAAAATTCAATTTCTTGGCTGTGGCCATGAGTCTCTGGCTGGCTTGGCAGCTCATCCAGCCAGCTTGACTTGCCTGAGCACCCTGTCTGCCAGGACACAAATGGTGCAGGCTGAGGACAGCTCATTGTGAACCTTTGCAGAGCTGACATTAGGGAAGCAATGGCAGCTATCAGTGAAATAATTAATTAAATAGTTAAACCTCCATTCTTTAAAAATGTATGGTTTCACATGGGACAACAAAAATGGACCTGAAAACTCAAATGATGTGGACAGGAGGTGGAGAGAAGAAGGGAGAACATACGCATCATTGAGTTTGCAGACTCTTTGCCAAGTAAATAGAAGGATAAGGATAAGTACAGATAATTTCTTTTTGGTAGAGAGATAACTCAACAGCTGCTAACAGTATGTACAGTGTTTCTGGGTTAGTATTTCAAATACTTGAGAAATGGGGCTTTTAGTATGTGTTTTCCAATGTAGACTATGGTAAATGTTCTTTTATTTTTTCTGTATTAGAAATAAAAGGGTTGAAGGGTAATGAAGTGTTTAGAGTGACTATCTGCTCTTCATTTGACTTACTATTTCCATTTATTTCTATGCATCAATTTCAGTGTGTCCTGGACCATTAACTGTATTGTGATGAGATTATTTTGAAATATTTATTGAAATTACAGACTCAGACTCTGGCTATGAAGCATGAAAAATATTAAGAGTTAATTTATGTTGGCTGTTCGGTTTTGATCTGTACAGATGTAGATTGTTTCCCTTCCTTGTTGTTATGGAACCACAGATAATTTATCCAAACACATACCAAATGTTTTCTTTTTTTTTCTTTCCCCTTCCCTTTTTTCTTTACGTATGCTAACACATTGAATTTATTCTATATTTCATTATCTTAATACATGTGGTATAGTTTGCATGATAAGAGACTGGAAATCCTAATAGAAGAGCCAGTTTAATGTTTGTGAAATATTACAAATAACTACACATAGAGGTGAAGAATGTTGGTACTTTCTTTTGAAGAACTTCACTTTATATGAACACAGTGCTGTCAAATATACAGTTAGAAAAGCAGTGTTGCCATTTATGGATTATGACCTGTAATTAAATTATTCTAGCCTGCAACATTATTTCAAAGGATAACTTACATGAGGATTAATTCTTTTGTGGCTGTTTGAAAATAATTATTTTCTCAGTTCTTTGTAACACTAGTAATTGATTGTATGTATTATTTTCATTGGTGTGTTATGTGTATATATATATCTAAAATAAATGTAGACTTGAGAGGATTTTTGTAATTTAGGAGTCTTGACTGGGAAAACACCAGTCTTTTTTTGTCCTCAACTGGGAATAAACAAGGATAGTGCTTCCCATTTCTAAGTTTAAAATTTCTTTTTGTGTGAGGTGCTGTAGGTTATATATTGGATGACAAGCAGTTTCAGGTTTTTTTTTTTTTTTGTTAAGCTTTAAAATTAAACCAGGTTCTGAAAAAAATTATCACTTTAATTTTGATATATACTATTAACAGGCTAACTGCATCACATCTCTCTTGTTGGTATGAGGTCCAAATGTTACCTGCTTTAACCATACAAGTGAACATTTTCCAAATTTTCTGAGAAAAGAAGCAGTCCTATGAAATTTTTTCCTTCTTCTCCCTTGTTTCCATCCAGAATTGGTCAAGGCTGCTTTATGTAATTTAAACAAATCTGTTTCATACCTTGTTAGTGGCTCCTGGATCTATGATAATGGCATGATTTTAAATTAAGAGCTTACATTTACGTAAAAAGACCAAACTCAAGAACTTCCATTTTCATGAGCAGGTCTGAGCGCACCAGTGCTCAGTGCAATCATTGTGTTGCAATAAAGATCACTATTCAGTAGAGATGCTGATCCTCAGTGTGGATGTTTTATATTCAAGCTACTTACTGAGTAGAAATTCTTCCTGAATAATGAACCTCCCATGAGTGCTTTGCTTTGAGAGATGATGAATGGTGAGCCTGTTATCTCTTTGAATTAAGCAAGTAAGCGAAGAGTGGTGGTCTTCAAAGTAGGTCGTATCTCTAGGAAGGGCAGCACCCTGCAAGTGTAAAGTCCAGTGGGCACTATCCACTTTTCTCTCATTTTTTTGGTCTTTGAATGCCGATGTAAATTCAACCATCCTGCTGTAGCTCTGTGGAGGAACAAGCTGGTTTAATAGCCTAACAATATAACTGTTGTGCAGAAGACTTGATTTATTTCCTCCCTCTTCCCATTGTTTCATGTTACTGGGTTGGGTTTAGTTTCTTTCCCTGCTGTTTGGCAATGAAGAGAGGGTGGCAGGAAATGTTCTTTGCGGCTGGCATCCCCTTTCCCTGCGGAGGAGCATTTCCAGCCCTGCTCCGACTGTCCCAAGTCTCATGTGCCAAGGGAGCACCCAGCTGCAGGCGGTTCCCTGTGTGCCCAGCATCTCTCTGGCACCGCTAGTTCTGCGTGCGGCTCTCAGCAGCACACTGGAGTTTTGTTCTTGACTTCCAGTTAATTAAGATGTTAATTTTGATGGGTTTTCTTTTTGAGGGGGGAACTTGCTTACTAAGACAGCAGAGACCACTGATTCCTTTTACAGAGGCCATTGAAGCCCTTAAATGCTGGCTGTAGCACTTTTCCTTTTCTCCTTTAAGCTGATTGCTTAAGCTGTTATCAGCCTGCCTGTCTGCTCTGTCTCCCTTCATTCCCTTCTTCTCATACAACGATATGTCACATTTGGCTTTTCTCTGTTCAGTGAACTGTTTCAAAATTTATAAAATCAAACCCCTTGTTTTTAGGTGTGGAAATCGGGGAGCCTTTGGGGCATCAAAACTCAAACTGTTGCAAACAGTAGGCACTTGGAGAGGAATTTTTCTTTTAATTAAAGAGGTTTAGTTCATGAAAGCTGTGTAATATGTTTTGGGAAGTCAGTCTATGAGGAAATAATCTCAACAACAAATATTTTATGCAGTATTCTTAAACTTAGAATAGAAAACAAGATGAGGTTATTTACCCACTGCCTTCGTGTTTTCTCTTGAATTCTCTGAGCCATCCCCTCTTTTGTTGATATTATATACAATTGAGGTTTTTGGTTTTTTTTCTTGTGTAGCATGTTGATGCATTATATGTATTAATATTTATCCTTTAGGAAAACTTTTCTGATGTGTCATTTCTGGCTTTAGAAAATAAAGATGTTTACTTTAAAAACGAAAAAAATGAGGAAGGAGTTGGAGCATTTGTCAGTATATTAGCAAAAAAATAGGCCTAAGTTGATGATTGCATTTCTCAGAAGGGAGTGGGAATAGAAAAATTCAGTGCTGTGAAACAAAAACAAGTGGGTTTTGTTTGCTGCTGTTGAAATTTGCCAGCAGATATTCTCGTTTTACAGTTCATAAGCTTAGATTTTGATGTATTTGCACATTAAACACCCAGCATATTTTGGTCTGTGATTTGATCATAAAACATATTTAGTAAAAACAAGTTCATCTGTTTCAGCAAACGTTTTGCTTTAACAATATTGTTATGGTCAGGAAAGCAGACCGTGATTTCATCCCCCTACATGTTATTGTATTAGCTACTGATAGAATGGTTTCTTCTTGAAGAATTTAATCTCACTTTGACAGAGCAAAACAGATCATCTGATAGCAATTCCAGTATGATCAGAATCTTGCAAAATTGTTGAACAAAGCAGAAAGATATGCTGTTTCGTAAATAGAAAACACAATTCATCCAAATTCTGTTTCAGAAAGTGGATTTTTCCCTATAGAAGCTGCCAGTTTCTTAGCATTTCTGTAATGCCAGGAGGGGAGAACTTTCCCAGCTGTTTCAGTAAGCTGTGTGCTGGAAGCTTTCTAGGAAGAGGAAATAGTCTGAAGAACCTCTGTGTGACACCTCTGTGTGAGCTTGCTGTGACTTTCTGCAGCTGTTGAGAGTGGGAAAGCTGCAGTGGAAGTGCTAGCTTGGAGGATAGCCCTAAAATGAACTTTGTTTCTTTTGCATTCTGTAAGTTGACTGAAATCAAAAGTTACTTCTTAATTTAAGGCGGATAGAGCTTTTACATAATACCAAAATCTTCAGTGAGGTGTTTGGAAAAGTTGTTTCTTGCAAGCTACAGGGTAGACAACTGGTTAGGTTGTGAGAGAGATAGGGAAACATTTAAAGAATATGAATTCCTCTTCATTGCGTGTGCACTAGCCTCATTAAAAAGATAAGGCTGTCAAGGCTGGGGCAGCATTAAATGACTTGTGGGAGCCAGCAAATACAGAGCTGGTGAAAAGCCTCAGGCCTGAGGAGCTCTCCCTACAGACAGCAGCTCTCTGAGCAGCTCTGCCTGCTTTCCTTGCACGAGTTTTGGATTAGACTCCAAAACCCTGTATATGGGAAGGAAGCTTTTCTCCCAGTTTTCCTTTTGAGTCTTGGAAAACGAGGTACGTTTTTTTGTACTGGTTTCTTAAATGGTGCAGTCGTCTGTCTGCATTGCAGAGCTGATACAGCTGAGGTGGAGGGCAAAGTTCTTTTGTTTCTGTTGTCTTGTGCCCGATGTAGAAGTGCTCACTGGAAACAGCAGATAGTTGACTGACCCCGTGCGATCCAACTCCAGCTTGTGGTGCTGAAAAATTGTCTCTGAAAGCAAAACATGAATTCGGCGCAGTTCTGGAGGGACAAAATGTCACCGCTTCCTCTGCTTCTGAGACTGTTGTCTGCTTTGCTTGGAAAGTATCTTCTGCGAAATGCCAAAGTTGGGTAATCTCTGCCTCTGCACAGATGGCAGTGGAAGCTCCCTGAGAGGCAGACAGGGCGTGGGAGGCTGGGAGCAGGGCTGATGTTGAAGGAGATTGAGGGGGACCTTACTGCTCCACAGCTGCCTGAAAGGAGGGTGTAGACAGGTGGGGGTCAGTCTCTTCTTGCAGGTAACAAGCGATAGGACAAGAGGAAATGGCCTCAAGCTGTGCCAGGAGATATTTAGATTTGATGTTAGGAAAAATATCTTCGCTGAAAGGTTTGTCAAGCATTATAATGGGCTGCCTGAGGAAGTGGTGGAATCACCATCCCAGGAAATGTTCAAAAAATGTATAGATGTGATATGTGTTAGATGTGTGCTTAGATATGTGTTCTGGTGGTGGACCTGGCAGTGTTAAGTTAGTGTTTGATCTCAACGAACCTTAATGACTCTGTGGTTCTACAATGAAAATACACACTTTGGAGTATACTTCTGTTTCTGTCTTGTACATGGACGTAACCCGCAGTACTAATAAACTTGGGGTGGTTTTACTGCTAAAGGATGGGTTAGAAATGCAGAAATGGCACTATAGACAAGCCTGCAGCTTTGGTTTCAGATCTAAATGAATTTATGGTGTTACATAAAGTGCCTTTTGTATCTCAAAAGCCATTGTAAGGCTGCTGGTTCCTAGTGGCAGTAAGAAATGGAATTTATGTTTGAGGTAGATAGGATTTATGATGCACATTATCCTTTTTTGCTGGAATAGGGTGGGAGACTATTCTTAAGGCCTGACTAAATGAATACCAACTCACACATACTAAGAAAACTTCTTGTTTTTACAAATAATTATTTTCCAGAGGGAATTGTTAGAATGAAATATGTGCAAAAAATCACTGATTATTACCTGCTTTTATTTCCACCTCGCTCACACAAAAAAACCCTGCCTATTTCACTGCCACTTCTGATGAAGCTACAGCATTTGGTAAGAAAATTTACTTTACATTAGTGTTTAACAGATGTTCCAGCTGTCTCTGTTCCCATTTTTTCCTCCTTTTAACATATTTTGTTAAGGTTTTTAGGATGATGTTAAATGGAAGTCAACTGACCATTCTCCTAGACATCATTTGTTCCATCACTCTTTATATTGGAGAGAGACATATGGATGGCTTGTAAATAAATAGGATCTGAACTGTAGATTTGTTTCAGGTCAGAAAGGGTCACTGTGAACCCATAATCTGTTCCACTTCCCTGATCAGTCTCTAGAACTTCTTCCAAGAATATGTTTTAAGCCTGTCACATTTTAACCATCAGTGCTCTCCTTGGAACTCATTACTTTATCTGTCTTTAAGAGTCGTTAATGAGAAGCAGTTACTTATTCATGTTGCATGTGGACTGACAGTATAATAATTGGTCTTTTATTGTATCTGATATTTTTATGGTCCCTGTTGTCCCCTGTCTTGATACTTAAGCAGGCAGGCAAGAAAAAGTCATGGAACTATGGGGAAAAGTATTCTCTACATGCAAGTAGTGAAATTCATACACATGCCACCTCTTAGTCTTGTCTAAGTAGACTTAAAAAAAAAACAAATTACAGATGCTTTCCAGGCTCAGAAATATTGTTTATAGCTTTTTTCTGACTTTGTGAATAATGTGCAGACATTTGAGCTGGGCACAGCAATGTTGTGTTATAATGGTTTGCTGAACGTTATATGAAATGGCTTTACTTCTTACCTAATGCTCCCCTGTTTGTTTTCTTGGCTGTAACATTACGCTGAGAGATCACGGTCCATTGTTTTTCTGTTGTTATACCAAGGTTCTTGCAGTGCTGCTGAAAGTCGGGGCACTGTCTTTGACCTAGGGAGTGTGAGTGAAACTCATGTTCCTCTCTGTGTGCCCTGTGATTTCACTGAATTCTGCTGCAGCGTGTTGACACAGTTCTCCCTCCCCAGGATTTGCAAATCAGTATGTACAACCAACGAGACCCATCATCTGCTTCTGTGCCAGTTTTGCTCAGCAGGAGTAATTTTATTAGTTCCCTCCCAGGGAAAACTGGTGAGTGACTGTGAGAAGAACACTTTAGGGTTGCACTGACAGTGCTTCTTGCTGGTTGCTTTCCTCCTTTCCCTTCGTGATTAATTTTTTTTAAAAAATCTGCCTCTTGTGAACTACACACATCTATTTTAGGAATGCTTATGCTTGCTTCTGTCAGTCTCATCAGCTGTGTTTTGAGAGGATGGGTGTTCTGTGGTCAGTTTCATTTGAAACAGTTCTTGGCTTCTCATCCCTTCGAGGTGCTGTAGACACACACCTGCTCTTTCAGCTGTTTGTGCTGAAAGCCAGGTCAGGGATCAAACCCAGGGATGTTTCATTGTGGAGAAAAAAAAAAAAGAAAACAACAAAAACAACCCCCCCCCCCAAAAAAAAAATGGTACTTGCAGCATTGAATGCCAGAAATTTGTTAAAAGTATGGCATAAGTAAAGGGCCAAGCAGTAGACAGAAGGCACAGGAGCTCTTTAAAATGAAAGTTCTGCAGCAGCCTGGGTTGTTGAGTTGGGCCATGAGGCTCTAAGTAATCACTTTAGTAATGGATTGATTCATGTACTTGGTGCGCATAGCTTGTTCATGTGAGTGCTTCTGGTCTGCCCCACCAAAGTAAGACAGGTTAGTGTGAAGTGGGGAAGAAATAAGTGCTTGGTTGCTACAGTCATGCTGTTCAGTGACAGAAAGGGTGGCAAATTACTCAAACTAGATCTGCAAGAACTCCTCTGCTTCAACATCAGATTCCCTGCAGAAATTTATCTAAGGTTTGTTACTGCTGTAATCAAGTTGCAGTGTAGTTTTTATGGAGGAAGAATTTAGACCTGTTTTATGAGACAATTTTCTTGAGGTCATGATGAGTGGTATAATTTATGCTGCTGTTATCTAATCCATTGCTGACTGGACCCAGCTGTCTCTAGTTTTTATTTTCAGAATCTAACAGGGAGCTAGAGCTGATACTGAATTTAGAAAGACACAAGGAATTTTAGGGAAAGTCACCTTTGTCTAGGCTTCACCAGTGGAGTTTCAAATGCAACCAGGACTGAAAAGGTGGTCTTAGAGTTGTTACCTGATCTGGTTATTCTGTGATGGAGTGCATCCCTTGTCCCTTTAAGGCTGGCTGCAGGTGAGGTGGAAGGAAATTCTGTTGTTCAGGGAAAATGACTGCTGCATTTTCCAGCAGAGCCTGGATTCCTAATCCATCAGGAATCCATAACATTCAAGTGGTCTGAGTTTAATTTTAGATCTCTATTTGTAGATATTACAGAAATGGATCTTGCTACTACAAATTCAGTAATTCTTGATTGTGAATAAATGTCAATTCAATTTTATCTTTCCATTTCTAATACCTCAATTATTTTTAGCTTAGTCTCACTTGGAAAGTAGACTGTGGATGAATTTGACTTCATGTTACATTTTCCAAAGTAACCTTTTAAGGTTTACTATTAAATTACTGCATTTATGGAAGGAAGCTTTGTTTAAGAGCATGATCTAAATCAATTTTAAGAAGCAGGTGGAAGATTAGTCTTGAAAGAACAAATGGATGGCTCTGAATCATGCTGAAGTATGTTCCAATAGAAAATATGCTTTTACTTCCAAGTACACAAGTTACATTAGAATGACAACTATTTTAAACATTTGAATAAACATACTTTTTTTTTTTTTTTGAGAGGAAAACCACAGAAAAAAGTTTGCTTCAGGATTTTCTTTCTTATGACTAAGTAGTTGTGTTCTTTTGATGGCTTGTGGGATAAATCCTGTATTCAAAATGCTAAAGAATAAACAGAGTTCCCAGGCCATCTGGTGCTTCTTTTGTGCACATGCATGCCTGCATCCATTTACAGTCAAGGCTGTTGTGCTGCAGCTCCGGGGTGAGGGAGGATCTGGGAAATTTAAAGGAAATTTTTAAGGGAAGTGTTGGTTTTAGTGTTCATGGGTGAAGGTTTCCAATTTAATACCAGTTTTTAAACATAATTATTTCTTTATTTTAGGCATTATTTATTTATTTATTTATTTAGGCATTTGCTACTCCTCTTGTGATACTCTCAAAGCATCTTTGGAGGTGTTATACTGTCTGGGTAGTAAGGTGACAATGTCTGTTATCCCCATCTGGACAGGAGACTCGAGGCTGCAGAAAAGCTTATGGGAGATTGCTTAAGATGTTATTGTCTTCAGCTGTCTCGCTGTGTGACTAAACTGACAGAAGGGTCTGCTCAATAACCAGATATGAGTTTAAACCATGAGAAACACTGAGCGGCAGTGAGTGAGATAAAGGTGTATGTGTGGTGTTGTGCAGGAAATGGTGATCTCTAGCAGAGTCATGGGTTTTGGTAAGTGGGTTTGGTAGAGTACCAATGTATTCAAAAGCTTTGGTAAGGTTGCCCTGCCAGGCTTCTTGGTATGGTTCTGGATTGCTCTTTCTGCATTCACAAGATTCTTCTGTGCAGATTTTTGTCTGGAAAGCCCCTGCAAACTATTGGCATTGTATTTTGGGAGTAAATGTTTCAATTCTGCACTGGCCAAAAGAGGATCTGAATCACTGCTGGAGAGAGAAATTAGATTGTTAAATTCTGGGTACTTAAAACATATTCTAGAGATGCAAACCCCCTTGACTATGTGTGACTGACGAAACAAGCTCAGTAGCTTAACTCTAGTGCCTCTTTATCTGGACTTTGTTCTAGAAGCAGAATTTCATCTTACACAAATACTGGGAGCTGACTAAAGGTATTGCAGTGTTACAGTGCAAAGTTCTTTTTGCTTTGACAGTCTTTATTGAATTGAGGTCTTGTGATAACCGTGTAGGGTAGAAGATACGAACTTTACTTGTTGAACACCCAATAAGCATAAATTAAAAGCTCCTCTTTTTGTGTGAAACTGGCAATGTAGAGTTTGATTAAGAACAGTGATAAAGCATAAAGCTGATAATTTGCTAAAATAGGAATCTGCCTGTGCAACAGCTAATCTAGATAGTTTATAGATATTATCATTATTTATTAGTGACTTGTTAAGTACTTGAGATCACAGGAAAAAAATACATTTGTCAGGAGGTTTTTGAATTACGGGATAAAATTTGTTTTGAAGCTCCCCCAGCCCAAGTACTTTAGATTAGCAGGGTGGGATGGGGAGATTGGGGAGGCAGTTTCAAAGTTAGGAAGTTAAGACCTCTGATTTCTTTGAGACTTTTATTAAACATGTCTGTTGATTTTGAGAGGGAGAGAGAACCAATTTGCCTGTTAAAAATGTATCAGAATAGAACTTGAGACTTTGAACATGTTGCCTGTTAGACTTTTCTTACATAAGTTTATGACTTGTCTAAACACACAAATTACTAGTTCACTGTCAGTGTAGAACAAATCAAACTGGCTGAGTTTAAACACCGTAGTCTTACGTTGTGCCTCGTGTAAAATGCTCTGATACAATTTCTTTACATTTTTGCCAGACACAATGAAATAGGTGTGTGCTTGTAAACTGGCAGACTTCTGTTAAATTGTTTTCACTGTTAAATGCTAGATTAATGGTTTTCTTAGTGTTGTCTCTAGTTTGTTCCCCTCCCCCCCCATGTTCCTGATTAGTACTTAAAAGATGTGGATGTTCTGTTATTTTGATGTGTAAATATCTAAGAATCTACCTGGTGACCACTGCAGTTTCTCTGAACTTCATTCTGCTGATACCCAGGGCATCTATTTTTACCATGATAATCCTTTTCCATCTGATTCAATTGCCTTGGCCAATGTGTCAAAAATTGTACATGAATGTGGCTGGTGCTGTAGCTGAATTTTTGTATTGCCATGTCTTTAACTGAAATAACCTGTCTGATCCCCCAATAGTCTTCTCAAGTCATTTCTGTGCACTTTGTTTCATTCTCTGAATCTGAAATACTCTGTTCTGGTGTGCTAGGCTCTCATAGCATATTATTTTCTAGCCTGGTGGACAGCATGTATACTTCCATAAGTGCTGTGGGTCATGAGTTAAGAGGTAATTATCTTCTCACATCTGCAGGAGCCTACTATTTTCTCTTGATGTTTTGTCTTGAACTTCATCTTTTGTTAGAATTGTTTCAAGGCTAGAACTTGATCATTATGATATGAAGCATGGTTTTGGTACTTGATGAGAGTGTGTTGACGTCTTTACCACTTACGTCTTAACTTTATCAAGATTTTGACGAGTCTGTCTTCTTCAAAAAGTAAATCAGTGGTGGAAATCTCATTTCTTTGGAAGGCATACCTGGTGGCTATCGTCAGTGAAAGTGTCTCTTAAGAATAAGGCAGGAGAGTGATGCTGCCAACCTCAGACTGCTAATGTAATTTTAGACAATAAGCGAAGTAGGATTACTGTATTTCTTTTGATTAGGTGAGGAGTAATGTTGTAAACTGGCTTTTATGGGGACTTTGCAAAGGAAGTATTCCCCAGGCAGTCAAGTAGGAGAGACCTTTATGATGCTGCTTCAGTAGGCAGAGTTTCTTTAACCTGTGAGAAAAGATTTGACAAGTTGTTTTGCTTAGGCCTTCTAGTGAATAAGATCATGTCTTGTAGCTCAGAAAAAAAATAACAGTCAAAAGTTGGGTTAAAATGGTGTTTATAACCTTAATGATATTTGGATTTAGATAAATGGAATGTTAAGCATTAACACATGAATAGATTATTGGCAAAATGAAGTTAGAAACTGAAGAGCTTATAGCAATCCATTCAAAGTGCATTTTCCTAAACAATGATAAACTCTTATATTTTTGTATTAAAGGAGAAATTTCATTAACTACTGCAAGCCTGTGTAATTTATCATAATTTGTTTCTATTAGGAAGAAAAAATGTAACAAACCATGCAACTCAGCATAATCATTCTTCTTTTTGATGTGCTGAATTTGCATGCGCACATAAGTTTTGACAGAAATTACGTGTCTTCAGTTTGCTGCACATTTTTAAGGAAAAAAAGTCAACCTGAGATTGTCCAGTGTGGGTGTACCACCTTTAGTAATTTGAAGGTGTTTGTTAATTTGCATAGAAATAGGTGCAAATATGAAATTATGTGAGTTGAGAAAGGTGGGATTTTAAGTACATAAACACTTGGTATATTTGAATTAAATCTACTGCATTCCTTAGTGATCTTATGCTCATAGAGCACGGTAACTTGGTGGTTTTGCTCTAATAATGCTAACGTGCACCTGGTTGTTCAAGAAAGCTTCATTATGTATGCTTTGTGACTCCAGTGATCTTTGTTTTGAGTAACTGTGACTCAGCCCATCTGGGGATGGGCTGTGGTGACAAAACAAACTCATGACACTTAATTTTTGGGTTTTGCTTCCTGAAGCTGTTGTGTCCTTCACATTAATTTTTCATGATTGTTGCCTGATTTCCAGTCTTAATTGTATGTTGTTTCACTCTGCACTTGCTTTGGACAAAGGAGATGCAAAGTACAGCTCTGGGACCCAAAGATCTAGTGAGTGATAAAAACTTATAAATCAGTAGATAAAATTAGCTGGCAACAGTACTTGGTGCAGTGTTGGGGAAAACTGCCATCTTGATATAAAAGCAAACCTGAACTTAGGAAGACAAATAGTGAGTTTATCAAGAAAGAAAAAAAGACAAAAACAAAACAAAAAAAACCCAAACAAACAAAAAGAAAAAAACCTTTGTTCTTCCAGCATTGAGGATTTACTTGTTTAGTTTGAGGAGAGAAGTGGAGGAATAAAGAAGAGGTTTGTGGTAAAGTCAGAGTTGTATTACTCAAGAAAATGATTCTTTGGTAGGATAGGGGAAAACTTGTCTCTTGTCATTAGGATAATCATCTTCTATATTCAAGTAGTAGTCAAATGATTTCTGGCTATTACAGAGTTTCTGTCATAGAGAGCCAAAGGATCTTTAGTTTGTATAAATTAGGTTGAACTGTCATGCTTGCATTTTCTAGTGTTGGATTTCTTTTCCTTAAAATTTTTCTGCTGATACAGTTTTTAAGGTTTCTGGAAACTAATGAGACTAAAGCCTCTGCTGTGGAAGGTGTGGTGTAAAGGTTGAGAACCTTGTGTTAATTTAAAATGTCACATGAATAAAAGTAGAATAGAGAGGAAGGGCAAAGGCAGCAAGAATGTGACTTTGTTGCTGGCTGCATCATGTGCACACCTTGAGCCGCTCCAGATCACAAGCTCTCTTTGTTGATAGTCATCACCTCTACATGTCTGCCAGTGTCACAGAATGGAGTAGGACTCTTGCTTCCTCACTAAGCACACTGAATGTGCATGCAGTTCGCTAATAACAAATGCAGGCAAGGTGCACATCTCTAACACACTCCAGTCCAAATTCTTCTTGCTTCCTTCCTCATGTGCTCAATGTTATTTATAGTAATAAATGTTTTACCATCCCTTTGTGCAATTTAAAGCTCCAGGAAAGATAAAGTACAGATTATGGTGTTATTTTGTTGGGAAATTGAGATGTCTGTGCCATCTTTCTTCTGAAATTAAGAATTCTGGCAACCCAAAATGAGTAAGAAGTATTCACTAGGGTGCAATATCTGAAAAAAATCCTTACTTTAAAAATATGGTTCTCCTAGAGTAATTTGGAAAAGCAGAGGAGCTTATCCAGTAAGCACCAATCACTAAATGCTGTTATTTATGTTGCCCATTTAGCATGAGTGCCAATTTTCAGATAAAGAAAGTTGATGGGAACAGATTCAGGTCAACAGAGTTGGTACTATTCCTGATGTTTAAGGGATTATGCTCCTTTAGTTCATGTTATTAGAAGCTTTTTGCCAGAAAAATGCATGAAAGATTAAATGAATCAACAGTATGAACTCTGTTCAGTAGCTAAAACATCCTTGGCCACAGTATTTATGTATTAAAGTTGAATGCTTGTCTACTTTGCACAGGTCTTCCAAAGTAATTAACATGTATATATTGCTACATAGTAATTTAAACAACAGGCATTTAAAAGGCTTCATTAAATCTAAAAAATGCCAGGCTTGAGGAAGCCATGTGTATGTGTGGTTGCTGGAGCGATTTGTCATCTGACTTGAGAATTAAGCTCCTATTGAAAGCAAATGAACTAGGAAAGAACTGATCCAACTGCATTGTAAATGAGCCTTAGAAATGAGTATAAGGCCATTGTTCAATGATAATGAAAAATGCCAGATAGCTGCCTGTGACACTGGAAGGGTGTGTAACTGTTGCAGTTAATGATTTTATTTTCCCTATGGGTGTGATGTAAGGAGGTGGGAGGTGTGTATGAGGGGGGAGAAAAGCACTGAAGGAAAGGTTGTAGTGTGTCCTCTTATTTAAGGGCTCTAAGTAAGCTGATATGGTGACATACTATCAGTCCTGGTACTAACTGTGAACTGTCTTAGTACTTATTTAAATATGGGCTTGTGCTGGAAGTATATCACTGGTAATGGCATTGAATTCTAGTAATTTGTAACTGGGTATTTTTACCTGTATGGATTCATTATTTTATGATGTACACTTCAGGCATACTGAGATTGTATTCTTTTTTTGTCCAATAACATTACAGATATAGCCTATATATTCTTGCATTTCCCTCCTTGAAACCATGTTTCAGATCCCGTTTCATTTTAGAACTTTGTCCCAGAGAGCCGTTTGACTCCATAACACTGTACTGGAAACTCAGGAAGGCACAACTGCAAGTTTTTTTGGAAAGAACCGGAGTAAGATGAGTATTTCTCAGTTTATTGTAGTGCCAGCAAGATGGGACCTGCTTATTCCAGTGCTCCACCCTTGTCAGGAGACAATTAGGCAGTGCAAACAGTGATATCTCAATAGGCCTTTCACCTGCCCAGAGCAAACACTGATCTGATAGACACTCTTGGCAGATGATATGTAGCCAGCTATGATGAATTCATCTTTCATAGTTCAGATTTGGTGTAGATCTGTTTTTCTGTACAGAAAATATCATGCTTTGAAGCAGGTGTCAAACTTCAGACTGCCTTTTTTGCTCCGTATTCTCTGTACTTGCTTCTTTCTAAGTATGGTTTGCAGAGTGGGCATTTGAAAAAGCAGAGGGTCAGTGCAAATCTAGCAGTCAACAGCATTTAGATACCCCTCAGATTCACTGTCTTCCATTTAAGAAACTGGCATTCTTAAGAAAATAAGACTGGTCCATCATGCACCAGAGACCTTTTGCAAGACTTCATTATTGATAAAAGTAGGTGTTTTTCACCTGACCTCATCTCTTACGTTTTATTATTACAAAAATTCTAGTGGTGTGTTTTGTATTAACCCTAGTTCCTGTGTCTTCAGCAATTTTGCCTTTCCCACTGGAAAGGCAGCCTATATCACAGCCTATATGATAAGCCATTTTTGAGCCCTGCTAATGTACTGTCTTCAGATGCTGATTCTTGAAGCTTACCCCCTGGAATAATTCAGTCTGAATACCTAGATTAGCCCAGCTCTGTCTGCTTTAGTTAACTCGAGCTAAGGTGCTGCTGTGGTCCTCCTACCTACCTACTTTTCCTACTCCCATTGCTTAGCATGTTGGGTTTTTTCAGCTAAAATTGAAATATTAGTTCTACTTGCTTTTCATGAAGTCACTTTTACACCTGGAAGATCTTTAGGTCCATTAGTTTTGCTGGTGGGGAAAAAATTGGGACTTTGTTCCTGGTTTGCCCAAGGAGACCTCTAGCTAACAGAGATGCTCTTTTCCACTTCAAAAAGAAGTCCTGGCAGCTTCTGTCTGTGTGAAAAAGTATTTGTGTATTGGATGTCTGTAGGGCTGCTGCTTCATCCTGGGCATACCTTTCCCCGAAATAATTCAGCAGGAGCCCAATTCTTTTGTTCTTATTTAGGTGGCTAAAGGTAGCTAAGACTCAAGATTCTTATCTTGCAGACTTTGAGGCTTTACTTTTTTGTTGCCACAAGTGGGATGAGAGCAAGCAGAATGTGAGGAAGTGAGGGACCAGATATTGCACAACCTGTGGTTATTTGGACTCTGTGCCAGTCTTACTTGACTTGCATTCCTCCTCAGCCCCCATCATTGATGATGAGATGAGACATTAGCCAGGAAAGTGGGAGAGCAGAGCCTAAGATGACTTCCTATAGAAACTGCACACATCTAGGGTTATTGGGAAGTTCTAGAGTCTGTGCTCTGCATGGGTGAGCAGTCTCCATGCGCTGTGCCAGTTGGATGCAGTCTGAAGAGCTTGAGAGATCTTGCCTGGGAGATCTGGAATCCACAGGGATATGTTTTCTTTGTAGAGACCCAGTTACTGAATCACAGAACCATTTAGGTTTGAGAAGAGCTTTAGAGAGAAGTAATGCTGGACAGCTTTTTCCTTTGTGCAGACTGGGACCGTGGGTGGCCTTCCCAAGAGTGAGAGAGGGCAGAGCAGAAGCTCAAAACAGAGGAATATTTCTGGGCACTGAATGAAAATGAGGGTATCATTGCCTTGTCTCCTGTCTGCCTTCTGATAAACACAGTAACTGAAGCTGTTCGCAATTCTGACTTCTGGTATATGCCATTTCTTGTTGTATTGTAATCTGCTATTGTATGATAATTAGTTATCCAGAAGATAACAGAAGCACATAATGATTTTTATGCTAATTCTCCCGTAGACCTGATTTTATTTTCTGGTTGACTGTAGTTACAGTACCTATATAGCATGCTATGAATAATATCTCTTAGGAAGAGGAAAAGAAGAAAATCAGCAGCACCATCAACACAAATTGATATGTTGGTTGCAGATGTCTTTACAACCCTGCCTGGTCATTGCAAAGGACCTTTGGCAAGAACTTTTGTAATCTGCCTAGTTACCATGCTTGCCTATGCTAGGGAGATAGAGTTTCAGAACCTGCATGTGCTCTTCAGGGAAGATTTTGCTCTTTTTCAAGCTAAAGCACAGATTTCTAGTAGTGTTCTGCTTCTGTTTGTACTCTGACAAAGCTTCTGTATGTTTGCTGCGCACTTATATTGTGACTTACTTAAAGGAGCTAGTAGTACAATAACTTCTGTCCCTTTTTAATCTATTGCCATATAAAGAAAATTTTGCTGAAAACATTCAAAAATGTTTTTGTTTCCTTATGTGAGTGCATGCCTCAATCTTGTTGTGTATTACAGGTATGGAAGTCTTGTTGCTGAATTGAAAGGTAGAAGAATTAACATTCCCATGGAGAGATAATCAGTTTTCTTGGAATTAGCTGCTTGAATAAGTGAGAGATTGTGTCTTACCCCCTTTTACCCCCCCCAAAAAAAAGGCTGAATTAACAGATGTTTTCAAAGCAACCTTTAGGTATTCTGAAACTTAATTTAAACGTGAATGAGGCTGAAATGTTGTTTGTTCTTGTGTATGTGTGTAAAGTTTGAAAAAGTCATTTATGCTACAGCTTTTACTAGTGACATCTGTTTTGATTGTTCTCTTTTTCTAGTCTGAAATGACATACATGCCAAAAGGATTGCTTAATTTTTTACCTAACTTCGAAGAAAACTCAAACTTGATTAATTTCTTGTTGTACTTCTCCTCCAAGATGTTAAGCAGTTAAAACCTTAGAATAAAGGACCCTTAATCCTATTCCACAGAAACCTTTACATGTCAGTTGATATATAGTAAATATTTTCCTGAAAGCTGATAACATTTTAAAAATAAAATAAAATGGAAATTCTTCGGGTTGGCTTTTTTTTGTTCTTTGGTTTTTTGGTTTTTTTTTCATATATATGAGAATGGATTAATGAGACAACTAGAACCATAGGAACAATGACATTAAATATGTTTTTCCCAAAAACGGCACGGAACACTTTTTTACCAGTAAAGATGTGAAAATCCCAGATAGCAGATAATTTCAAAGTTTCAGTAAGTTATAGCATTTGAGTATGTAGAAACCAGCCTAATTGCTTGCAATAAAGCAGCAGTGCTTCAGGTGAAAGCTGAACCTGCGTTCCTGGATTATCTGATGTGTTTTATCAAGAAGTGTTCCTCATATGTTGGAGGAAATATGAACTCAGTGCTATTAAATAGCCTGGAATAAAGCAAGCTTCTACCAGTCATAGCTTGCTTGTTGCAGAGTGTAGTGCAAGAGGAGAAACTTATGTAGAAAGAATCATTACACACCATCTTTCCATCTGAGTTTTGGGTGTTGAAATAGCTGACTGGTAACTGAGAGTTTGCTTCTGTAGTTGGAAGCAGACTGTGTATAATGTGTGAGTGCATTATGTGCATAATGACCCTGAGTAAAGAACACTCTTATTAGCAATATTATTGGGAACAAATTCAGCTTTTTATAAACTATGTTTCCAGTGAAATTACTTGGACTTTGTGCAGGCTTAATTTAAAGCAATATCATCCTCTGTGCATTGCTTACGTCTCAAAACTTCAAAGACAGCTGTCTAACAAATTGAAAAAAAGATGGGCTGGAGCAATAACAAAATCTAGGGAAGTCTGTCTGTCTCCAAGCACTGAGTTATTTCTGTTGGTTACTGCCTTGATTGTTGTTTTGTTGTTTTGTTTTGTTGGGTTTGTTTGATTGTTGTTTTGTTGGGTTTGTTTTGTTTTGTTGGGTTTTTTTGTTTGGTTGGTTTTTTTTTTTGTTTTTAACTTATTTGTTCTTTATTTGAAACTGAATTATAGCTGAAGGTTATGTGCCTTGGAGGGTGGTGCTGTGGGCCTGAATTTAATTTCATTTTAGTTGGGTGCACACTCCTTTGGGCTGCTTTGTAAATACAAACCTCTGTGTATGTGTGTTTCTTCTTAATCTTGATGGCATTTGTTTTGTTCCGTTTGATCTTGGCATGCATGTATATTAGCCCCTGGTAGAGATGAGTCACATCTGAGACATGGTACATGTGCAGTGCTGTTTATCAAGCAGTAATTTCAGACTTCATTTAAATATATTTTGTTTAGCTTGAAGGTGTGTGTGCCTTGTAGAACAGGCTTGACAAGATCTTGAAGTGTAAGTAGTAGCAAGGCAAATGCGATCTGTAAGGAGTTTATAGCTCTGAATAGTTGTGGAAATGTTGCAGGGAACAGAAGAAAGAATTGGTAGAAGATGGAAGAATATAGGGAATAGAGTATAAAATAAGATGGTTGGGAAACAGGTTGCTGAATAAGTCTTGAAAGGAAGGATATAAAGTCTTACTTTTCCATTCCTGTCCCTTAGTGAAGGTAGGTGCCAAGTGCTGCACCAAGGGAGGAGCAAACCCAGGCATCAGCAGATGCTGGGTTGGAGGGAGGCTGCTGGAAAGCAGCTTTGCACAAAAAGGCCCTGGGGATCCTGGTGGGCAGCAAGCGGAACCTGAGGCAACAGTGTGCCCTTGGCACAAAGGAGGTGACTGCCATCCTGAACCATGCTAGATGGAATGTCACCAGCAGGCTGAGCGTTATCCCTGCCTTCTGCTCTGCTGATGCCACACCTGGAGTGCTGGGCCCAGTTCTGAGCTCCCAGTAGTGGAGAGACATGGAGATGACAGAGAGCTGAATGAAGGGCTGCTGGAGTGCTTAAGGGACTGGAGCATTTCGTAGGAGGAAAGGCTGAGAGAGCTGGGGCTGTTTAGCCTGTACAAGAGTGGGATGTGCCGGGAGGCAAACGGGTGGTACCCACAGCTTAGAAGTGTGTTTTAATACCTGAATGGGGGTGCAAGGGCAGAGACAGGCTCTCTTCAGTGACACCCTGTGACAGGACCAGATGTAATGGGCACAAACTGAAACACAGGCTCCAGCTGAACATCAGGAAAAGGGGAAAAGTTTTTTGTTTGTTTGTTTGTTTGTTTGTTTTTTTGTTTTTTTACTGTGAGAATGACCAAGCATTGGAATAGGTTGTTCAACAAGGTCATGGATGGAGTCTCCATCCAAGAGGGAGAAGCAGTTTGGACACAGTCCAGGACAGAGTTCTATAGCTGACCCTCTTTGAGCAGGGTAGCTGGACTAGGCCTTCAGAGGTCACTTTCTATCTCAACCCTTCCGAATTCCATTTCTAACTTGGGCAGTTGTTAAATTAAAGAACAGATTTGCTCTGAAGATATTATGGACCTAGTACTGCAAAGTCACTTTGTACACAGAAATGCAGCTGATACTGTTCACTTGTCCAGGATACTGGGGCAGAATCAAGTCTCTGGAGTATTTGTCGGTCTAGTTCTTGCCAATCATCAGAGGCAAGAGATCTCACAACACCCTTGGGTATCTTGTTCCTTTGTTTTAGTGTTCTAACTATTAAAATTTTTTTCTAGTCCAGATAAGCTCAGCTTCAAGTTGCAACTTTCTGTTCCATATAGAACATCACTGATTGCTGTCCTCTTCATAAAACACTTGGGTGAATTGAAGGAGTGGATATGGAGACATTTGTGATTGGGCTGTGCTCTTAGAAGGTAGCATTTTGAGACAGACATCCAAGCAGCCTTGTTTTGTTTTGTTCTGTATAAGCCACATTTGCTAAAACTGTTGTCTTTGCAGTTCTCTCTTGGGTGCTTTCTCTTTTTCTGTCAGCAGTTTTAAACATGGTGCTCCAAACTGAATATAGGATTCCAGTTGTGATTTGTCATTAGCACAGAGGAACTGTGATTGCTCTCCAGAGACCTCATTGATAACACTCCTGCTAGAAATTGGACCTGCTACTTTGAGCAGCAGTCTAGTATTGGCTGCATGTAGTTTTTAATCCACTGTGAGCACCCCATTCTCTCTGCTCTGCTGCTTTCTTGATTTGATCTTCTTTGTATGATATGTCTGATGGATTATATTTTTTTAAATATTGAAATTTCATTTGTTTGATGCTTTCTTTACTAGCACTGCTTTTTTTTTTTCTTTGTTTAGTCTTTAAAAAAAATCTTGTTACAGAATTGTTTATTTTGGACACTTTCACCTAAGTTATTTGACCTAAGACTTGATAACATCTATAAATTTCAAAAGCATACCTGTTCTGTCATCCAAGAGAACAATTAAAACTGTTGGAAATAATCACAAGCAGGAAATAACTTAAAATGTCCATTTCCTGGTTATTTAGCTGTTGTCTTGTGAGTACAGTTGATCAAGGATATGACTCCCCACATCACTGTATTTTAGATTACATTCCTCTAACTTGTTGAGGAGTGTATTTAGGAAAATTTATGTTTTGAGAACACATTAATAGGCTGATGACTTGGCATGTAGTTTTCCTTGCAATCTTTGGGTTAATTGCTCTGCTGGAATGGAATGGGGAAAGTCTGCCATTATATAACATCTGTCTTAGTTCTCCTCTCAGATACATCTTCTGTACTTTGACTCTTAAGTGGGAGACCTGGATCCCTGTGAAAAATTTGAGAGTAGTATGTCCTGTGAAAATACTTAAAATGCCCTTAGCTGAGGGAAACGAAAAAAACAACAACGTAGCACAACATCTCCTCCTGCGAAGAGAAGCCAAGTATTTTATATTGAAACATGAAATGCTGAGAATTTCCAAAAACAGCATGTTCTAACTGTAGAGAAAGGGCAGTCCTCTCCTATTCTGGTGGAGGCCACAAGCTGGAGAAAGTAGCACAGGAGTATTTGACTTTTTATTTAAGTAGTAGGATTGAAGAAATAGTATATCAGTTGGGTCCTTGCTTGTAAATGCATTTGACTTCATACTATTTGCTATACCGTTTTCTAGAGAAATCAACCACCCTCTAAGGTATACTGAGAAAAAGTACATAATTTTTAAAAATGTTTCTCCAGGACCTTTTTTCTAAGTGAATGTGGTACCTGAATTGTACATCAGAAGGGATTTTATTTTTTTTTAATGTGAAATTTCTTGCTAGTAACTAGTGGAGCTAGAGTCCAATAGTGTGGAAGAGCTTACTTAAACTGCTTTCTTAGAGTGGATTGTTTTATATTTTGGGAGTTTTTCCCTCTGTATTTATCTCACTGAGGTGCCACTGTGTTATGAGGATTTATTTTCCACTTCAGTGGTAACTTTTCTCATATAATGATTGGTTACAAAGGCAGCTTTGCTTTTCTGGTACATGTTGACAAAAGAAAATAAATAGATAAATTTTCCATCTTAAAAGAAGAAGTTTTGGGGAAAAAAAAATGGCACATGGAAAATTGGTCGGCACAAGCAGTGCAATGCTTCTTTCTGACTGCAGCCTGCTTGACAGTGGGGCTGTGCAGGTTCAGGGTCCAGACCAATGTGCACCAATCTGCGAGGAGAAAGCCAGCTGGCATTTTTGAGGCTTGTGTTGGTGAGGTACAGTTACACCTCAGCATATAGATCCCTCCATTTGTAATAGAGCAGAAAGATTCCTACCTTGCCCCTTCAGGACAGAAGTATAGAGACAGTAAAAGAAATGCTTCGTGGTCTGTCTGCAAATCAAGATACCTCGTGAGTTGTTCATTGTTTTTTTGAAATCAGTTATTCGAGCCTTCTGCAGAAAAAGCTGTTTCTTCCTTCCACCAGAAGATGCCATCTACCTCAGAGATCTCTAAGCATTGTTACTGCACTGCTGGTCAGTGCAGTGTTTTTATTAGCCTTTCTGCTCTTGTCAGAAAGGATCAGGAATTGAAAGAGTGCTCCCCCCTCTCTTAGGAGTGGAGAAGATACTGTGGTCTGTGTTCTCATGTGTATTGTATTGCAACATACTGACTGTTGTTTCTGTACTTTTCAATATAGAAGTACTTTTAAAATGTTGGAAATACCTTCAGGTGCCTTCTTCTATCAGTGAATATAGATATTAATTCTGATTCTTTTACAGAAAAACCTTGAAGTAACTTAATGTTGAGAGGTGTTTTCCTTCCCTCTTTGAATTCAGTTTCTTTTCTTTCTTTGGTGTCATGTTGCATTTAGAGGCCATACTGAATTGTCATAAGGTGATACTTTGTAAGCTACTGAACTGTAAAAGCCTGAAGTTATAAAACCAGTTAGAATTCTCCAGTGGAAGACAAAATGGTGTGGTATATAAAGAGGAAAACTTGCTGTCCAGAGCTTGTGTCTTCATGGGAACTTGAACAGAAAATTGCTTAGAAATAGAGGATATTCTTGTTAGAGACTTTTCTAGATGCTTTTAGTTCATAGTCATGTGGGTTGTTCCAAGCTCTTACTCAAAGCAGAGTCAAAACTGCATTTAGACTTCTTATTTGAATTCAGATTGAGGGTATCATCTTGTCTTGAAAACAGTGATAAACATGCTGCAACTTCTCTGGGCAACCCTAAGGGAAAAGGTTTTTAGGACATTTAATTGGAACCTTTTCTGTTTTGTTTTGTGTCTTGTTCTCTTACCATGTATCTCAGTGGAGACCCTGGCTCTGTCTTTGAAGTTACTTCTGCTTAGCTATCAGATTGCTTTTCTGTTTTCAAAATCTTCTTTCCTCTGGGCTAAACAATCCCAGCTTCTTCAGCTGTTCTTCATGGGGAAGGTGCTGCCCTTTGCAGAACCCATGCCAGTTATCAATGTCATTCTTGTACTTGTCCTAAAACTGGCTGCCTTCTCCCAGATGTGATCTAAGACGCATCGAGCAAAGAGGAGCAGTGAGTTCGCTCAGTCTACTTGTAATGCTCCTGTTGCTGCAGTCCGGTGTGTTTGTTGCCTTCCTTGTTACCAGGGCATGCTCCTGGTCTCCCTCAGAGTGTCAGGTCCTTTCCAGCTGAGCTGCTCCCAGCTAATCAGACCCCAGCCTGTACCAATGCAGGGGGATAGTCTGTCCCAAGTGCAGAACTTTGCATTTGCCTGTGTTGAATGTCATGAGAAGTGTTCCTCTTGGCCCATTCTGCCAGCCTGGTCTAGGTTACTTTGAGTGGCTGCCCTGCACTTGAGTGTGACTAGATCCTTCAGCTCAGTGTGTTCCAAAATCTCAGTGAGGATGCATTCTGGCTGAGGAACTCTCCTTGTAACTGCCCTCTAGGTATAGTGTGGACTGATGACTACTGCCTTTGGAGCCAAATGATCCAGCCAGTGTTTCATCCATATGGAGTCTGGATGTGAAACTATCCATACACCGACTGGGGTTCAAGGGTGCTGTCAGATACAGTGTTGAAAGTTCTTTAGTCAAAGTGAGCAACTTGGATTGCTCCCTTCTCCTTCACAGACTTAGTCAGTTCATCGTAGTGGTCAGTTGTGTTGATCAAGCAGATTTATCCTTGGTGAATACATGCTAGTATTTTTCTCCATCATCTGCTTTGTGTGCCCTATAATATTGTGGTTAATGCTTTCTGAAAACTACTAGAGGTCTCCTGCCCATTGTCATCACAGAGTCTTTCAGCCATCCAGACATCTGCTAAGAAGGCGTCAAAATTTTGGGCAGATGATGTTGGAGGTTCCTGGAAGTTGTAGCTGATGAATTCCTAGCAGATGGGGCTAATGCTCTGCCCTATTATAAAACAAAGATGAAAGGGTCTGGTGGATCTTGAGTGATCATGAGATGACTGAGTTCAGGATTTGGAGAAAGCTGGACAATAAAATTAGGCCTGTGGACTGAACTGTTGCTTATCTGAGAATTTGTTAAATTAGAATCCCCAGGGGAGGTATTTAATAAAGGATTTAGCAAAGGAAATTTAAAAATCTGAGCTGTTTTGCAGCTCAGGAAAACACTATCTTATTTTCCAGGAATATCAGGACTTTGAACAGAAAAGTCCACTTGACTGAACAAGAGACTTCTTTATGAACAAAACCACAGAAAAAAGATGTGTAAGAAGTAGAAACATGGACCAGCAACAAGAGTATGAAAGCATTACTCAGGTATTTAAGGATGAAAAATGAATGGCCAAAGCCCAGCAGAATTAGGACTAATGAAGATTAGCAGGAAGGGTTTCTACATATAAAGTAGTAGATAAAGGAAAACTTACGGGGAAAAAGCTAATCGTATGCTCATCTGCAAAAAAACTACATCAAAACTGTGGAAGTAATAGGTTAGTCAGCCTTATTTCCATCCCTGGAAGAATCGTGGCTTGTTTCCACATCAGTGAAGTTTGTAAATACATGGTCAAGAATTTACTACTTAATAGTGTGCATTTTACAAGAGTGTGCTTACTCACTTGCTTACTTCTGTAACAAAATGGCGCTCTGTATGAACGACAGAAGTGTCGCCTTCTGAGGTTACTAAGGTTTTGAATAATGCCACCAACTGCATTCACATTTAGAAGTCTAAGGAAGTACAAGCTGGTTGAACAAGCTGCTTAATGGGTTGAAAATCAGCCTTACTATTATCAGTAGCTCAGCATCCAGCTGGCAGCTGACTGAGTGCAGTATGCCAAGGTTTGGTTCTGGGGTCCGTATTTTTCAATGTGCAGTGATTTGGATGATGACATATATTTGCAAATTACATTAAATTAGTGGGAATGGCTGACATGATATATGGCAAAACATAAATCCCAAGGGACCCTGAGAGACTTAAGGCTTGGGCCATCAAAAGCTTCATGAAGTAGAACACAAAGTGGAAAGTCCTGCGCTTGATGCATAACAATACCATGAATCAGTACAGCTGGGGAGTCATGGGCCAAGTGGCAGCTCTGCTCAAAAGAACCTGGGATTATGGTTGAAAGCAAGTTAAATATGAACCAGTAGTGTGCCATCGTTTTCAAAAAATCTGGTGCTGTAGTACAGCCAGCAGATTATGGGAAATCATTGTTGCTCAGTCCTTGGCACTGAGGGTCCTCTACTAAGAATGTTCCATTTGGGCCCACTAGAAAAGTAAATGTCAGGAAACTGCAGATGTTTCAGTGGATGGTTGTCAGGGTGGTCTACATGATCTGCAAGGGGAGGCTGAGGGGGGTGAGCCTGGTCTGGTGTACAGTAAGCTAATAATAGCAAATGTTTGAAGGGCACTTGCAAAGATGATGGAGCCAAGCTTGTCTTGGTAGTGACAGATGATGTAACAAGACCAAAGACCTGTTTTCAGGTTGAGAGGTTTACAGTGAGCATAATGAAAAATTACTCCACTGGGGAGGTAGTGTAGCACTAGTGAAGGTTATCCAGAGAAACCATGAGATCTCTCTCCATAATAGTTTTCAGGAGCTGGGTGGATATCCATCCATCTATCCTTACTGTGTTTAAATATGCAAGGCAAGGAATATGTTGAAGCCTTCTGCCCTTTTGATAGTTCTATATTCTCGTTTTTTATTTTTCTTGGGAGTGTGTAGGTATAGATGTGAAATCTCTCTGAATTCAGTGGAAATGCTTTAACATGCCCTAGCAGCAAGTTTTGCAACTAACGAATGTACCTCCAGAGTAGGGAAAGAGATGGGAAAAGAAATAGCCACAGTTGTGTCCCTTTAAACAAGAATGCTTTGTTCAGTATTGACACCAGTAGTCTCTTGGGCTTTGTCCTGGGGAAACGTGGTAATATTTCAGACTTCAAGATTGCAGTCTGACTTTTCTTCCTATTGAGGGAATGGAAGTCTAGGCAGAGTTCTACTAGACAAGTTTTGTTGGTTTTTATTTTTTCCTTTGCCATAATGATGAGACATTCCCTCCTACTAATGGAATTATAATAGAGCTCTTGGGGAACCCTTAGTGTCCTTGTTGGCTTCATTGCTTCCAATCAGCCTCTTGTCTGAAATGAGGCTGAGAAAGTGGGATCTTAAGTGTGCCTGGGTATCTTCACATGTGCACCCATGCTCACATTTGACTACTTTGAGGAGTTCGGAGTTTCTTGGAAGCAGTTTGATCTTGAGTTCCTTGTTCTTCACTAAATCAACATCTCTTCCACAAGGGCTTTCTCTGTCACTGATGGATGGCAATTCAAGTTCAGCATAGCAAGAAGCAAGAAACTGGAAAGCAGTAGGGAGCTTGAGAATTCTTAGATGTAGTCTAAGTTTAGTAATCCCTGTCTGTGGCTTCAAAAGTTAGTAAAGACTAGGTGTATTCACACCAAAATACTGAGTTTACTCTGTGAGAATAAACATTGACTTGCTGCAGCAACATAGTCTAAGACTGTGCTTAATATGTTTAATGTGAAATAATCCTTTATTCTCTCTAGGACAACACTGGTTATCCCCTTACCTTCATCATACTTGCTGCTTAATTGTTGCTGTTCAGAGGTAGGGTGCCATACCTCTACCCTTGATACTATTGTCTGGAACTGACAGTAATTTTATAATAATCTTTTAAGTCTAGCTCTTCTGTAGTGGGCAGATGTGGTAAACTTGGAAGCATAATATCTGAGTGAGTTGCTCATGAGTTTGTGTTTGAAAGCTGTAGCATTGTAGTGGGTTGTGTGAGAGCTGTGCTTCCTTTCTCCTAATTTGAGGCACTGGCACTTCAGAGTTTGTTGCACAATTTTCTGGAGCTGTTTGTCTGGGCAATATGTTGCTTGGGCAATCCTAGGCTGTTGATGCAGGGCTTTCTGCCAACTGATTGCCCAATTCTTTTCCCTTCTGTACCTTGATTCTTGCATTTTAGTCAGTTCTCTAGTACAATTATTTACACATGCAATCATTTTGTTGGCTTTGGAAAAATTGTGTATCTTTTCTGCTTACCTTTTTTAATGCCATCCTCTTCCCTCTCTGGACCCTTCAGTTTTGGTTTTTACATTTGTTTTTATAATTGAAGAAATTCTTAAGTAGCTTGAACTTAAAATAGCTGTGTTGGGCAAAAAGTAAACAGAATGTCTCCTTACAAGTCTTGAAGCTGTGCAAGTCCTGAAGATGAGTATCTAGATCTTGTTAATGGTGCCCAACCAGGCATAATTAAGGCAGGGTTGTGCTGGGCATTGCAGGATCATGCAGCAAGATAAATTTATGACCTTAAGCTGGTCTTGTAAGGCTCAGTATGTATGCCATCTAAAATAGAGTGGTGTTTTTTGTTGTATTAATGCTGGTAATCTTTATGGGTTCCAGGCTAGTAGATGACCACCAGCTGGTCTCCTGTCTTCTGCATTTTCTCTTCTCGAGGTTGATTTTTTTTTCACTTGTACCTCATATATTTCAAATTTAGTTCTGTTTCTGTGGTTCTTGTTCACTTCTTTTTCATTTTATTGCTGTCTTCTCTTGGCTCCTCAATGATGCACGTAGTTGCAGCCTTCACTTTTTGCAGTCCAAGTCTTTCTCCTGTGCTTCACTGCAATGACTTTGATCCTTTGGTTTCTGGATCAGTCGCGTACAAGTTGTTAGATGTCCACTCCTGGTATTGCATGCTTTCTTTTTCAGCTTGCTGATTTGCCTACCATGTTTATTACAGAAAAAACCCACTCCTTTTGTATTAATATTGTGATATTATATGAACAAAATATTACTTAACTCCACTAACCCCTACCCTGTCTGAAAACATCAAAATAAGATTTCACCAGTTTATAGCGATGTTGCAAAAAGAATTCAGTATCTATAGCTGGGCTGCTATGAAGTACAAAAATACATTTGCCGTCTAAAGCTCTTGAGAAAAATTAAGATGTGATTTTAGTGCACGATAAAAGTATGGTATGTGATGTCTGTTCCATTACGTAGTGTTACATGTACACCAGCTTGTTCTGACATGTAAATAAGGCAGTTCTGGTTTCCTTGTGAAGCTTTGTAAATAGTGCAGCATACCTGCTGATATCTTCCAAAGGGAGGAAGATGTTTGCAATTTTTGTATATCCTCATGTCTAGGTATAATAAAAATATTATTTGTGAAAAACACCGCTAAGTACATACTACACTGAGTTCTTATTCATCTTGATGGGTTATATTCAGAGCTGCTTGTAGTTGTTTGGTTTTTATTTGTTTGTTTGTTTTGTTTTTGGTTTGGTTTTTTTTTTGTTAGTGTTTTGGTTTCTTTTTTCAAGCAATGTCTTTGGTTTACCTTTTAAGTCCTTTTTAGTCTTTGCTGACTCAGTCTCACTATGCAGTGGAAAATGATGTGTGTTTAACCTAGTTTTTAGTATTAAGACTTAACACCACAGGCAATTTAACCATAGTAGTTCTAGCAGAATTGTTCTGCTGTGGCTGCCTTGCAGACTTCCTATGCTGAAATGGGTGCTGAGTTTACTGAAGTGCAGAAGTTATTCCAGAGCAAATTGCTTGTGGCACAATCTCTCCATAAGGGAAGTGGAGTGTCAAAGTTACTTTACTGACCACAAAAGCATCTGCCTGTATCCAGATGCTAAACAAGCTGTAACTCATTCCTTCATCTGTGTATCCCTTCCAGGGTCTTGAAGACAACTGGTGACACTCTGGAAGATGTTTTAAACATTGACTGTGTTGGTTTACAGCAAATTGGTTACAGATATATTTCTGAAAATTGTTGTTTGATCTTGTGTCCTGGGAACCAGATGTATTACACCAACTATTTTTTTTAAAATATGCTTATTTTGAGTAGTTTGGCTTCCCTTTTTCATGCAGTTATGCTTGACTAAGTGGCTGCTTTAGAGGAGAATACCAAAGATAATTGTTTTGAGTTTTATGTCTACCCTTATACTTATGCTTCAGCAAATCTTACAATTTAATACTTACCCTAGATCATGGTTTGTCCTGAAAATTCAAAACAACCAGCAGCTTTAACAGTGATGAAAACTAGAAGACAACTGGAACATAACTTGAGAAAATGCTTTGCTTGTAAATGCTGCATGTAAACAAAATGGCATTAATTCAGTATGAGTTACACACAACATCAGGAAAGGCTTGTTACCAACAGACTGCCAATCTTACGTCTGTTCATTTGCAGGAAACCTAGATTAGGGGGTGGGGGAAAGTGGGAACATTTATGACTCACATGGATCGGGAGATAATAAATCTAAACCTATGTTTACATTTAAAATAACATAAAGCTTTAAAAATGTTTCAAACTGTTAAATATTTGTCATGTTGTAGTTTGTAAGTTTTGTGTTTTCATGATTCACTGGGCAAAATTAATTCACTGGGGGTGAGAGAAGAGCACAGGCTGAAGAAGGACTGTTTCCAACACATGAGATTTCACAGCCCCTGGATGTTGTGAAAATGAAGCTGGAAAAGCATTTGGCATTGCTTGCAGGCAGGTGTGCATGCACTCCCAGCTGACTCCCTGTGGCCCATGGAGTCTTGGCACTTCCCTTTGCATGGAATGTCTGAGCAGAAAGGAGGGAGCGCTCTCACATCAAAATAAGCTGTATTTTGTTGGTCAAATGTGTTTGTATCAGTAAATATATTATCTTCGATTAAAAGGTTGGCTTTTAATTTGGCGGCCAGTTATTGAATAGCAAGTGTGGAATAATTTCTTCCTCTGAAAGTTGGGAGTGGGGAGGGTAGATGAGAGAGAGAAGAGACAGCCTAGTTCTCAGCACCTGAAAGTTTTTATCCCTTGTTGAGGACATGAGTTCAGTGACATTGTCAGTAGAGAGAGTATTGCCTTTCAGTAACGATGAGTATGGCAGATCTAAGATAACCTTGTCTTGAGCTAGTACAGCAAGACTCTCCACCTTCCCCCTGAACCCTGGCTCTTTGGAATTTCATTACTGATGTGAAGTATGAGAAGCCTACATACCAAGGTCAGCAGTGGAGTCTGCAAAAGGGCGTAAATGTACATATTGGATTTGTATGGCAGGGTTTGGTAGCAGGGAGGCTGCAGGGATGGCTTCTGTGAGAAGATGTCGAAGCTGGCCTCATGTCAGATGGAGCCAGTTCCAGCAAGTTTCAAGATGGAGTTGCCACTGGCTAAAACTGAGTCCATCAGCAATGTTGGAGCACCTCTGTTATAACATATTTAAGAAGGTGAGAAAAGCTCTACACAGCAGCTGTGAGGGGAGTGAGAAAACTGTGAAACAGTCCTGCAGAAACCAAGGTCACTGGAGGAGGAGGGACAGGAGGTGTTTCAGGTGCCGGAGTGCAAATTCCCCTGCAGCCTGTGGAGAAGAGCAGGTTGAAGCAGGCCCGTGGCAGTCTTGCAGCCCACAGGGGAGCAGAGATCCACCTTCAGTCTGTGGAGGACCCAAAGCAGGAGCAGATGGCTGTCCAAGGGAGACTGTGCCCCTAATGGAGAGAGGATCCTATGCTGGAGCAGGCTAGGGAACATGCTGGAGCAGTCTGTTCCTGGAAGACTCTGCTCTATGGAATGATCCCGTGTTGGAGCCAGTCCTGAAGAACTGTAGACTGTGAGAAGATTGCGTTCTGGAGAAGTCAGTGAAGGACTGTATCCCATGGGGTTGGGCTCTATCCTGGAACAGGGGAAGGAAGGAGCAGTAAAGAGACACTGCCCATTTTCCCCAGTGCCACTCGGTGAGGGAGGAGGTAGAGGAGTCTGGGGTGAAGTTGAGCCTGGGAAGAAAGTGGGGAGGAGAAAGTGTGTTTAGTTCAGATTTTATGTCTCGCTATCCTGCTGTCAATCTCAGTGAGCTAAATTATTCTTCTCCAAGGTGAGTTTTTGCCCACCATAGTAGTGATCTTTCTGTACTTCTGTCAGCCTGATAGGATATATGATCTGGCCTTGTAGCACTGATGTAACTCTTTCATGATCTCTGGTTTGTCAGTGTCCTTGTGTGCAGCCTTCACACAGGTCACCTGCACACCCTAGCTTGGTGTCTTCTGAAAAGTGATGTGTTCCATCTCTTCCGTATGGTAGATGCAGATGTTGAACAAGGTACGTTGCAGGATAGATGACTAAGGGAATTCCTATCACAGCATGTCTCCTGGTAGTGTTCAAACCACTACCCACTTCCCTTTGAGACCAGTGATCTAGACATCAATAATCGACCTATCTAGACTGCAGTGCCCCAGTGTGGATGTGGGGATGTTGTGGGAGACCATGCTGAAAAACCAAAAATCGAGATAAACAACTTTTGTTGGTCTCATCCAAGATGATAAAAAGGCATAATTAAAGATCTTCAGTGTGTGTGATTGGTGAGTGAGCATTCAGCTTATCACTCTCTTCATCTAAATTGCTTGTTTTCCCTCAACATATGGTATTTTCTATACAGATGAAAGATGAATCTCTCTTAGTCTACAGACCCTCTGGCTGTATCAACAGTCATATGTGCTTTGTTGCTCAGCCTGAATAAACTTCAGGACATGCTGTGTCTTTCAGAATCAGCACAGCTGAACAAGTGAGTTGACACTTGTTCTTCCTGCATCATCTCTGTGGTGTTGTATTTGTTTGCACTTAAAGGCTCTGCTGGCTACATACAGATGACTTTGCAGTCATCTGAGTTGCTGGTGGCATCTAAAAGCTTTCAGGCAGCGAAGCTGTCCCTCCAGCCAGAGTTTGGCTTCCAGAACTGTTCTGGCAGAAGAACCTGAGTTTGCTCTTGACTCTGTCCAAGTCTGTAAGTCTGGTAATAAGAAACATTTTTCACATTAATAATGTCTCCAGGACAGTGATGGATTCCCCAACACTGGACACTTTTAAGACTGACCTGGACAGGGTGCTTGTCTAGACTGTGGTTTTTGCCAAGGAAGGTTGGACCAGATGACCCTTGAGGTCTCTTCCAACCTTGTATGTGATAATTCTATGATTAGTGGTAGAAAACAGAATTAGGGGAACAAAATATGGTCCTCCAGTGACTTGGTGACTTTTCAGACCATTAGAGTGCTTGGTATTAATGCTGGTAGTTTAAGTTCTGTGGGATATTTAATTGAAGTACTGTGAATTTGTGGGAGTTTTCTGCTCTTGCGTTTGCTTTCATGGTGAAATAAAATTCTTCTGAGACAAAGGGACTGTTGCTAAATTTGTTTGCTTTATAAGTGAAGGTTTCTGTTAAAGTCTGCAAAGAACTGGTGATACAGTCTTTGCTGGAGCCATCAGAATGGTTTCATTTTTAAGCAGTTTCTTATCCCTCCAACTAAAACCTATTCTGTGAAGCAACTCTGTGTTGCAGTGTTTTTTGGGTACAGACTTCAATGTATTCATACTATGAGTAAGGCCTTAGTGAATTTTTTTCCCCCAGAAATAAAAAAAAAATAAAAGTTTCACTTAAAAATCAAGTTGTTATTTTAAACAGCTGAGGTGGTAGCAGTTCAGTCATGTGTGACTGGCCAGTTTGGAGTGTTAGGTCTGATCTGTCTTGAGATTCAGACTCTTAAGAAAAAAAAAACAATTGCAAAAGTTGCCAAGCATAACAAAACTGTTGAGCTAAAAAGCTCAGGTGAAAAGAACCAGCCACAAGGAATGCCCCATTAGCCATAGTTAGCCAATGCTCCATTAGTTTCCATATGTTTGTGTGATGGTTTGTATTAAACGTGCAAACTCCTATTGAGATTTTATTAATATGCATGTATAATAAGCCAGCTGAAAAGCTGTTACTGAAATTTTTAACTCCTTTATGGTCCTTGGGTTTAATTTCCACAAGAGTTATTTTGATCTGTGTTATTTCCCCTTGACCTGCAAATGTCCAGAGTCCATATCATGGCATGGAACAGGCAGGGTAGCCTACACTCAAAGTGAAGGACAAAACTCCAACCTTCCTGTAAACTACTAAAAGCTGCAGCTTGCTGCAAATGGATTTTCAAATCAAACCATGTGTGGTGCAGCTTTCTAGCTATTGCAAGTCTGTCTGTGCTCTTTGGAATGTATGTACATGCACCTTTGATCAGGTGTTTTCATCTGTATTTCTGCCTTAAAATTTCTGAAGGCTGTCTTAAAGTACATCCAGAGGAAGTGCTGGCACACATCACTCCCTCCAAGTAGGGAGCAAAAACTGCAGCATGCAGGGAACCTGAAAGAGAAGAAGCCTGGCACTTGTGCAGATTAGTGGTTCTTTTCTCTCTTCATTGAAAAGATCACTTTTCCAGATTGTGATGAATACTGACTCTGGGGTCAGAGATTTTGTTAAAAATGAGACCTTTTATCTTCTCAGCCTCTTACCTAGCAGGATTGGGTGATCTGTTGGTTGACATGAAATATTGACAAATAATTTTTGGCTAAAACTCAATGTTTTTGCTCTTCATATTAGCCCTCATAACTTCTAAGTTTATTCAGTAAAAAACGCCTGACATGAGTCCTTGTTCATTCTTTTAGAATGATGATAAATAGAATGTTGTGCTGCCATGCCTATTTCAGTACAATGAGGTGTTCATTTGTCCTTCAGATCTGAATATTTATAAAAGAGCAAGAAGTTAAATACTATAGCATGGTCATAATTTTTCAAATGTATTTCTTTTGCAGCAGTGAGAAGATTAGAGAGCTAAACTTCATTATAATAAACCTAAGTCTGGCATTGGTTTTAACTGAGCAATAGCATCATCTGAGGGAGGTGTTTTCTATTAGCTTGAATTTCTGTTTATTATTTTTTATGATTCTTCTAGTGAATTTTTTTTAACAAAAACCACATGGCTTTTCCTCTTGCATATTCTGTCTTTCTTGAAAGAAATGTAATTTGTAGTGATCATCTTTAATTGCATATACTTGTCTAATTATGGTTGTGTTTAAAAATAATTACGTCTTCCTGGCTGTCCACTAAATGAAATACTTTAACTGGCAAACGTCCCTGGTCTTCCTCTGCTTTTAAATCTGCTGATTATAAACCTGCATTTTAAGAACGTCCCTGGTCTTACTCTGCATTTAAATCTGCTGATTATAAACCTGCATTTTAAGAGGGTTTACTGATTTTTCTGGATTTCTGGTTCTCTTCAGAGAGAAGCAAATAACTGGGATTGATTTTTGGGAGAGGTCCTATCCTATGACTTAGTGTATGAAAGAACAAAAAGTAAAGAGTTCTGAAGTCACTTGGCTGGCTGAATAAATAACTTTAAAAAATTTCTTTGCATTTTTAAATCCATAGAGCTTCTGAAGAAAAGACCACAAGTCTTGTCCTCAAGTTCCAAACTCCTTTTTTGGTCACTGCTTCTGTTTCACATCTTTGAACTTCTTTTACTGGCTGTAACTGTCGGGGTGATTAATAATAAATATGATTTCTATGGAAGGTTTAGCACATTATAAAGTAATTAATATAGGTAATTAACGCTAATGCTAGCATGCATGTGGAATTAATTTTGGACTGTGAAAAGTGCCACAAATAGTAAATGTTATTTAAGTTTTAAAAAAGACATAGAAATAATTGACTATGAATTATGTGGGCATTAACGGGGTGCAATTTTATTCTGGAGGGAGAGGAGTGGCTCTAAGGAACTTCTTGTTTTATCCAGACATAAATAAAAGTCAATTCATGCAGCATACATGATGTGATACCACTAAAGGAATCTGCACCTTTTTGCTCTTAGGGGGTCAGCAGGTGGTGGTGGGAATTCTGTACTATACACGCAAAAGCAACAATCTATAAGGCATTGTGTAAGATACCAGTCCCTAGAGCAGCTGTCCTAGGTTTTGCCTTCCAGCCACAGCACAGCTTCGTGGCCTCCTCCTTGTCTGGATACCAGTGTTGGGAAGCAGCTTTTGGCATACCAGGATGTGCTGCGTGGTCAGTTTGTGTGGGGAGGGGGTTTGAAAGCACTGCTGGTTTGAATTAGTAGTGATGTTTAACTGATGTAATTTCCCCCTGTAGCCAGTTCTTTACATGGCATTCAGCTGCCCTGACAAACCTCTTGGGTAGGAGTCAGGAAGGGGACCTGGGACTTGTCTGGCTGGGAAGCAGGAACCCTGCAGCCTTAATTTATGTCACGTACATCTACTTGAGTTGCTTGTGTGTCAGACTGGCCATTACTGCTGGTCTGAGCTACATTTATGCTGAAGCAAGGTTGCCAGTAGAGCCTTATTGGTAAATTGCATTATTGTAGACAGTCATAAATGTGCTCTATTTAAAAAAAACAAGTTGAAAAAATTGGAAGCACTTGAGTCAAGCACCCATACATGTGAATTGTATATGAAGGATGTGTCTATATGGAAAATTCTGTTTGTACAATTGCATCTGTCTAAGACTGTTCTACTCCTGGAGCATTCAAATGCAGGTGTGTAAGAAAGCAAAGATGTCATTTGAAACTTTGGTACTGCTTTAGCATAAGAAAGTGCAGAGTCTTTGCTAAACTCTCCTGGGATTCTGTTCTGAAAACACTTGCCTATTTCTCCTTGTTCTTTTTAATGTCATCTTATGCCACTGTTCCATGCTATTTCTCAAATGCAGTTTAAATTTGTGACCTAGGATTTTCTCTAGCTCTCCAGTAAAATTGCTCCTCTATCCCATCGTGATTTGTGCGGGAGGGCAATGGTCTGCACTACATTTAAAGCATAACATTGTGTTGTGTTTGATGGTATCATCTCAAAGAGGTGGCTTCCACTTCATTGCCCTCAGCTTAGCTTTATCAAATCATATCTCTTCCTCTGGGAATGCAGAGCTGTAAATTGTATTTTGAGTGAAATCATGAAGGTTAAGGAGTCTCAGCATAGGTTTTTGTTGTCATCCTGGCTACTTCGTGTTTCCTCCACTTTGTGTTTGAGGGGCATGTAATATTTCAAGTGGGTCAGGAGAGGGAGCTGGCATTCTAGGGGTGAAAAAAAATCTTTACGTAAATGTTACCTTTTTTTAAAATTGTGCCTCGGAGTGTATAATTGTGATGGGGTAACCTCTGTTCCTGAAATAACAGGAATCCAGACCGGCTTCCAGAGTATAAAGTTGCAAGTAAGGATTTTTTTTTTTAATTTTTTTTTTTTTTTTTTTACTGCTTTGTTCTGTGGCTGATGGTTGCTTTTATCTGTTGCCTGAGGATCCCATTTAGAAGTGCTGACAGTGCTTTTCTCTTGGGAAGAGGTCTGTGTTGCCAGTAGTACATGTAAGTGATAGGGACAATGAACAGAACCTCAACCTCATCTGAGTCCAATAAAACAAAAATGTCACTGCTGGTAATAATGTTGACAATAGTAATTGCACGTATAGGGCACCCACCATGGTAGTACCTGCCTGCCCTTCATGTGACTTTTGGAGATATTAAAGGCTTTTCAAAGACAGCATGCCCTTTAGATGACTGATAGACATGTGAAATTGCCCTGCACAAGGATTTCCCCAGTGCAGTGGGTTAGCCTTAGCCATCAGCCAGGCTCCTACCCAGCCCTCTCATTCAGCCTGCAGGATGGGGGTAGAAAATACGGAGACAAAAATGGGAATTAAAAGGCTTGTGGGTCAAGATAAAGCTGACTCTTTCCCTAACTCAAATCCATTCCTTCACTCCTGACTTCTGTACTCCCTTCCTAGCCCTCACCACCAGTGGTCAGTGGGTCTGCTGTGGAGATGACTGAAACCAGCTGTGACCAGCCTGGGGCAGCCCCATCTTCTCTGAAAAAAACTAAGCAAGTGGTGAAATTATCCCTTCCAGATAATGTAGGTCTTGAGACGTGGTAGTTTCTTGCTCCTTTTTCAGCAACAAAACAGGCTTCTGTCCCTCTGGATATGCTACTATAATCAGTTTTTGAAGGGCTGTACTGTAAAACTCAGCTACTGAAAGTGCCTGTTTCCTGGATCTGCTTTATGTTTGTGGTACTGTACATAGGAATCTCTCCAGAGGATTACTTGACATGGCTTTGGACTCTAGAGGTTGTTTGCATCTAAGCTAATCCTTTCTCTGCTCTATTGTCTTTATATTCTCTATAATGCTATGCTGCCAGATCAGTCTTTGATTCATCTTAATGAGTTTGTACTTTATAAATAATGAACAATCTTTTCTTTCCTCCTATTGCAGAGCTTGAAAATAGTGTATTATCCTTCCCCAACCTCAATTCTTAGTAGTTTTAAGTTCTTTGGTTTTGTTTGCTTTCTTTAATTGTTGTTACTTTTTTGTTATTGGGCCATTTTTAAATTTGTTTGTTTTATTTTTTATTGACAAGTATCTGCCCTTATATACCAGGTAGAAAGCATAAGCCAGTGCAAGAGACTTTTCCAACGTCACACTAGCGCGGTAAATGTAGTGATCTCACTAGGACCCCAGCACCACTTGGGTTTATGTAGAGACTTGGCACATGCAAAATGTGGTCATCTCTTTATTTGTCCTTGTTCAGGCTTCTCCTCCAGTGAACAATGATTCTTCTTGCCAGTAGCTGGTGAAGAGATGAAGGTCTGGGTGCTGTTAAGAAATGCTGCTGTACAGCAGTAGTGAGATTTACTATACCCACTTTTAGGGGTTTTTTTTGTTGTTTTTTTTTTTTTCCTTCCTCAATGACTCTACAAATTGTCATTGGCATCTTGGTTGCAGGAACCCAGCTCGCTTGCACTGTCAGCCAGTCTGCCCACAGAGAGAATATTAAGTGGTTACATGCTTGTCTGAGGTTCCTTCTATCCCCTTGATGGGATGTGACTTGTGAGAATCCTAGTTTTTGAGACTTATCATAGGCTTAAAGAGTAATTTGAAGAAAGCAGCTTGGTTTGTTGGTTAGGTTTTGTTTATTATTTTTGGGAGTTTTAGGTTCTTTTTGCTTTGGTGTTCTGTCATTTTTCAAGGGGTTCTTTAGCTTTGCTTCTAAGCCACTTCTTCTCAGGAAATAGCAATTTTAGTTTGGGGCCTTGACAGAAATGACTGGGAGCAAAATGTTCTCTCAAGGTTATAATCAGTAAATATCATTCATGGCATGTTTTTGTCTGTTGATGAAGGGCTGAGGGCTTGGTGGTGTGTGTATGCATTTGGCATTTTTTGTTGGTGTGAGTATTTTTATGCAGGGGAAAGTTAAGGGGATTTTGGACTCTTATTTTCAGCTAATTTCTCAAAGGAACTAAAATGAATTTTGTTCTCCTTCAGATAAAAGTTCACATGCGTCATCACTTGCATTTTCTGGGCGCATTCAGCAAAGCTGCTTGCTTCTATGGTCTGCACTACATTTAAACATCATTTGCATGCAGTAGCAGGCTCTGAAGCAGCACTGCTGTTATTGCCATGACAGGGTGAGAGGCTTCATGGTTATTTGAACAGTGTCACATCTTCAAGTGAGCTTGTAGCCAGAACTGAAAACTTAAGTCAGTGGTTGGCTGGTAAGAAAATAACCCAACATCTTCATTGCAGCTTGAGCAGCCTCACGGAAGTGTGATGTAAGTGCTTTTCTTCAATTAGCACTGATTTTATGAAAATAAAGCAGTTATTTGCATGATTTCAAGCACAAAAAATGCACTCTGAGGAATCCCCACTCCTAGGAATCTGCCCATCAGGCCCCTGGAGGAGAGTGGGGCAGGTGCCAAGGTCATGGCTGGTTTGCATATTGTCCTCTCTGCATGGCAGCAGGCAAACTGGAATTTGAAAGCAAGCAGCTGACTTTGACAATAGTGCCTATAGCAGTGCTGGGATGGATAATAATATGGTTTTCAATGCAGCTTTTGCAAGCCCAGCCATGACCTCCAACATGTACTTGGCTGAAGCTGTTAGATACCCTTGATTTATAAGAATTCAGAAGAGTTGCATTTTTGTGCTTAAAATTACAGAGTTACTGCTTGCTTTCAGTACAGCTGAGTGTGTTTGAGCAACTGAGGGCGCTTGGCTATCCAGAAGAAAGCAAGTTAAAGGACAGATGACAACGGAGCACCAGGAGTCAAGGCTAATTAGAAGCACAGATGGCTTTTATGGAGACAGCTCTGCCAGTGGCTGCTAAAAGGCAAAGTGAGTTCTCACTGCTAAGCAGTATGATCAACAGAATAAAGCCTTAGGTTTGAAAATGAGCTTTAGGTTTGAAAATAGAGTTAATAACAGTTCAGGTGTAAGAGGACTGAGTAGAAGATACTGAGCTACTCTGTTTTCAGGAGATGCCAAGGAGAGGAAATGCTGATGCCATCAGAGCAGGACAGTATCAGCCCTGTGGAGGTGAGACTTGCTACCTACAAAGGTGCCTTTAAGAATTTACTAGAAGCTTAGATTTCTAATCAATGACCATGAGACCCTAGCAGCCCACTCTGCAGAAATATTTAATATATTGCAAACTACATAATCTTGTGCTTTCTTTCGAAACAGAAACTAAGTCTGCACTACCTGCCCATTGCTGTTGCTGCTCACTCTACAGTTTAGGGCACATTGGCTTTGATTGCAAAGTTAATTTGCTTTGACTTTTCTCTTGGTAATAGCTTATTATCCTTAATTTTGGTTGTCATTTTTTTCAGCTGGCAGACTATTTCATGTACCTCTTGGCCTGTTTGACAAGTTGTTTTCCCAAGCAGTGCTTCAACTATTTTTGAAATCAGTTAATAGTTTGGTTGTAGTCCTGTGGTCTGAGCTCTTTAATATGACTCGATAATTTCAGCCTCTCCACTTGGGTTCAGGTAACTGCACTTGAGTTTGAGGAAGGTGTGGGAAGCTATCTAGCTTTGCTTGTATGTGCTCTGTGAGTGATCAATGGCATCCTTGCACTGTATCTGTACTAAAATGGGACTTTTCTGGCTTGTATGTCCACTTTTCATGTCCTTTGGCAAAAACCTTTTGAAGAGCTCTGGAACAGCTAAATTCAACACTAATCAGCTTGTTTAGACAGGGCCAGTTGGTGTAAAATGTCCGTGGCTGATCAATTTTCTCTTTCCTCTATGTGTACCAGAAGCACATTAAAACCTCCTGCCTATTTTCATGTCAAGTCTGTAAGAGTTTCTAATTTAAAAAGTTAATCTTTTTCTTTTTGTCATGTTTTAGTTGATAAGAATTTCCAGTTTTCCCTGAGACTGGGAACTCTGGCAGCCAAAAATGTAGCCTGCTTGAAATGTGGGCCACGCATCTGTCACTGTTACTGTGCAAGGTGCTTTATACCCATCCCAATTGGTGTCCTTGTAGGATTTGCAGTGAGTCTTCATTTACCATAAGAATTCTCTCTGAATGTTCATGATCCCAAGGAAGATGATATGGGGGCTTATTTGAGAGAGTTTTTAATGAAGCAATGCACAAAACTCGCATTACTGGGAGCAGGATGGAATAGGGATGACTGGCATGAGAAACTTTTGGTTTTTTCATTTCACTCAGTGATTGCTCATTATCAGGGAGATTCCCAGTCTGCAAGTGTAATTCAGTCTTTGTGTTTCATCAAGTGCTTGCCTCATGCTAATTTCATTTTGCCTTAGGTTACAGCTTTAGTTTTGTTTGTAAGATGAACATTTCATGTCCACCCTCCCAGTGCTTGCCTGTGAGGTTTCACGGTGCTCACACAACTTCTCCTTAGTTCCAAGGAACACTCCACCAGAAACTGGCACTACTTTAATTGGTGTTTCGAAACAAAACAAAAAAACCAAAACAAAAACACACAAACCAAACAGAAAACCCTACCAAAACAGAAAGCAAAGACAAAACAACAACAGCAACAAAAAAAGGCAAACAAAAAACCAAGCCAACACAAGATTTCGCAACTTTTCTTACATCACTGTTCCCAATTATAGTAACTTCCATACCAACAAAATTGTAACTCTGTATAACAGTATATGCATACTGTTTGTTGCCATGTACTTAATTTTGTGAGCTATAAGTTATGCTGGCCATTTACATCTGATACTTGTGAACCATCTGTCTAGCAAGGTATGACCACAAAATATTTTTGGTTTATGGTTGGGGTTTTTTTAGCTGTATCTTCAGAAAATAAGCAGAAGTCAAAGCTCTGTAGAGAGTGTGCGATTTATTAAATTCCAGATGATTAGATCTACTATGAAAATTTTACTGTACAAAATAATTTTCTTGTCTTTACGTGGTACCAGAATTTGAAAGAGGAAACATGTTTTTTAGTTATTGTTTCATTTAGAAGGAGGGGAGAAGAAAAAGATGGTGAAAATTGAAAGTTTATTACAATAAAGACATTTTTTGCTTTAGAGACCACTGCCATGCATGTGTAATGCCTAAGGAAAAAAAACCTATTTTCTCTATTCTACCCATTTCATTCAGTGCACATTAATTTATCAGTCCACAATCTGACCTGCTGGATTGCCAGTCAGTGACAAGGAAGAATAAAGAACTTTACTGTTTCATCCTTTACTGTTAGTAGAGGAAAGGAATTAGTCACTTTTATCTCCCCCTGCTGTGCAACATCTCAAAGGAAATTTTTTCTCCACAATTTGTTGGCTGCAGCAGCTTTATCATTTAAGGACTACAAGTTGCTGGGAAAGCTCATTTAGTGACAAGTTAAATGTTACAATCTCCTGTAAGCTATGCATGTAATACTGCATTTTATGTACTGGCTGTGCAGTGCAGAGCTATTCTGTGTGTAACACATGTTAAACATTAACTACTGGTTGGGTACAGAAAGTGGAGTGTCCTCTCTCTCTTGTTTCTATTGGGTGTGTGGCAGTGGAAGATAAACATATACTGATAGATAATGCCATAAAGCAGGCAACCCTGAGCAGAGTACGGCATCAAGTGCATTTTTCCTACGTTTTGAATTTTTCATGTTTCTCTTTTCTTGCTTTTGAGGGTTTTCTTCTCCCCCACTTAAGCAAAATCTGTTTAAATTTTGTTGTGCTTTGGTTTGGCTTCTTTTAACAAGTGCTGATTTTACTCCATATGAGAAAATATGTTCTGGGTACTTTTTGTTCAGTTTATAATGATTATTGTACAAGTAAAGATGATTTCTTAGCAATGTACTGTTCTGAGAAGCTATTGTATTCTCATCTGTCTTTAATAGAATGTTGAACTTTGGTTAAGAATGTCTATTATCCACCTCTTGCCCCCCTCAGAATAATGAAACAGTATCTTACAATGACAATTTAATGTTGACATTAAGCTTTTATGCAGCTTCTTTCAATGGAGTTCTTAATTCCACTCATGACACTTGATATGATTGAATTTCTGTGCTTCTGTTTTGTTAGTTAAAAAAACCCCAAAAAGCCCAACTTAAATAAAATTTAAAATACCTGAGCTTCTACCTATATCTGGCTTGACCTTCTTGGAAAAATAAAGGTATAATTCATTATCTTGTCCATTGCTGAAGAAAACTGGTTTTAGACAACTTGCAACCCTGAACAGGAGTTCTCAGTGTTCTGTTTGATGCTGCCTTTGTGCAGAAGACCAAACTAAAGGAACTGAATGCTTAACTCTTTGAATTTTGCTATGTTTTCGGGTAAAGTGGAAATACCTAATGTGTTAGTTTTAAAAAAAATAAAAATAAATTAATTTTAAAAATCCTTAAAGTTGTAAGAGGGACAGCAGTCACAGAGGTGGATCCTGATCAGTACTTTTCCCTCTATAAAGTACAGCTGCAGCTTCAGTCTCTTACTCAGATTTATGATCGTCTCATGAAATTTTGGCCAGGGATGTTATTTACTCAAGTATCTGAAAACTTTCTTTCCCACATAAACCAACAGGTTTTGCATAAAAAATTGCTTTGTTATTGCCTTTTCCTTCTACCCACCTGTAATCTTCAAACTTTGGTTTTCTAGTGTTGAAGACTGAGTGTCTAAATTCTGAGTATCTAAATTCTTGCCTTAACCTCAAAACAAGTACCCAGACCAGTGCAGCCTACCTTTAAGGTCTGCTTAGTTTTCTACCCTTACCTGTAGTCCATACTTGCGGTTTTATTTGTTAAGTTTTATTTCCATGCCTGCATATTTCAAGTAAGATTTACAGCTTTTTTGGCCCCTGTTTATTTTCTTCATTTTAAGGCTGCAAATATGATGGCAATTGGCAACATAAATGAAAGATTCTTATCATCCCATTAATTTTCTTCATAGCACTCTTCAAGTATTTGGAGCGTTTAGAACTTATTTTGTGGTTTCAGTGATGGTGTGGCACTGCATGACTGCAGTTGTTGATAGCCAGCAGATTTCAGGCAGTGTGTTAAGCAAGCTTTTCCTGGAGAATCTGACTTCCTGGGGTACAAAATGATGGCTCTATGGCTTAGGACACTTGTAGGGCATAAACCTTCCCTTTCTCATGTACATTTGCAGTTATTATTAACTTTGAAAGTTTTATTTGAAGGTGAATTCTGATGCTGCTGGAATAACTGTGGACAAGAATAGCATGTCGCTCTCTGTTTCCTGAGGAAAATAAAAAGAAATGTCAATGCAATTCTTTAGAATAAACAGAATTGCTATTTTGATCTTATTTCCCATTGTGTATATCTTCGCACACTTTGAACTTGTGAAGAAACACAACCAAACAAACCCACACTGACCAGTTAAAAAAAGTGTTTTCTTTTCTGTTACAGAAAAATGCAAAGGGACAGGAGTTGTTTGACCAGATTGTGTATCATTTGGACCTTGTAGAAACGGATTACTTTGGCCTGCAATTCATGGATGCTTCCCAAATTACAGTGAGTATAACTTGATTTTTATGTTTCACAGTAATTTGTGTTGCCCATTATAAATGTATTGCTGGTGCAGTTCCATGTAGAGATGTCAGCACTGGGGGATGTACTGCTGAAACAAGTGATGCCACGTTTGGTTCTTGCACATAAAGCTGCATCCTCTGAATTAGTCCTGTGTCATTTTATATGACATGCATGTGAGCTGATTGCACACAAGTTAAAAAAATAATGAATGTGGGTAAAGAAAAATGTGCTTTATGGTTGCTAGACTCACGGTATTCAAAATGTTTTGCAAGCACAGATTTCTTGTGCATTTTCTGTCTCTGCTCTTCCATGCACATGTGTTGCTTTGTAGGTTTAGGTTTGTTTGAAGAGCAAAACATTTTAGCTGAAAGTCCTCTTTCTCTTCCTTATATAATGACTTCCAGTATCTACAGGCAAAATAAATAAATTAAAAAAGGTATTTACAAATCTAAATAGTTATTATGGATAGGATAGGGTTAAAAGAATACAGCATAGTGGTTACACTGTATTGACATATATTTAATCTTTTCTTTCATCTGTTCACTCTGTGTGAACAGGAAGTTTGACAAAAACCTGCACTTTGGATAGAAAATATGCATATTTAGAAAGTAAGTGTTTCTTTTAGTGCTCTCTGGTCAGTTCATAAATGTTTTTTCCTTGAAGCATCAGAAGATGTCTTCTCTGGGATAATAAAATAATGGGAAAATGTAGCTGCAATATTGACACCCTGGGGAAGTGTAGGTTCTAAGTTTATCATCCCAGAATTCTCAGCTTTATTCTCTCACAAGCCTGGGTCAAAGGATGGCTCAGTGTTTAAACAGCTGCATTATTATCTGTGTTTTACTAGTCACTTTAAACAACAAACAGGAAACCTATCCAGGTACTGTTATGCCTTAATACTGAAAGAAGGGAATCTGTGGGTTTGGGGAAAAGCTTAATCTATTTAAACTTTATTCTGATGTCTAAATTAATATCACTGAAAAATGATGTTTTGAATGAAGTATGTCCATAATGGGTTTGGGATTTTTAGGTGGTTTAGTGTCTGTGTGCTCCTGATAAAATTTCTAATACATAGATTATGTGTACTTTCATGATAGATCTGATTATAAGGACACAGCTAATAGTGTAGAGCCTGCTTATTATGGGAAAACCACATTATATTGTCACTGACTGTCCAATCATCCAGCTGGGAATTTGATAGCTAGGAATAGCTACCTAGCAAGGAGTTCCATAATGTTTTGAAAGAAGGGAAGCAGAAAGGGAGAGTGAAATATCCTTTCTCAGCAAGAATGAGGGCATATCAGCTGAAAACCAGGCTGAGGAAGCTGGGAAGACTCATTTTCTTCTGTGTTTGCAAAACTGAGGGGCTCTTTTGGCTGGTAAGAAAGATGCAGATGTGTGTAGCTACATCTTCTGTATTTAGTTCTGTCACTGGTGTTGAGGGCAAAATGTGCCTATACACGCAAGTGTTTTAGTTTTGTTTGTGTGCTATTTCTTTGTTCTTTTAAGGATCCATCTACATGATGGATCTAGAGTTACAAGAGGGATGAGGGCTGTAAACAGCTGATGGGGGAGTCTGTAAAAAGCCAACCCTGGCTGCAGGGCTTTAGTGGTAGGGTTGTAGTTTCCTGAGTTAAGAGGAGTGTTGAGGGCAAAGTTCTTCACCTTCAATGAAGTGCAAGGCCAAAAGTTCTTACTTGGCTCTTGTTTTTTTTTTTTTTTTGGTTCAAGCTGGGCAGAGCTAGACCTTAGAGAACTTCAAGGCACAAGCTTTTATCTTGCCCAGCACCCTGTGCCGAAAGGTTCCATGCTTTTAAAAGCCTTCCTTCATCTGTTTTGAACTTGTGACCTGCTCTTTTCGTTTGCATATCAATTAATGCATAGCCTTCATGGACTTCTGCTTAGTGCCAGCCCAGACACACAATGGCAAGTAGGGGACTGGGAGATTAAAGTTGTGTAAACCTCTTCGAGGCTCTAAGCCTTTGTCTTTAGTATATATTGTTAAGGACTAAACATCTTTAAGCCATCATACAAGTAAGAGAGCACAACATAGTCTTTGCACAGTGGAGGCTTCTTCTGTGTTGCTCCAAGGCCAGCAGCTTTTGAATGTACTGTGTTTCCTGCAGTCCTGTAACTTTGCCAAAGAGTTGGGACAAACAGTGTTGATAGCTGTGATTTAGAAAACAAAATCATGATTAGAGTTTATCTGCTTTGAAAGAGGAAAAAACTTTAATTGCTTGAACAGCTTATTTTTAATCCAACCCTCCCCCCTCATAAAGCTGTAAAAAGCAAGATGTAAGCAGTAATGCAGAAAATACTGTAATGCCTATTCAGTGAACTCTGCATTAGTTTCTGTCTTGTGCTCTTTGAAAATATCCATCAGAAGAATGTAGAAGAATGCAGAAGGATAGAAAGGTATAGGTAATAATTACTAGATTTTATTCTAAAAACAAATCATATTGTACTGTTACATATTGAGTTACTTGCTATTAACTCTAGAAGCAGAAATATTCTGATACAAGAAAACAGTTTCTGTCCTGTGATGCCAAAACATGGATATCCTCCCAGCCCCTCCTGTGTTTTGCAAGAATTCATAACTGAAGGATTTCCCACGTTTATTAGCTTGGAGTTTGCTTGCTTCCACCATGATTTTATTTCTGTTCACAAGAACAATTGCAGAGTAATTGAGGGGGAAGAATTTTAAAGATTTTTTTTTTTTAGGTTTTTGGTTTGGTTTGGTTTGGTTTAGGGTTTTTTGGGTTTGATTTTTGTTTGTTTGTTTGCTTGCTTGCTTTTTTTTAGTTTGTGCAATTGAGTTGCTGTCAAACCTGGGAATAGATGGGAGCAAAAGAAGTAAAATGTCCCTTTTCTCACATGTCTCTTTCAGTGATCCTCTAAGTCCTTTATGTCTGATCTCTAATGTCACAAAGAGCCCTAAGCTTAAAGAAGGTCTGTATGGAGCAGCCTTTCCCAGCTGTGCTCTGCAGCCAGTTGAACCATTTCTGAGGATATGTGGTTGCAGTCAGTGTATCTGGCACATTGGGAAAGACTGGATTTACAGCATGTGCACAGCAAGACTGATGTGTGAGGACACCCTGTGCCTCCTGCAGGTGCCTATGGCTGTGGTGGGGACCAGCATTCCCTGGGAAGATGAGTGCCACGACCAAGCTGCAGTGAATTGTCCTGGTAAACCATGTTGGCATCTGAATTTCTCAGTAGTGACTGATTTCTAATTTGGGTTTTGATGCCAGAGGTGAGAAGAAAATTGAGGGAGAACATGGAGAAGATTGTGTAGAAGTGAAATAGGCTTTAATGAAAGCAATTCCTCCAAGCACAAAAACAAGAGGGGAAAAACATGGCCAGAGCTGTGTTGCCCAGAGTGGGCCTGATCAGCAGCAGTGTGTCAGGACACACTGATTCTGACACTGAGATCCTCACCTCTGTGAAAGGCAGCCTTCTTGCCAGGTTTTTCTGGTAGAGTCAGGATCATGTATGACTCACAACAAAGGATTTCAAGTGGGGACAGGTAGGATGCCAGCTGGACAGCAAATAATATAAATACCTTTGTTTCCCCTACACATCAAGAACTAGATTCCTGGATGTTCCAGCAGGTCAGGCAGGGACTTGTAATGCCTTGGTCCATTATGACTGCCTCTGCTGTATCTATCTGAATTTTCTTTTAAGGGCTCATTGATCAGATTTTTTCAGCTGCTGCTTTTGCTATTACTGCCATGACTTCTTAAGATGTGAGGGATGGGGAAAAATGAGCAGTTCAAACCACTCAATTAGCCTCATAGTGTGATATCTGGGAGTCTTTTTCCTTTTATACTTAACACTTTAACAAGTGTTCATGAATCAGAAGAAAATGGGGACTAGCCTTATTTTTAATACACTGGATGTGGGAAAGAAGGGAGACTGGTAAATATTTTGATAATGCTAGGTGTTTCCTTTTCTGCTACTGTTAGAAACATACTATTTTCCCCATGAATAAGCTGTGACTTTCCTCTGTGACTCAGTTTCCTATCCCTGAATCTCTCTTGTTCCTCAGGATGATGAGCACTTTGGGACTGTGGTTGTTGCAGGACCTGTGTCTGTGCATTGTCAGAGGAAAAAATAATAGTCACAGATGGAGGGTCCCAAAAGCTGTAGAACATCCTGTAGCTCTCGATGCTTCAGTTTCTAATAGTGGCAGTGATAGGAATGCCAGCTGAGTAACTGGACAAAGGCAGTGTGGCTGATTGACTCCTCAGCGATGCAGAACACCTAATGAATGTGGAGCACTTCCAGCTGTGGCTGTCCAAGTATGTATTATGGTTTGTGAGCACTTGGTGGAAGACTCCAAAACACTAACAAATTCCTGTCTTTAGTCTTCCAGTAGCACCTGCTGTTTTGGGGGGGTCATTTTTCTGACACAGATTTGAGAAGCAGGCAGGCAGGGCAGGTGGTTGTGATGCTGTCTGTCAGTGATGCTTCTGCACCACTCTTCCAAGTGTAAAGCGTTCTCTCCAGGGCAGCAAACAGTTTGTGCAGGTTTCTTTTGTCTGTGTGTGTGCTTGGAGCATAAGCTGAAGTGGTTTTCTCAGTTTTCTTCTGCAGATTTAGTCAGGTTTGTTGCCTGCTTGTTACAAGTCCCTTCAGTTTATTTTTGAATGCTTGGACATAGGCATCAAAATTAAAAGTAAATTGCTGGAATTTATCTGGAGTGGTATCAGCTTTCATTGTCTGTAAAGTAAATAGAATGAGAAGTATACTAGACCAGTCAAGTTTTTAGTATAATTTTTATATAATTGTGTTTTACTTTTGTCACATCAAGTCTGCAAAGCAAAATTTTCTTTGGTTATGACATGGATACGAATTAGGATAGGCTAATGGACTTGAAGGATGTCCCTATGTCTCTCTAATATTCTTGGCTAGTTTATCTGGTCTGCAGTTAAACCACACCATTTATCAGATGCTTCTGAGATAGCTCTGTGCTGACTCAGACTGGGACAGGCCAGACTTCCATGAATGCTGCACAATGTGTAGAGGTCTCAGGGCTGGTAAAGACCACCCATATTAAGGCTTACCAGTGCCCTCAGGCTCTGGAGTTAGCATCTGTGGCCTTGTACTTCTAAGATCACAATCCAGAGCTCTGTCACAGCTCCATCTGCCCTTCTTCTGCTGGACAGCATTGCTCACCCCCTGCATTGCCTGCACTGTCTCACTGTGTCTGACTTGTGGAACGTGGCAGCCCTTCTTCACAGGGCAGGAGAAAACATGGCATGGGAACTGCAGGATGGTGTCAGTTCAAGGGGGCAACTGGTCTGACTTGTTCAGGCCAGAGACAGAAAACTGATAAAGCTTTGCACCTGGGTCAGGTTGGTCCTCGCACCTCCAGTGGTGCTGATGTGGTACTGTACCACTGTGCTGGGGCCAAGTGACCTGAAGATGTTCTTCATGCATTTTAAACTAGCAAAGAAAGCAAACCAAAATGGGTCAAATGCAATTTTTTTTTTCCTTTTCAGGTCACCTTTGAGGGCTGTATAAATCAAGACAAAGAATTTTCAATATTTTAGGAAGCGAGTAGGGAGGCAGTGGAATTTGTAAGCTCAGGTGTGTGATGGGATTGTGTCAGCCTGTAGAAATCTTCTTTTCAGGCTGCATTTGGCACTCGTGGTCCTTACAAGTTGACTGCTTTAGCAGCTGCAGTTTATCTGCTGAATCTCAAATCACATATGTCTTTCCCATGCTGTATGTCTATTTTGAGAAAATATTGGCTGATACCATTAGGACATATTGAGGTACTTATTTTTTCCTTTTCACATTGATAAAGTGAGTGATCAACAGGAGACCATGCTGAGATAAATACATGCTTCCATTATTTTAAGAAATTATTTTTAAGTGTTTCTTCTTTCATGTGGATTTCATTGGTGTTTGTTTTCAACACATGAATCCCAGTCAATGGCTACTGGTTTATGTCTTTTAATACTGTAGGAAGCATTATTTATTTGATAGAGCAAAGAAATTTTGCTGAGATTAAAGAGGAATAAATGAAAGTTAATCTAGCATTTGACCTCCCAGTTTACCTGACAAAATTAAAGGAGGGACCACAGTGGTCTCTGCAGCTGGTGATGGGAAGTCGAGAAGAAGGTGCTGAGCTCTCCTTCCTGGTATCCAGTGAAAGGATGCATGGGAATGGTTCAGAGCTTCATTAGGGAAGGTTCAGACTGGATATTGGGAAGCATTTTTTACTAAGAGTGTTGTCAAGCACTGGAACAGACTTCCTAGAGAGGTAACTGATGTCCCAAGTCTGCCAGTTTTGGAGATGTACAATTCCCTTAAGAACATGAAGTAGTCAGGCAGATGGTCATTGTAGGTCCCTTCCAGCTGAACTACTTGTTCTGTTCTGGCATAATCATAGAATTCTGATTACCCACAGTTTGATCAGGATTGGATTTTTCTTCCCTTACTATGGGTAAAGGAGCTTAGACACTGTCTTCCTATTATAACACAGTCCTAATGCAATTAATCCATTTCCTCCTCCTTGTTCTGCACTGATATTGCCGAGCCAAAATAGGCTACAGGGATTATGATGGTATATGGTTGAAATGAGACTGGTCAGTCTTGGTCCTATACTGTGAGATCCATAGTTAAGTTTCTTTAGTGAGTCCAGATCCTGAAATGATGTATGGTTGTTTTGCCAGAGCACAAGATAGGCAGAGCTACAGTCTCAGGTGCTGAGAGAGCAAGGCTCCTCTGGTTTTATTCAGCTTCCTAGTGAGACTTCAGAATTCATTGCTTTCACTTCCCTCTAATTGAGTCAGCAAGCAGTATGTAGCCACGCTCAAACCTATTTTAGGCTTTAGCTGGAATGCTTTGATTTTTTTTCAGCTCAGAGGGACATTTGGGAAGCTGGTGCGGTACGCAGTGTGAAGAAGTCCTCTGACATTATCTGAGGCAAAGGAGTGTTAAAATTCAGCCTGATTTTCACAGAAATTGCACAAAATATCTGACTTTGAGATTGGAGTTGGTTCATAAATCTGCATACAAACTTCCAGGCCTGGGAACTCTGGGCCAACAATACTGTCTGTCCATGCCCTGCCTTCATCTTTGTATTTATGATCCACGTGGTGGCACATCTCACACTTGATGTGTATTGTAGGCTGGGGGTAAAACAGCAGCTCACTGTTGCCTCTAAAGAGAGGTGACTTTAATGCTTGCTGTGCTTTATCTTCTGGAGCTCTCTGCCTCTGGCTGCTTAGGTACAGAGTGATGACAGTTGTCCTGTCTAAGCTGTAGTCTCAGTTAATGGTCTGCACAAGTAGTTCCTGGAGTCTTGCTAGGTATATTTTTTATAGCCATTATTTGTAGTATTTGCACTTGCAAATAATCAGTTTGAAACTTACTCTTGTTTGAGGCTTTAATGTACCTTAGAGACCACATGCCAAGAAAGGGACTATCGGCTGTTTTTTCATTGGAAATCATTGTAGTTCAGGTTGTGCAGTGCTTGTTCCAGAACATGGTACTAACACGAGTTTTTGGCATGTATTATAGATGTTTTTTACATTAAGCTAAATTTTTATTTTAATGCATTCATTATATTTGTCTTTGAGGGGGCTTTTCTTTAGACAAAATAAATATTGAATAAAAAGACATTTTCATAGCTAGGTATTTGAAGAATAAAAAATTAATCTGCCCTGGAGCTGTGAAAGTAACAAAGTTACATAATTTCAGTTTTTTTTAAAAAAGGCAAAGTTTCAATGTTGATATTTTTTTCCTTATCAAAAATTCGAGATTTCACAAAGATGTAATTTTTCATAAGAGCAAAGTAGTGACAAAGTGAATTACGTGCAACTCTAAGCAATGTGTTTATATAAGTTGCTGTTTTATTTCCATTCTGGTAGAGATTTCTACCACATTGGGGATTGTAAGAATGGATTTCTTGGCAGCCTCACCTAAGGAAGTCTTGCAAGTCTTCTGCAAATAAAATCACCTTCAGAATCATTGTTCCATTTCTCTTTCTACCTCTTGTTAGATTTATTTACTTTAAAGGTCATAAGCTGACTTTTGATCTGTACACATTTATATCTAAGTTTTAGAACATACTTAGTAAATAAATACCAGAATTACTAGACAAAAATAATTTTGCACACTTATTTAGCCACAGTAGCATGATGTTGGTGTCACAGTAAGTAGTCATTGAGAGATTACCCTTTTTTTTGAAAACATTAATGCTTTAATGGGAAAGGAGAGGATTTTTTTTCCTAAGCTTTTGTTTCATAGTACCTGTTTCATAGTACCTAGTTTATAATTTTAAAATAAATATAAAGATAGAAAAACATTTATTTCAAAGAAATACAAAACTCTCTTATCACTTTGTATGACAGAAGCATTTATATGGAGTTGCTTCAAATAGGATTGCAGCCTTCTGTAGGACATTGAGCAGAGACTGTCAAAGATTTAAGCTAAATTTATACCAGGTTGTGTTTATTGCTGCCCTTCTGTAGATGCAATTTACAGTGACAGGAGAGTGCCTAAACCTTGCTGGGAATCATATGTTTCTGTCATCATTGTTGCAGTATTCCAGATGATCTGCCTTAGTTTAAAAAGGAAGGGGTGGGGTATACACTAGTGTTTCCCAAATGCGTTTAGTGGGGTTAAGTCTCCATCCTTACCTTGAAAAACCTTGGCTGTAGGGCAGTGGAAAGCAGGATAGTACAGGATCTGGATGGTCTCCATCAAACAGAGGTTTAAAGGAGGCTGATCTCAGGAGTTTGGGGCAAAACAGTGCCTTCCTTACAACTGCTTTGTGGCCTTGGATTTTGAAATGTCTTCTCTGGAAGAGTTTCTTCCCTGACAGTACTGATGAATTTAAAAATCAAGTTTTCCCATGTGGAATAAACACTTTCACTAATGTGCAGAAGTTCAGAAAATAAATCTGGTAATATTTCCTTATAAGAGATTTTTATCTGTTAAATTTTATTGTAATCAGTTTATGGAGTCAAAATCTTGAAATGGAACTGCTTTTAAGTGTGGATTTTCTTTTTTTAGCACTGGTTGGACCATTCAAAATTCATTAAGAAGCAAATAAAAAGTAAGTACTATGTCTCTGCCTGTTTATTTTGTTACTTCCTAATGAATTTGAATTTAGTGTATTAGAACATGATAGAGAATGTTTAAATATGGCCTTTAATGGAATAAATATTTAATAGAAGATAGTTTTAATTTAATGGGTAATTGGCTGACTGTATTATGTCTAAAGGCAAGAGCACTTATTAAGCAGTAGCCCAGCCTTCAGAAGCCCTTGTAAAACATGTGCTGTTTGTCTGAAGCAGAATAGGTTGCCAGGTAATTTCAGTCTGATCTGGGAAATCAGGTTGCCTGGACACAGATCGTGGTTCCTGTCACTGCTTCTGATCCACAACAGATATCCTGCAATTTCTTTCAGAGAGTGAATGGAAAATACTTTGTTGTATAATGATTAATTTTTTTACAGATTATTATTTTAGAGGTAAAACTACCTGCTGTTTTGTCAAATGTAGTTTGGGATGGAGGGGTTGGGTTGGGGGACTGCGATTGTGAAAATTGTCTAAGGCAGGGAAGTAGCTCATGGATTTGTGATAATCTGGTTGCAGGCTTGGGTAGAGTGCAGCATAGGAATTAATATGCTTTTTTACAATACTGCAGTTGGCGAGAGTCATGGGCCATGAGGACATGTGAGATTAAAATATGTTTTTCAAGAAAATTGTTGACCCCCTTGCAGGACATCACAGGGGCAGGTTCTGATTGCTTCAGTGGAGCTTTTGCCTTTCTATCCAAGTATCTAGAAGATTTTTGTAAACAGTGGAGTTCTTCAAAGGCCTTTAGGATAGTTTGCTGTCACCCCATGGTGTGAGGGTGTCAGCCTGCTAGAATCATGGCAAAGATAGCTGCTATGGGTAAGGTTTTTGCTGTTTGGTTTTCTCTCCCCTTTTTATCACATCACAGACTGCTTTACCTTAGGTGGCTTGATGATTTGCTACTGCACTTTCTCTAATAGCCTTTTCCTGGAACATCAGTGATTCTGTAATACCTTCAGCCAGATTAATTGCATGTTTTTGTCCATTTTTAATGTTTGAAGGCCTTGTTTTAAAAAGAATTTGGCCAATCCTAGCTCTGAGGTATGCTGAAGAGGGAAGCAATTTGTTGGGTGTTGCAAAGATCTGTCTCACAACAGGTTACTGTCTTTTACCTTGCATTCAGCAGATGCTTTAAGAGTTCCTCTTTCATGATGAATGTTGCTCACTGCTGTCTTTTCCAAGTCATTATCTCACCTATGCAGACCTCACCAGTGGTGCCAAACTGTGATCTCAGGGCGCTATAACCTCACTTACAGGAGCTGCACATGGAGACAGAATCAAAGCTCCAACTATTTGACTTTTAGCTGCATATCATTCAGTAGAAGGATCATTAATAGGCACATGTTTACTTGTTGCTGTGGTGTTACAGAAGACCTTAGAAAGTAAGGGGAAGTATTTTTTCCATTAATTAATACATCAGCAGGCAGTTGGTTGGAAGATAAGGGCTAGGCAGATAAGGATGCATTGGTCGCAGTTTCATAGTTGCTGGATAACTTCCTGTTATCTGTTACATGGAAAGTCTGATGTAGCATTCAGCTTCTGACATTAGAAAACACAATTCTTGCAACCCCGTGAAATTTTTTAGCTTTCTGTATTCATGGGTGCTTTCCAGAGTCTTCTCCAGCACTTTTCAGTCTATTTATATTGCCTTTTCTCATTCATGTGTTTCAACTAAAAGCTGATCTATTGGGTAGGGTTTTTTTTGTTTTTTTGGAGTAGTGTTTGTGCCTGGTAGGAAGGAGCATCACCCTCTCCTTCCCTCTTCCTTCCATTTCCCTCTGAGCCCAGCAACAGGGAGTATACATGGAACTTGCTGTCATTCACAGCGTGCTGTGAGGCACCCCTCTTTGGACAAAAATGTGTTTGCCAAATGGACTATTGCCTTGATAAATTTGAATTAACGAGTATGAAAAAGTATGGCAATCATCTATTTTTTGCTTATTGCAATGCATTTTTAAATTAAAAAAATAAAACAGGAAATACTTTTTTTGAGTAACTTGAAAAATGTAGTTAATTTTGGATTTCTTGGTTTGTGGGGAGGTGTGATGACTCTTCTGCCTTAGCAGGACTGCAATGAGTATAAACCATTTTCCCTGTTTAAAATCTCTGCATGTGCAGTTGGACCTCCGTACACGTTGCATTTTCGAATTAAGTACTATTCATCAGAACCGAACAACCTTCACGAAGAGTTTACAAGGTAGGAACTGTGCATGGCTGATGGGGGCATTAAGACATCTAAATCACATGGGGGTACTGCAGGCAGGTGATTCAAGCTTCCTTATTAAGAGTGGTCATTTTGTCTGCCTTCTTAGGTGTTTTCCTAAGATGTCAGAGAAACATCATGTTTTTTATTCGCTGCCATGGCATTCATAGGCCTGTCCAAGCATGTTGGTGTGTTTTGGTGCTTTGAAGAAGATGCTGTGTTTTGGTGTTTTGAAGCTGGCAAAGAAAGGACGTGTTGGGTGGGGAGAACTGCAGCTGGGAGACACCTGCTCTTGATACCTGCCATCCTCTGAGAGGATTTGCCATTATGTCCTGCTAGAATGCCAGTGCCCTGCTTTGTTCCTCCTGCCCTGAAATTTGGGGGTGATTTAATAATGGTACCAAGGATAGAGAACTGTGGGAATGGCCAGCTTGAGCTCTGGGTTAATAGTTGATTTAACTGCTTCTGCTTCCCTGTGGTTCTCTGTGAAGCAAAAACTCTGCATTGTATAAAGTCACTACAAATATCTGGAAGTCTTTTCTTTCGGTCTTCTGGGCTGTTTTCTGTGGACCTGTACCTTGCTGGCTCTGTATCACCTTGGTGCAAAGAATATTCTGAAAGCTGGGAAAGGAGCAGCTGTAGGAAAGGGTTTACCTATCTTTTGTATCTGCTTTCTTTGTATAGTAGTCATCTATCTTAATGTTATTTTATCTTTCTTTTGTTCTTCCTCTTGCTGTAGGGTACTTTCTGTGTCTTCTAATTTGCTTGGCAATAATCAGTGTACTCCTAATCAGCCTAAGGTGTTTAAAGATGGCTGATTGTTGTAGTTCATGTGCATGCAATGTTTACATTAAACTTAAGCCTGCAGGCAAATGATTACTGTCTCCTTTGCTGTCTGCTGGGTTTTTTTCACTGCCTAAGACAAGATTAAAGGGTTAATTATCACCACCTCAGGATATAGACACAGGGTCTTTAATATCCATTATCAATTTAGTCCAGCAGTGATAATTCAATAAAAGGGCATATTCCTATAGCCTGTTTAATTAACTTCTAGAAACTGCTGCCACTTACGTGACTGAGTATAAGATATTAAGAGGATCCAAAAATCTGGATAATTTATGGACATCTCTAATGAGAAAATGCAGTTAAATTAGTAGGAATAATATGTGTTTTCTGGAAATTGATGTAAGTCTTCATACATCAGGGTGCATGTCTGACAAGTATTACATTTTCCCTGTGGTGAAATTATTGCATTACTGTCTACCACAAGATTTCTTGCTTAATGCTCTGAAGCATATGATCCTAGTCACTGTGAGATTGGGTTTCTGAGCTATGTGATCATTGCTGTGATCGAGTAAGACATTTTGTCTGGAAGTATTAACCTCTGATGCCTTGTGATCTAATTATTGCTGAAAGTTGACATTTCAGAAGACTATTTTAATTAGAAAAACACTTTAATCAGCTAAACATTCAGTGTTGCAAACAATTTCTTTTGATTATAAGCTTGACAGAAGACCACTGTGAAACTGCATAAGAAAAATCGGGGTTTGCGCCTTTTTGTGTGTGTGTGTGTTAAGGAAGGTGACTAAGATTTTTATGGTTTTCATTCTTTTAATTTATGGAGGTTTTTGTAAGAGTCTTTATGCTAGTTGGATCATATTATCCTTGTAGTATGTTGAGTGAAAAGTGAAGATTAATAACTGTATATTCAAAATCGTTCCAAGTAGAAGAAAAATCATTAACAGTAACTATGAACTTTCCAGGTAGGGGCTATTTAAAATTCCTTCTGGAGATCTGTTTTCTAGTAGACTATAATTTCTAGTGAAGCTATAAACATCACATTCTCATCACTAGCACAGTATTGGGAACCATTAAAACCCTTCACCTGCTCTGTCTTTTTTTTTTTCAGTTTAAAAACACAGTTGAAATGCAGTGCATTTTGGAAGACATCTTCTGTCACTTGGGTGCAACCTGATTAGTTAGTTTAGTTAGAAGAACAACAGAGGAACATGTCTGTACTTGTGTGTTGTGGAGAATTTTTCTGAGGAATTTTGCTAATTTGGAGTAGCAGCAATTGAGATGCCAGTGTTTGTCAGCCTGCACACAGGAAGAGGAGCAGGAGTGAGCCATACCCACCAGGGCAGGGCTGCAGCACTGCACAAGCCACTTGACACTCACAGGAGCACTGCACAAAATCTTCTTGCAAATTTAGATGTTTCATGGGATTGTGAATCATCTGGGCTATCAATAAGAAGAGGAAGTATACTTGTCTGCCCTTAATCTACGCATGCAAATACCCAGATTTGATTGGCAAGTCAGATATTAGCCAAGTACGTGAATCAGAGATGTAACAGCTAACATGGATAAATCTGATTCTGCTCTAGTGTTATTGTGAGAAATTGTGAGAAATTGTGAGAAATCTTCATCTTCCTTTTCATTTCTGTTTCCCTGTCTGATTCCAGCTATTTGTCCATCACCACGTTTCACTGCACCTCCTCTGTGATAATAAAACCCCTCCACTTTGTCTTTCTAGCATCCTTTGTAAGGACAGGAGAGGTTTATGTCTGCATTGACTGGGCTCTCCAGGAGTGCTTCATCCTTTCTTCTCTTGAGTCACTCATCTTTGCAAGCCTCACCCCACAGTGTTCCTGAGCAGTGCAGAGCCTGCCTGTGCCTTCCTGTGCTCTACACACCCTTGCATGACCCAGGGCACTTGTGCACGCCTCAGAGCCCAGCTCTGAGTGGTTTCAGTGGAGCATGCCTTGAACTGAAGATTAGCAAAGCTGCAGCTTAAAACACTACAGGAGTTTGAAGGCTGTTAATTCCTACTTGGCTTATTAAATAAATATGTGAGCTCTATGGAATTCTTCTATTCATAACTTCTCTGCTGTTTATAAGAGACATTTTGATATGATCCTTTGCTTTTGCCCAATTTGGACTTTTTCCATGTTCTGTATTTGTGTTTGAGAAGGCAGCCCTGAAGCCTGTGTGCCTTTATCTGTGTTTTGTTTCTAGATACTGTAGTTTGATTCATGCTTGAGTTGGGTAAGACCCAAGTTTAGGAGAGCACTGGAGCATTAGGAACATTGAGGTTTCTGTGGCTCAGATAGAGCACATCCTAAACAGCAAGACTTTGGACAATGTCCTGAACAGAACCAGTGAACAAAAAATGTTCTTCTCTTTGATTTTAATGAAAGCTGTGGGAGCTTTGAAGCTTGCAGGGTGTATCTCTGTGGTCCTAAAGGCCCTTTTTTTGTAAAGAGCAAGTTATTCAAATTGCTTTTACTACTCAATGAATTGGGGTATTCTTCCAGCCAGTGGAACTAGGATGCTACTGTAATTTTGACTTTCTGAATTTTTATTTGTCAGGTACCTGTTTGTATTACAGCTCCGGCAAGACATTCTTTCCGGGAAGTAAGTACTTTTTTACACTTGCAGCTGAAATTTTAAAAAAAAAGAAATTTATAATACTTGATCTCCTAGTGCATTTTATTTTTCTTTAGAATACAGACATACAGGACTTCATGTGTATCATAACCATTTTACTGACAAATAGAATGGGTAAAGATTTTACTGGATTGATCAGGTGATGGAAATGTTTAAAGAGAGAGAAAACTGTCCTGGGTTTTATGTCTTGAAAATGTAACATGGACTTGCCACATTTTTTCAGTGTAGCGGGTGAAATAGAGGATGAGAAACTTGAAGTGCAACATGTTTTGTTCAGGTCAACTCTGCAAAAATATTTTGTGTTTTTATAGTCTTACCCTGAACAATATTCATTCACACCTGCACTATTTTTTTTTTTTAGTTACAGAAACATAAAACCTCAAACTGATATATTCTAAAATACATTGTTAAAGTAAAAATGGTTCCTTGGTTGATTTAGTGTTTTCTCTGTTAGTTCAAACTTGTTTTATGGTGAATTGTATCATGTTTAATGCTAATCAGAATGTACCAACTTAGGAAATAATCATATACAAGTAAAAATTAATTGTAGCTCTTTCATAGCATTAGTAGTTTGTGGAAGTTAATGTTTCTGGTTTTTATATCAAGCTTCCTTTTAGCTTTATTGCAAGAGGAATTCACTGACAAGAGACATGATTTTTATAGTTTCTTTTTTTGTTTTGTTTTTAAGACTGAAATGCCCATACGAAACTGCTGTTGAACTAGCAGCTCTGTGTCTTCAAGGTATGCAATCTTTTGAAAGTGGTTTGTCCTGATTTGTTAAAAAAACTCATCTACTGGTTTCTTTTCTTTTGTTACTAATGCATTCTCGCTGATCATATAAAAATGCCATTCTTTTACCCAAGGTGAAGAATTTTAGGGAGATCACTTTCTTGACTTGCCTCTGTTCGTAACTTCTGAACTACATGAGTCAGTATCAGCATACTTGATATGGGGAGGGATACTCTAAAGCATGGCTACACAAAAGTTTCATGGAAACCCAGGGCTGATCGGGGAAGAAGGACCCAAAATAGCTCCCTACTGAGGGAGAAGCTGTGGTGCCTGCACAAGTGTTATCACTTGAGCCTGAAGAGCCAGCTGGCCCTTCACACAGTTTGTGGGAGGTGGGTGCCTGTGAATTTGGGCTTCCTGCTGCCTGGGAGAGGAAGCCTCCACAGTGGGTGACTCAGGAGGTGGTTACAGGACAGGAGAAAGGGAGTGGCCTGTACTGGAGAGGAGAGAATTACATGGGAGGGTGAGAACTAAGACCGCTTCTGTGGCAGGAGCAAAGATTTCACCATGTAAAAGCAATTCCAGTACACTGGGTTTTATTATGTTATTGTAAGACAATGTGGGGGTTTTTTTGTTGCTGTAAGCATGTTAATACAAATGTTTTTTCCATTTAAGGAAATTTTTGTAATGAAGCTGAAATCAAGTTCATATGTTTTCTAAAAGAAAGTGCAATGAGCTGGACAATTCTAAGCATATCAGCAGAAGTGAATTGAAGTGAAAAATTCTCTTCCTGTTTCACTGGGAGCTGGGCCATGGCACACAGAGAACTCAGGCAGAGTCGCTTACTTTAATATAGCAGTGGAAGTAAGTCAGTGATTCTAGATGGATTTGACAGCAAAACTGGCAATTCAGTTCCAGGCAGCAGCAGGTGCAAATCTTAAAGCAGTGGATTGTTTTACTGCACCACTTGGCACAACTGTGATGTTTAGGTGTGCAAAGAACAGCTGCAGGCAGACTACTTTTGTCTTTTTGAGGTGGAGGAAATGCAGAGCCCGAATTTGATTTGTTGCTTACATTTCCGCAGATAAAAACTCCGGTAACCTCACATCTGGTCCAAGCAAGGAGGACCAAGCAAAGAATAATAGATTGATGCCTCAACATTTTGGGTAGTAACTGACACCTGTGATTACTTTGTAAATGCAATACAATAGCTGTCCATCATGTTTATGGTGTGTCCAGCTGTCTACCAAAACTAATAGTCTTGGATGCTGTCTGTGGGAACATGCCTTTATACTTTCTTGCTTTCAGATTCAGTTTTCCACTATTTTGACATCATTACAGTAACCTTGTCCAAGATTACTTCGTTATTGCAACTAATTCATTCTCTTTGCTGTGACATACATAATAATAAGCGATTTTTGTGTAAATTTTGCTACATTTTATTGACATTGGAAATATAATTAAGCAGACTAGTATAAGGAAATGTCAGTTATTTCCTCCTCAGTGGGTTACACTTTCTCTGTAAAATGCAATCTTGCTCCTTAGTGTGCCTTTCCTAAGAGTGAAGGAAAAAAGCTATTTTGCTATTCAGGCAATAGTAGTCTGAGCCTGCTGATAGAAAAACCTTTTCACAGATAGGCTTTAAATTTCATACTTTGTCTTTTTTTTTTGTCAAGGGAGTAAGTAATTTTTGTTTTCCAATAGCAGTTTCCAAGGCTGTGGGGGTTTTTTTGTTGTTTTGTTTTGTTTTGGGTGGGGTTTTTTTGTGTTTTGTTTTGTTTTTTTTTTTTGTTTTTGTTTGGTGTGTTTTGGGATTTTTTTTTTGTTTGGTTTTGGTTAGTTTTTTTTTTTTTTTTTTAGTGAATTATCTTTCAAACACTGTGTGTTGATTTGTTGCCGGTCCCATGAAGGAAATTCTGTAGCAAGTAACATTGGTTTTGTTGTGTGGGCTAACATATGAAGCATATACACAATATTACGCTTTACTTAGGGATTATCTGCAGAAATGTTGTTATCAAACTTGAGTTCTCACTGTTGCAGTTAGTTTTTAATGGCCTCGTTAGTGTTACATGGTCTTAATGTTGAACCAAATATACTTTTGAAGCTGCTAGTGAAATGGAAAACTTTCTCACATCTCCAATTTTCAGTTCTATTCATAAGACACCTTATGCATGGGATACTGCAAACTTTTTTTCCCCCTCTGTTTGAAAGAATCAGACATACATTTTTATTTTTTTTTTTACTTTTCAAAAACTTTCTAGGAGACATTCTTTTGAAAATGTCCCCCTAGTTATTTTTTGACGAACACAAATAATCTATGTACTTGTGTTACATAATGCCTTCCCCGCCTTCCATCCCCCCCCCCCCCCCCCCCCAAAACAAGGGCAGAGAAGAGGAATGCCAAAGCATGGAGACACAAATGAAGAGATGGGTCCTCTGCTGTGCCCTTGCATTGCAAAATGTTAGTGCTGCTGAGCCATTCAGGGAGTGCAGTTCCAGCCCAGCAGCAGCAGTGTCCTCACAGAGAGTCTGTGACAGCCCCTTCTCCCTCTGCCCTCCTACCCTGTGCAGGGAGCTGGCAGATCTCTTACTGACTCTTATGTTGAAGACCTGTTTCTCAGAGATCAAAAAGATAACACAGTTTGTTCACCTGAAAGTGAATAAAAAGCGAGTACAGCTGTGGAGAAAAAAGGGTGATAATTTTCTCCTACCAATACTACTGCATTAGCTTCTCTGTGTGTCTTGTGTCCTAACAGCTCATGATTCTTCTCATCCCTACCCATCCTCTTTACAGCCTTCATTCCCTGCCTTCTCTCTCTGTTAAGTAGTAAAGAAATCTCGCATGTTTTTCCTAGATGGTTGGCAACACATCAAACTTCAGATCCTTACATTTTTCTCTCCCCTCGAAGTCCTCCTTGCTAATGTGTTTGCTGTGGCTCCCTCTTGTATACTGAAGACTGGACAGCCAGTAATTCTTAATGATATCTGTATTAAATAGGCTTCCAACATTGATGAAAGAGCCATAGAGCTGAGATATCTCTATGTCATTTTCTTTAACAGAGATAAGAATACTGTAACACACTATGGAAGATTACTATTGAGAGAAAAAAAACGTGTGAGACAGTAATTAAAAATTAAGACCAATGAACTCAATCTGTTTAATGTCCTCAGGACTGCTAAATGTTTCAGCAAAGCTCAAGTTCTCAAAACCACCTAGTAGGTGTTATCAGCCAACAGATTGGATTTTAAATGTAACTTCCTACCTACTGATGAATCCTGCTAGGTATTTTTGAAGTCTGGCTGTGAGTAAAATTTTTGCAGCTGCTAAGTGTAAAAGCGCCCTGAAGGAATAAAACTGTTTTCTTCAAGGGATTTAGTTTCCCTCTATGCTTTTTCATTTTTTCATTTTTATTTTTATTTTTATTTTGGTAGTAGTAGTAAGAGTAGTAAACAGTTAAGAAATGCTGACTGACAAAGGCCTGGTTGGGAATCACATCCTATGTCAGGTGACACATGGTATTGCTGAAGAGTGCATTTTCCACTGATGTTTGCCACACAGTCCTGAGGCAGTGACACTGCAGCCTCCTGGTACAGCTGAGAGGCTCCAGGAGCAAAGCAGACACAAGGCAGTTAAGGGTGTCAGTCACTGAAATGCTCAACACTTGCATCTCCTGCTGTTCTGTTCTTAGAAAACAACAGAGCCTAAGCATATAAGTAGAAAGTGACGCCTTAATTAAGTTAATGTTTCAACGTTTTTTTCCTTAGAAATTATTTAATCTGAATATTACACCGCCAGTGCGATTTAAAAAAACCACACAGTGTTATCATTGGTTTCATGAGACTAGGTATTCCCTTTGTGTTTTGACATGAAGAGAAGCACCACTCCTAAGTTTGTCCTCAACCAGGACAAATAAAAAAACGTGCGATGGGATGGAAAGTGTTAGGGAATGAAAAGTAAGCTGTGAGAGGAAGTTTCAAAGTAACCTCTTCTAAAACAGAAGATGCACTGATGATTGTTTTTAATAGAAAATTTATTTCATAGAAGTGCTTTAAAGTCCAGAGAAGCAGCTTTAGTGGAGCTGGTTCAGTCATAACATTCCTGAGTGTCAGAATTCTGTACCACAACCTTACTCTGCTCCTGAAAATGCATTTATCTGACTTCTTCTGTAAAACCTGGTTTGAATTTACTGGGACCAGGAGTGGGGGGGATGGGGTGTTAACTTACAGCATTGACACAAATGCACTCTGCAACATGCTTAGGAACTTGCAAACTATCCTTGTCTTTGTAGGATAATGGAATTAACTATTTCTGGCCATCCCAAGATCTTTATATTTTTAATTTCTCAATTGATTGATTTCAGCTGAGTTGGGAGAGTGTGAGCACCCTGAGCACACACCAGAGCTCGTGTCTGAATTCAGGTTTGCACCAAACCAGACTGAAGCAATGGAATTTGACATTTTTCAGAAATGGAAAGAGTGCAGGTAGAGTACCTGTGTGGGAGTGGGGTCTCTAGCACCAGGTTTTCTTCCCTTCCAAAGTCCAATCATTTCAACAGGCATGAAATGGGGATTACGTTTGTCAGTGGAGAAGTACTGTAAAAAGGTTTTGAGCCCTCGCCTTCCCTAAAATTGGCAGGCAGTAATTTAGGGAAGATTGGTGGGGTGAGTTTTAGTTTTTTATTGTTTTTTCTTTAGATTACTTTGTAATAATTTAAGGAGCCAGGTCTTTTTCCTGTTTATATTGGAAATAAATCTCTTTCTCTTTCTCTCCTTCTTTCATGCAATCACAAACTTTATGTTCAGGGTGATAGTCAACTCATGTTCCTGTCTTTTATTAATAAATACAGTGCATTTCAGTGCTGCTTTGTTACCTGAACTTTGATCATTATTGGCGATTTTAGACCTTTTTACATTTTTGGTCCTCTGTTTTATTTTCATTTGGAGGGAAGAGAGTAAAAACATAAGCTAAGCTTGAAATACCATTTAGTGTCATTAAGATTGAGGGCACAAAGAAAAGGCTTAGGGGAATGAATCTGAAAGCATTTAAAGTGGACAAAATTTTTTTTACCATGAAGTATGAATTTTTTTTCATAGGGGAAAGAGCCCGGCGCAGGCTGAATTGTGCTACTTGAACAAAGCTAAATGGTTAGAAATGTATGGTGTAGATATGCATGTAGTTAAGGTAAGATCCTTGTGATGTTTTGTTTTATCAGTGTCAGGTCCCTGCCCTGGTGTGGGTCAGTCCCTGAGGAGTGTCCTTGTTATGGTCTGAGTTGTGGTCCCTCAGAAGCCATTCCCACCTGCAGCACTTCTCCCAAGGGTGCTTCTCTGTGCTCCCATAGTATCCCTTTCCAATGTCCCTCAGTTTCTTCCTCTTGTGTCTCCTTCCCCTGGCAGGAATTGCCTGCTCTTAAACAGGTGAGGTGAGGTGTGGGCTCCCCTGGATGCCGTGTTGGTGTGGGTCCATCTCCATGGATCTCAGAGCCACTTGGAGCAGTACATGGCCTCCTCCCACAAAGGGCACCCTCCTTTTGCCAAAATATACCTACCACTTTGCACTCAATAGAGATGCATATTCTTCTGCTCTCTATTGTTAATAAAATATGGGCAACCTTATTGTTTAGTTTAAGACCTATGAATTTGCAATACTACTGTATTAAGGTTTACGGTGCTCATGGCAGATTGATTATTTATTCTGTACTTACTTGCAGGGAAGAGATGGCTGTGAATATGCTCTTGGACTGACACCAACAGGCATATTGATCTTTGAAGGAGCCAACAAAATAGGCTTATTCTTTTGGTAATCTGCTTTTATGTTATATTCCTTTTTGTTAAAATGCTGAAATCTTTGTCCTTTGCATAATGGGATCTTTGACTGCATTTTGTAATTTTTAATTGGATCTACAGAGTTTAAAGTCTGAAGGTTAAATCTGAAGGTAGATTGGCCTGGTTAGAAGTACCACTCTCGAATGTGAAATAGCTGTTAAAATAAAATTCTTTTCCTGTTCTTTTAATTCTAATTAAAATTTTTGTGTTCTTTTAATTCTGTTCTTTTTGATTCTTGTGTTTAGGCCTAAAATCACAAAAATGGACTTTAAAAAGAGCAAACTAACACTCGTGGTTGTAGAAGATGATGAACAGGTAACTTCTTTCCCTTGCTTGGGCCTGATCCAACAAAGTGTGGTGTGTGCTCAGGCTGGTAAGAACACAAGGGAGGCTCAGCACACTGTTGGCCCAGGCTGTGTTTCTCCTACCAAGGACAATAACCAGTATCATGCATGCCAACTTCCAAAGCTTTTGTTTCTGCATTTAGGGCAGAGAGCAAGAGCACACATTTGTTTTCCGGTTAGACAGTGCCAAAACGTGCAAACATTTGTGGAAGTGTGCGGTGGAGCACCATGCTTTCTTCAGATTGCGAGCCCCAGCAAATAGTAAATCTAGTAGATCCGACTTCATAAGGCTGGGATCACGCTTCAGATTCAGGTATTTAGTGAAGTAACAGCAATATGTTTATCTTTATACAAAGGAGCAGCTACAGCTTCCCGCCGAAGGCAGTAGTTTACTTTGTTTATTTCTGTGTTTTAAGTGGGAGAACAGAATATCAAGCAACACACGGGACAAGATTACGCAGAACTAGTACATTTGAAAGAAGGCCCAGCAAGAGATACCCTTCACGGAGGCATTCTACTTATAAGGGTAAGTGGTTTTATGCATCTGGGCACTGAATCAGTCATGCAGGTGCCCCATTAAATCCTACATGTCACATTGCAATCATGGCATCTGTACCACATTATAAAAAGAAGAATATGTCCGATCACCTAAAAAATCAGAATGTGCATAGAGGTTTTTTGCCAGCATTCGTTATTTCCATCTTCTAGAAGTTTTTAATCTCTATCTACAATTAATTTTCTTCCACCCCCCATCTATGGAGGAGGTACCTATGGTTTCTTCTGTTGCTCTGTGGAGGAAGAAAGAAAAGTTGCAGAAAACCCACTAAGGGAAAGCATGTAATGTGTTTTTGAGGAATTGTTTGTGTCATATGGGGTGGAGCAGTGTCCAAAAGCCTCACTGACTTGCTTATCTAGCCAGACAGTTTTAGGGTTATTGAGCACTTTCATTAAGCAGTTTTTGTGGCTTTCCTGACTGTAATGACATGTTATTCACCTATCCAGATTCTGACCTTAACTAGCTTGCCCTGGGAAATGAGATGTGCTGAATTTAAATGGAATGACAAGGAACTTATTTCTCTTGTGGTTTTGTAATTTGTCCTTAAAAACTTGAACTTTTTTTTTCATGTAGAAAAACCTAGGAAGGAGCACTGCAATATAACCCTCTCCAAATTCTGTATTACTTGAGCCTGCAGGTATAGTAGCTGTCTGGAGCAAGGCTGCTGTACAGAGCAGGTGAAATTACATTCCCTTAGAATGTCTTTGCACTCATTTGCATTCCCAGAATACAAACCACAGTTTCATGAACAGCCCTTGTGGTATTATGGGGACATTTTTATGTCTCATTTATGGGGGGGGGGGGAAGCATGCATGCTTTCTAGAGGCTGCAGCTCTTTCCCCTGCTTCCTTCCTTAGTACATGGAAGGAGTTTGTTTAACTGAAATCCAAATTTAATAAATCTGTGAGATGCTGTTATGTGAGACGTGAAAGTCAACTATATAGTGTGGGTTATAAGTGGAAGAATCTTCTAAATTTTATTCTTGCTGCAACTGATCTGACAGACCTGCAGGATTTGCCTTGAGTCTCAGTGCTTCTGTACTTACTCTGTGAGATAGAGGGAGGAAAGTGTGGCCTATGCTTAATTATCTTCTCTGTCCACTGCAGCCAGTCTGAACTTCTTTCACACCCCAGTGATCTCCCTCTAGAAAGCTCAACAGCATGTTTTTTAAGTTAATGCAGAAACTCCCTGTAGGTTATTATCTTTCATACATCTTTTGGCCATTAAGCCCAGTACCTAAATGCAGCCCACAAGGTTGGATTCTCTCCTGGCTCTGTTGTTTTTCAGACTCTTGCAGTGTGTCATTAACTTCCTGCATTTGACAGTCAGTTGGATTTTCATGTTATCACTGAGAAGTTTTTCAGGTCTCTTGAAGCACACATAGTCATGAAAAAGACATGTTGCACTCCAGTTACTCAGCTGCCACCTTCACCATTCTTTCCAGCCTGTCCAGAGCAAAGGCCAAGAGCTTGTTCCTCAGGATTACTCATTACCTCCCAGGATTCCCAACTGATGAACTATTTTGGCTACCATTGTTCCCTGTAGAAAGATACAGGCCATTACCAGCTTTGTGAATACTCTGGTTTCTATAAGATAGTGAAAATTTCTGCAAGGGTTGTTTCTGACTTCCAATGGACTTGATAGTATTGGCATGGTACTGCATTAAGGTGAGAAAAAAAAAAAGTGTTCTGGCTGTGCAAAACATACTCTGCCAAAAGTCCTGTTGAGGCATTTGGCAAGAATATGCTTATCTGCTGTCATCTCTAAAGGGCTTTCACTCTTGCAGGACTGGAGGGAGATTTGTGTCTTCCTCATTCATACTTCATGATGTTGCACAGGATTGCTAGAAAGCACAGGGTTGCACTTGAAATTCAGACATTTCTGTGCATGTATGAGGATTCACTTTAGCCATAGTGTAACAGCCTAACAACAAGACCTGCGAAGTGGCTGATATTTCACTTAAGATTTTCTCTTTGTTTCTTTTTAAGCAAACAATCCTGTGAAAGCAGCACAACTGTGGTAAGTGGCTGCCCAAGTTCTCTCTACCTCTCAGTTGCTGTTCTCAGACTAAAAGGATTCTGAAGACAATATCTGCTTCAGGATTTGTAGAAACAGAATCTCTGGTGTGGGATGAATTGCTTTGGCATGTCTCATTATGCATCATCAGATTCTTCTTGAGGCCTGCCTGCTTCCATTGTTTAATCTAATTTTTAAAAATTATTTTTATATATGAAATCAGACTAAAGTAAAACATACTTCCTTTATGCTCACTGCTATTGTGCTAGCTTATCAAGCATAATTTGTTAATGCTTTTTGAATCTAAAGTGAACAAAAAAATTTTAAACCCCTCTTTCACATGTTAACTGCTATGTTGTATATCATGAATAAAATAATGATGTCCTTAAGAAAATGAATTTTACTTCTCTCTAGTACTTCCCTGAATTAAAAAACATTGTGATATAGACATATTGATTACATAAAAGTGAATTTTTTCTCTCCTAGTGCTAAAAATACTCCTGAAGTCCATAACTATCAGGTAAGAGCATACTAGTTACAGAGGAAAATGTGGTCATTTTCATATTTTGTGGTAAATACTTTTTGTTCTTTATAATTTATACGGCTGTTTTGCTCCCCTTTTCTTACTCTGGGGTGAGATTTTCTGATGTGTCAGGAATAAACAGAACTGCTTTGGGGTTAAGGAGAAGGTGGAGGGACTGTTTTCTCTTTTTTCCCCTGTGTTCTTGGGTGCTCTGCAAGCTGAGTAGACTCCATCTGCCATCTTCTTTTCCTTCCCTTCCTTTCTGTGAAAGTTAAAGCCTTTGGGACTGTGACTGTGATGGGCCCCAGGAGACTGCTCTGTGAGCAAGCTTTTGTCTAGAGCAGCTTCTCACAGAGGATGATCATGACAATTTCAAAGTTGCAATTACCTCCCTCATAACAACACTTAGAGAGTTCGCTGCTGGTCAAATGCTTGTTGGGGTTTTTTTAATACGCTCCAGGGAAAACATTACCTGGTTTTCATCTGTGCTACTGACAGTCAGTGGGTACTGAGAAAAAGCAAACTTCCAAACTCTGTGTGTGCATGAGAACTTAGTCTTAACACTTTCTATTGAAACTCTTATCAGTGATTTTGTTTTACTGTTTCTCTTCAAGATCTTGTGGATATGAGAGGGAAGTGCTGTCACCAAATATAGGAGACCTTCTGAAGCCTGCTCTTACAACGTTTCTTATTCTCCACCTTTCATCAAAGTTGACTTTTTTATGTGCTTTCTATGAGAAGCTTTTGATGTGCCAGGTTGTCTGTCAAACAGGAGAGCAATTTTCTTTTCATTGTCCCATGAGTATCCCAGCAGGCTCATCACCAAGAGGCTTCACACATGTGCTCAGTGACATGGGAGTAGGTCTGAAGCATTAGGGTTTCTAGGGTTCACCAGGAACCTATTCCTGATGACCGCAGGAAAATAAAAGATAATAGGGAGCTTTTATATTATTTCATTAACCAGGTTCAATGTTTCCGTTTGCAGCCACAGTATCATCCTAATATGCATCCTGCTCAGCCACTCTGGCATCCACACACACCTGTGAATGTAAGGTAAGCAATCTTTCCTTTGTGAAAAAAAAGATGGTTACTTCTTTATGTTGCTCGGTGTGAAGCTTTGGTGGGTTTATTGGGCAGTTCTCTGCACATGAAAAGCAAACAGAAGTTAGAAGTACGGGATATGGAGACAATATTGAATAACTTCTAAGTTTTGCTTTGGAATATGATTTTTTTTTCTAGTTGGTTTCTAATTGAAAATTCAAAATAGGATGTTAGTGATTTCCTGTAAGAGGGAGTATGTTGGCTAGGGAGCTGCTCTGTAGCTTAATTGAAGATTGATCAGTATTTGTTTGCATTTAATTTCCTAAAACAGAGAAGAAACTGATTTTTGGTGTAAAGTTCAGTTATTAATAATTCTTGCAGTAGAGCACTGCTTTCATATTTTGCAGAAATGTATGTGGAAAAATGACAAGGATATGGAACAATTTATCAAGAACTTTACAGATAATGAGGAAAATTACAGCACTGACTTTTTGAGAATTGTTTCACAGAAATATTCCTGCATGTGCTGTTGTGCTATCTTCTTGCGCACTTTTTTGTTTGTAGCTAGTTATAAGAGACATTGAGTGAAAAGAAATTTTGGAAGAAATTCAGTGCAATTAAAACCCGCTCGGTGGAATACATGGTGAAGGCATGCACCTGCTGGTGGATATGTGCCTATATGTGTACACATGATAAAAAACAGCCACATTTTTATCCTAATTAAAAGTAACCTTTTTAGATGACTCTGTTTTTTAGACAAATAATTACTGTCCTCAGTGAAAAATTCCAATACCCTAATCTTGGTTTCTCTTTATCTAACATATATTTTCTTATACCACAATAAGTAGACTTTGGTTTTAGTGTGGGCAGGCTCTGGGGATGAGGCTGAGCTTACAATGAATGAAAAGACAATTTGGTGTGAGTTTGAGTCTGAGAATGCAGGAAAAAGGCAAGTATGTTAGACATACTAGGCAGAGAAGCAGACAGGCACTGACATCTCAAAATTCCTAGTGCAGATCAGTAAAGCATATATTAAATTTGTGTTAGGAGACTTGAAGTTATGTAATGAACTTCGCCTGTGTTTCAGGCTCAGGAGTTTTCCTGGTTTTAGGGTTTCTTTATCCGGTTTATTATGTGCACTTTAAAATGTACAATTTCACGTTATGAAAGAGTGGTTGCCCAGAGAGCCTAATGATTTTATAAATCATTTGAGGTTTTGCTGAAATTTTTCTAAAGATTTCATCACTTATGATACCAGTCCGTGACATTTAAAGCCAAATAGTTCACCGTGGAGCAGAGTGATATTGAAACAAGCACAATAATGTATTGTTGTGTGTGTAGACAGCCACCCCCTTCAGCCCCTCCACTGCCTGGGCAAAGACTAAGGTTAGTGAAATATGAACAATGGATTTTTTTTTTATAGCAAGGCTAGTAAGGCTGAAAAAAAAACCAAACAAACCCATACTTAAAAGCTCAGTCATAGAAGCTTGCGAGAAAAGTGCTCAGAATTTTTGTCCTGTTCAGGTAATTAAATTTAAACTGCATTTAAATGTGCAGTTAAAATGGAAGTTTCAGGTTATTCTAACCTGGAGTCAAAGAGAAAGAATTGGACATTTTAGAACTTGGATAGCTTAATTTGAAAAAGCTTATTCCATTTGACTGTGAACTTGAGATCACAACTACAGATGCATAAAATTCTTCCTGCTGGGCATGAAAGTCTGGAATGGGCATGGGCTGAAATGAAATGACCTATGTAATACATATTATATATGGAGCTTCTGTTGAATAATTTATGAAATAGTATGTGGAGTTGTGTCTCAGTTTTCTTAGTAAAATTCATTCACTGAAATTGTTTGCAGATTCTTTCAGTGAAATTGTTTGCAGTTAGCTTAATATTTAACCTTCTGGAAAAAAATTCCAATTAACAGCTGTCATTATATAACTTTATATTAAAAACAAACAAAAAAGTAGAATCTAAACCTTGCCTGTGTTTCTGCTACTATGAAAAAGCTTACCAGAATCATAAAATGTCTTGGGTTGGAAGAGACCTTAAAGATCATCTGGTTCCAACCCCCTGCCATGGGCAGGGACACCTTCCACTAGACCAGGTGGCCCAAAGCCCAATCCAACCTGGCTTTGAACAATTCCAGGGATGGAGCACCCACAGCTTCTCTGTGCAACCTGTTTCAGTGCCTCACCACCCTCACAGAAAAGAATTTCTTCAATATATATAATAATTGCAGCTTCAGTTTGGTAATAAGGTAATGTTAAATGTTGTGGTTTCCTACATAGTGTTCAAAATTGTTGTTTTTTTTTTATTCACTCCGCTGCAGCGATTCAGGGCACACTATAGGAATGGTTGAATATAATATCTCTAAGCAGCAATAAGTAATGAATAAGTAAGGAAAAAGATATTTTCCTTGTAGTACTTTTGCAAATCTCAGAGAATTACCTGTACTAGCTCTAGACTGGGGGTGTTCTTGAGAAAATGCAACTCTGTAAATTACAGGCTGCTTTAGTGTTAATTAACTGCACCAGTGCCAAAGGAATAGCAACAGCTACAGAAGAGCAATTTTCATTCATAATAGGATTGCCTTTCTTAACCCTTTGCACTTTAAAGATGTACGTTCATGAGCTCGGCATTTTGCATGATAATGTTTTATTTTACTCGTTTGTTGTACAAATTTAGTTTTCCTGTAGCCTCCTCCTCCTTCCCCACCACCCCTTTGGAATTCTGGAGTGTTGATTCACTATGCTTGTGTATAACACTGCAGGCAGGGACGATTCTTAATGATTGGGCTCTGACTGAAAGCCTTTTGAAATCAGCTAAAAGATTCCCAGTTGCTTCAGCAGCTCCAGCATCAGACCTGTCGGTCTGTCCCCATTTCCTTCCCATGCTGTAGCTCCCTGTGCATGCTTAGCACTTGCAGGATGAGCTCATGTTACTGTGTGTAGCACTCCTAAGTTGATTTGCATTCCTCACTAACCAATAACTGTGCAAATGGTACAGGCCACCCTATCATGATGACAGGCCCTATTGGAAACCCCCCACAAGTGGAGAGGACAGCAGTTTACGGTATATCCAGGAACAGAACCAGAAGAATTTAGGAGGAGTCCAAAGCATGGTGTACCAAGATAAACTCATGACGACTCTCTGAAAAAGAGCCATCTTCATTTCACCTGCCATCTTAGACATCATTGCATTCCATGGTCCTTGTCTGTCTGCAGTATGTTCAAAGTGTATTGTGCATAAAGTGTGTGTCTTTGTATGTACATCCATCCTTGTTTAGTGTTTGTGGACATTCTTGGGAAAAGTGTTTTCCATATCTTTGTTTAAAAAAAAAAACAAAAAAAAACCCCAAAACCTTGAAAAACCTTTCTTGAATTCTGGTAAGAATTTTCAGTGCCCCAAGACTGGGAATATTTCTGGGGGTTTTCATTCTACCCTAGCTTCAAATCTGTGACCCTCTGCCTGCTGTTGAAGATCAGACATTTGTGCCTTATTTAATTTTACTACCTTGTTTCTTTTGAGTCAAATTGATAGATTAAGTTTGAGAACCTTAATTTTAGTTGGCATGCAAATAGGAGGTTGGAGGGAGGGAAGATCAGAATTCATACTGGCAATCAAATTGGCCTGTGGGCCACCAACAAAGGGAGCTTACTGAGGCAGTCATAGGTTTGGATGTCATTTGTTTCTAATTTTTGTGATCTGCAGAAGAAAATAGAGGTGCTTACCTAACTTTGAAAACAAGTACAGGGAAAGAACACTGTAAAATTTCACAGAGTATATATATTTTTTTTTTAACTTACTGCTTATATTGATAGCATTCCCCAATACCATACCTGCTGCTATAAAGGCAAGAATGTTAAAAATTAATCCTTGCTAAAAGGGTGCTGCTGTCATCTTATTTTTAATGTAATTATGGAAATGAACTTTATAATTACATGAAACTACCTACTAAACTTTTCTCTGAGTGGGTTCAGAAACACATCGTATAATCAGTACATTAAAAATGAGCACATTCCAGTGGAATAGCTCTATTTTTTTAAAAAAGTTGGACATTTGTGAAGTTGAATGTATATTTTACAGACTTAGGACTTTGAATTGGACTGGCTGGTATTTCGATCGCTTGAAGACTTTTTTGTTATCTTTAAACCAAAAATCTCAGTGCCATCCTCACTTGTGCATTTATTTTAGTTAGGCCTTACATCTGTGGTCTCTCTGAAGTTGCTGGAATGAATGAATCTTCATTTGGGATGTTTTCAAAATGAAGTAGTTTTTAACTTGATTTTGATAAATACACATTTATAAATGGCTATAACAAATTTTTTCAGAGCAAATTTGATAGTTTATTACTTTTTGTGAAATACATTTGTTTACAAATGCTATCTTTTATTATTTGTTTTGATCTCTCCTGTATGTGCTAAGTACAAATAAAAAATGTCAATCTTGTTGATCTGGTTATGATGCATTATTTATTTTTGAAATATTTTGGGGAGGGTGGTTAGATATGCTTGTACCAGATTTCCCCTGTAGTTGCTAATGCTATGGTGGATTGGTATTTACAGTACAATCTGTCGAGAGGGGAAGATAATAAAGCAATTGTGCACTGAGATGTGGAAATGCCAGAGGAAGCCTAAGATGTGTAATCACAGAGGCTGACTTCAGTTTCCCCAGACTCATCTTCCTCTATTTCAGCAGCATTTTATATAAGAGAGGAAAAAAAAGAGAAACTTTGTTGGAGCCACTAGAACAAAAGTCTAGTGTAGCTGCTGTTCTGAAAGCATTCTACATGAGGTTTTTTTGAATACTCACATTAAAGTGTGGGGCAATGGTGCTTTATTATTTACACATCTACATTCACAATACAGTATCATTCTTGTCATATAACCCTGTCAGCTTCCATGTGGTTTGTTGCCAGTGTTCCACCTCATCCTGTGTTGTTACGTGTGGTGTGATTTGTTGCTGAAGGGTCACTGAACGAGGGATCCATTCCCTGACAGACTGCAAGAAAAGACAGCCCAAGACCCAGCTGGTCCTGTAAGTGTGGAAAAGCCTCAGGCACATTGGTGAAGAGCAGCCTTGTGTGTTCTGCAGTTTGTGTGTGTCCTCGAGGGAAGCACTTGTCATTCTGCTTCTCTGGAGAAGGAGCCCACACATTCTGCACTCCTTTCCACTTGTTCATCCCTCATCTTCCCTGCTGTGTGCAGAGATCTGAACCAGCCAAGTCACGGAGCCATCAGCTACGTAAGAGATCAGTGTCTGTCCTTCCTTCCTCTAGACATAGATGGCTTCCTGTAGCAAAGGGGCTGGGATGCAATTGGGAAGAAGCAGCATTTCCTCTCTGACCCCTGCTCACCTGCGCAGCTTACCACCTGAACAAAGATGGATATGGGTGGTATCTATCTGAACAGGGTAGTATAAAATAGTTGCTTGAATTATTAAAAAGTGCATTGGCGTTTTTTTCTTAAAATTAGCACAGTTGTAGCTCACAAGTTTGTTTGGAACAACTAACAGAGGTCTTGTGATGCTAAGATTATAATTTTTTGTTTCAAGCAACAGAAAACACTGCAGCTGAAACCAGATTACATTAGAGAGGGGAGAGAGAAGAAAACTGGAAAATGTTTAGTTAAGTCTGTTAAAAGCAGCAGCAATTTTTATTTAAGATATTGGGAAAGCTCTGTCCAAAAAAAAAAAAAATCAATACTACATCTTAATTTTGAGCTGCTACAGGAATCCTCTGGTAGTTCATAGGCACAAACTCAGTATAGGAACTTGATGGCCCTGGTATGTGAGTGTTTCTACACTGAATGACTGAATTACTTTACCTAAGAGTTTCTCAAGAGGAAATGCTGCACAGTTTTTACCAAAGAGCATGTTACACAGTCATTCTAAGTCAGTACTTTTTAAATTTGTTCTAAATAACACAGGGAAGTTTGTTTTTTAAGAAAGCTTTAAAAGTTCCTTAAAGGAGGTAACACCTTTTAAGTCCAAATGAAACTTGTTCTTAGAAGTACCCATTGAACAGAATGTGCAAACTTTCTCCACCCTGTTCTGAAGTGTATTTGTTGTCTGAAACCTTTTTAAGGTAAGCCCAGCATACACTTAGAAACTTCTGTAATTTGATTACAGGTGATAGATACTATCCTTGCATCAGCTTGGGGGGGTGGAGGGGAGTTTGAGTATAGCAATAGGCATTGGAGAAATTACACTGATCTGAAGTCCAGCATGGAATCACTCTTCCATGTGCTGGAGAATTAATTGATACAATCTGCCTGCGGGCAGGTTTATCTTTTGATCACCTCTCTGCACACCTCCCTCCTGTGCTTAATAAAGTTGGAAATCAGGTCTTCCCTGTCGGGGCTCAGGCCTGGTTCTATACTCTGTGTATTTGGATTTGCAGGGGATTACCTTTGCCTTGTAATAACCATAATCCCATGTCCTCTCCCCCTAGGAACTGCTGGGGGAATTGAAAAGCTGATGCCACCACATCTGTAACACAAGCCGAAATATATTGCTTTTCAGGCCCTGGCATGTGAATTAATGACTAATATTGAATACTAAAATATGATACCTGAAATACAATACTGAAACTGTTGTCACTTTGAATATATTGTTTTAGTGTGGGCTTTTTTTTCAAACTTTAATTTTCAGCTATTTTTCTCTAGGTGATGTGAGTCACAGGCAAAGTGTACAAAGGGATCAGATTTTATAATGCATTTCTAAAGCTGGCAGTCAGGGGTTTGCATATGTAAAGGAAAGAATTAAGTCCTTCTGGACCCTGTTATCTTTGAACCTATATGCAAACTGACCAAGAGGAGGATTGTTTTCTCACATTGTGGATAGCAGCAAAGCATATATTATGGCTAGGTGATGTTAAGTGAGATTTTCTGCTCCTGTGGATGAGCACTGCAGAAGATGTCTTTTCAGCCTGCAAGAAAAAGAGTGTCAGAGCTTGCAAGTAATTTTGAAAATGATACTTCAGGAGCTGGCAAGGAATGAGCTGAGGAACATCAAAGGCGACAGGGGAAAAATAAATGAGAATGAAAATGAAACTGAGTATATCACCTGCTTCTCAGGCATCAAAGTTGGCGAGATGGGGCTCTCTCAGAGAGAAGAGACAGTTCTGTACTGCAATCATCTCTTTTCAGAGGATGAATCTTTTTAGTTTGCGTATCAAGCAGGCAGGCTTCTACCTACCTCAAAGGAGAGAGGTTTTGATGTACATCCATCTCACCTGACACTCCAGGTCTCTGGAAAGACTTGGCAATGAGAGGTTTTTCCAATTAGTCTGCAACAGAGAACCAAGGAAAACAGACTTGTAGGGAAATTCTGTCATTGCAGCATTGCTAAGGGCAGCTAAAAACACTGCTGGTGCCTGAGCTGCTACAGACCAGCATTAATGGACATAAATTAGGAAATGTATTTTTTTAATTGGCCTCAGACTCTGTGTGCTGTGCTTTGAAAGGGCACTGATTCACCAGGACCCTGGCTTCTTTTGTTAAGACAGAAGTTTCACATGCTAGCCTTGAAACTTTGAGAGCCAGCTTGAACTAACTCCATGCACCCTATCCAAACTTTGATACATTGTGAGGATGGAGATTTTGAACTGTTTCAGAATCTTTTTTTCCTGTTATGGTCAAATTGCACATGCTTAAAAAAATCAGTGCTCTTATGCTGCTCCCAAACATTTGTGTTGGAAAGAAAGCCTGTAGGAAAATCAGCCCTCCTTCCCAGCAGACACATAGAAGGATGCAGCTTTTGGAAAAAAGCAATCCTAATCAAATCAGCTCAGAAGAAACATGTAAGGAGGTGGACCACACTTTTCTGTCTACCTCCTGCAGTACATGGCAAAGCAGTGTGTGGTGATCAGGAAGACATTGCTCAGCTTTCCTTGTTTTCTACCAACCTGTTGCACCTTGAAGTGCCTGGCCAAAGAATTTCCCTTCCTCGGTGTATGTGCTGTTGTCCTTGTTGCCACTGCATCACTAGAAGAAACCACAACAAACAAAAAAACCCCACAACAGATAATTCAGCTGGAGTTCTTCCATTGGTATGAATCATTTCCAGTAATAAAGCTACAGGGTAAATGCTGTTCTCAAGTACTTACTAATGATTGTTTCATGACTGTGCTTTAAAGTAAAACAACTTACTTTCACAGAGCTGATTTCACAAGTGTTAATCTGAATTTAATTGTAAAGTTCACGTGTCAGGGCTCCCTGTGCGCTGTCCCCTGAGATATGAGTATCTTGCTACAGAAAGTACAAACATGTCTGTAATAACTTGCATATTGTTTTTTATTTATGCATGTAATATACTTGGAAGTTTTGAACAGAAAGAAGATATTAAAAAAAAAAAAAGACAACTTTCATCCAGCTTTTCTAAAGGTGATTTTTTTTCACCCTTTCAGTTAGAATCTTGGCAGATGTGGCACACGGATTGGTGGAGATAAGAAGTTCCACCAGCCTGACCCAATGTTACTTCTTTGTTTTGTGTTTTTTTGCATAACAGCTTTCTAATAGCTGTGGGATACTCCTTTGGGTTTTGGTGGCACCACAGCTGTGATCTGTTGCCTGTATCTCTTTAGAAGAAATCTAGTTTGTCACTAGCAGAAGCATTTATGATGTCTGCCTTAATCATCACACCCTGTCAGAACAGAGGAATCTGCTAGTTTAAGATAAATGTTGTGCTGTGGCTGTGGGAACCAGTGGAAGTGCCTCAGGGTTCTGTTTTTAAATTGCCACCACAATTTTATTTCCACCATGAATGTACTATCTTTGTAGTGTGCTTGGGATTTTTCTTTTCCATTTTCATCTTTCTTTGCCTCTTCCCTTTCCTCTTGCTTTTCCTTTCATAACACAAGTAGTATGACCTTTTTCTTTAAAACTGTTGAACAGCAAAATCTGCAGCTCATCATAGGAAAATGATGCTTTGGATTACACAAGAGCAGATGTTTCGTACAGGAACAATTTGGAAAACCTCCTGGTTTATCAATGTCTTATGTTGATGCATTATAAAAAACACTATTTTTTAAAAAACTGAGGCAATGAAAAACATCTTCTACGTTCTGAGTCACAACAAGAATGAAAGAATTAGCCACACCTAATCAGAAGTAGGAAGTACTGATCTAATGCAATTAAAGTCCGGATAAGAAGCTAATTGTTTATAAGTTACTTTTTCCTCCCTAAACCCATACCACTCTGTGCTAGAGTTATAATCACAGTAGCTTATGTGCCATTACCAATTTCTGCAATTTTGTCTTCCTTAGACGAGTGGAAATACAAGTCATTAATGAATGTCCAGTGCTCTCTTAATTGTGTAATTGTATAGTAATGAACTCAGTACCTAAACAGATGACAGAGGGGCTGTTTCCTTTCATCTCCAGGGGCCAAGGCCCTGAATATTCAGACCTTGCTGGAGAGCAGCAGAGCCAGCATCACGGTGCCTCTAAGTTGAGTCTTCCTCATCAGTAAGAATATGGAAGTCAAACAGGGAGGAAGAACTCAGGAAAAAAATGGGTCAGGCAAACAAAAAGCTCAAGTAAAGGGTTTGGGAGAAGCAGAGTTTTACAGGGTTACGTGCAAAAGAAAGGAACTAGAAAATGAAAAGCAATGGATTCTGCCAGAAACTCTGAGAATGGAGAAGAGGAATGAAAGCAGCAAGGGAGCTTTGTGATTTCAGCATCTGTGTCTTTGGTACCTGGGGCTCTCTGAATCAGTAGCAAGGCTGATTTGAAGCAAACTTCAAGGAACTTGAATGTAAAATTGGATGCTGCTTCTGTATCAAAATTTTGAGCCCAGGAGGGCTTTGTTTGTTATTATTCATTTTCAGTTTCAATGGTTGCATTTAATATGTGTGTCTCATTCTCAATTTCTGACTTAAAAAACAACTGTGAAAATGGCTTTAAAGGTAAACCGAACAGTTTCGTGCTGTAAAGTCAGATGAGTTGTCCAAGTATTGAAGTGAGAACCTGCCCAGAGATAGGGCAGAGGTTGCAAGTATGTAATTAAGAGAGGCCTTGCTGGGCTGAGTGATTCTGTATTACTTTTACCTGTTAATACTGTCTTTTAAAAAGGACAAAAATCTGTAACCTAAAAAGAAGTAATTTCTGTGGCCATGGAGTCAGTCGTGTTCACAGTGGACTTTAAAGTTATGGCAAATTACTGAAAATTCACAAGACAGCATATTTTTGGTAAAGCATTAGCAGAATTCAGAATCAGAATAATTTAGAAGCATGAAAATTACACAGTATGGTTAATTTCTTTTAAAGCAAGTTTTTTTCCTAAGGAATTTCTTCTTAGTAAGGATGGAGACAGGAGATTTTGTAAGGTGGGAGCATATTGTTAAGGGAAGCCAAATCCAGTGGATTGGCTTCAAGGCTAAAGAGATTACACTTTTCTAATCTGCTAGATACAAGGCTGCTGTAGTTCCTGGCTTCACAGCCCGGGATGAGATGCTGAGCATTCATTCCAGAGATGCAAATGCTCACCGAGCACCCACTCATCCAGGAGCAGAGGAGGTGAAGGGCAGCTCCTTGAGCAGCACCTGCAAACAGCAGCTCACAGAGGTGGGGCAACACGGAGAGCTCCATCCTCAATGCGTGCACCTCCACAGAAAAAAGGACTACAGGTGAAAAGATGCCCTGGACTGTGGTGATCAGAGCTTACAAGCCAAGCTGACTGACCAGAAGCTTGCTTACATGGGGCTGGTCATTTTTATCACCTTTCTCATGTGCATCCTGAATGAAATTCATCCTACACATGCATTCACCTCTTCCCTTTCTCTTGTCTCCTTGCAGTTGCCCTGCTTTTTCCTTGCATTGCTCCTGGTTTTGCTAAGTCCATACTCAAATGTCCCAAGGCTACTGCAGTAGTTTGGACCTTACACAGAGTTACTGATAAAGTTTCCTAGACACTGCTGGCCTTGCAAGTTTGTTCTCACCCAAGAGACCCTGATTCTTCCCCTTCAGACCTCTGTGCTGTTGTTGCTCACGTATCCCTACCATAAGTACACGTGAATTCCAGCGATCCTTCCGGGCATGCTCTATAGCATTTTTTAGCTGCTACTGCCTTCATCTTCTATGTCCAGCAACTTCTGTCGAGTCCTGTGATTTCTTGTGTTCTCCTCTCTTAGCTAAGCCTCAGGCCTGCTTCTCTCTGCATCCTTTGGCAGCAGTGTGATACTGAGCACAGTAGCCATGAGACAGGTGCTTAGCTCACAGGACTCAAGTTATTTAATGGGTTAAATGGTGGCAAGAGCTGTACCATGGCTAGAACAGCTGCAGAGGCCAGAGTTCCTTGCTTGGCTTTGCTCCTGTTTTAACCTTGCTTGGATAGCCAGCCCAAGTTGTTTTATTTCCTAAGGACAACAATACATTGCCTTTGTCTGAAAGGGGAAGGCAGCAAACTTGAGGGAGGATCTTGTTGGTCTTACAAAATTTTGTGTCTGCTTTTCAGAGTTCTCTCATCTACAAGGACATCTGGGGCAATGATATTTTGTGACAGGTGATTAAATATCATTAGCTATTGTTAGTGTTAATTAAAGCATTTGTAAATGAAGAAAAGCATGCTTAGTTCCCCAGTGGCCATATTTTGCATGACAGTTTTGCAAGACAGTATTTTTTTAATGATCTTTATGCAGATAAGGTAAAATCTATGAGGACAGTGTCTTTATCAAGTCAAGATTTGTTCCTTGGTATTTTATTAGAACATGCTTTGCTGCAGGCTTTATTCTTCTTGTGGAGAATTCCAGATTAGGATTGCTTCAAAACTTAGTTCAGCATCTTGTATCCTACAGCAGGCTTCCGTCACCATTTATCAATATATTTTTTTCCCTATTATAATTTTCTCTTTAATTTCAAGATTGTCTGGGAGAAGGCTGCTGGCTGCCTGCTCTGCTTTCTGGGCTGTCCCTAGGATTGGATGGGAACTGTGGATCATCCCTGGCAGTAGGGAAAGAAATCTGAAACACAATTTTCCATGCCTTCCCTGAAGGAAGCAAATGAGCCAGCTGTGATGTCCTGGTGTCAGAGCAGACTGAGGAAGTGTAACCACACTGTTAGCTTTAGCTACTCCTCACACAGCTCACCGAGCCAGTTCTAGCCAGCAGAGATCTTGGTTACATGGTGCAGGAAGAAAAAACAACATAGGTTTGGTTTTAGTTTTCCTTTACTTAGGGATACTCATTGCTTTTATATGTCCCAGTCCTTGGAAGCAAAGTGAAAGTTCACCTCTCTCTTGTTGCAGTTGTCCTGCTGTGGTCTGTGTTCCCTTCTCATGTAATGCTGGGTCAAGTCTTTTGCTTCTGTCCAATAGCCCTGGCCATTAAGTGATACTCACATGTACTGCCTTCTTCCTATCCCCTCATTTCCTCTTCTTTCCTCTCCACAGGGACATTTTCAGGGAAGGCAAAGCTCCTTCTCTCTGTGATACTTGCCATGCTTTAGCAAAACAAGTGATATGTGAGATTCTAAATATGATTAAAGAAAGTTGAGCTAAAAGTTCATTGTGGTTATTTTTTTTTTTTACTGCCTCTGAAGTGTGGGCAGGGAATTAACCCAGAGTGTACCATCTTTCCTCCCAAAAAAGGGAGATACTAAACCCAAAAATGAATGTTTGGCTTAGTATAGCTGTTAAGTCTCATCCCCCTTGCTGCCACACTGAAGTTTCACATGCAATGGCTGCTTTCATTACATACAGATTAATACACATATATGTTAACAGGAATTACAACACTTCCCCTGGCTGCCATTTGGGAGTACATCTGAAGTCCATTTTGATGTTGGAGAAGGTCTTGTAATGATACAGCAGTGGGTGATGCATCTCCCAGCACATTCGGTACAGCACCAGCAGTGTGAATTTTTGCTGCCAAAACCTCTGCAAATCACCACCAGGCTTGCTCCGAGCTACAGAGGGGGAGGATTGAGAGCAGTTCTAAAGATGTTTGTGGAAAGTTTGCAGATTTTTAAATACTGGAAAATTGCAGTGGTTTGGTGCAGGAGGAATGTTCAAAGCAAATAGAGTTGGGTGTGGTAATTGTTGAAGGTTACTTATCACAACCTGACCTAGAAGCCTGGGATTTTTTAAAAACCACTGTTCAGCTATGGTAGGGAAGGTCTAAACTCTTAGAGTCATCCATGAGGCACAGTAGTTTGAGCCTTGCCTCTCCAGCCTTCCCATGGAGACGAGAGAAGGCCCCACCATTTGCTCTCCAACTTCAGACAGGTGGAAGATGCCTAGAGGAAGAGTGGGGAAAGAGGAGCGTGGGCAGGGTGCAGGAGTGAGCCTGCTCTGGGACACAGGTGGGAGATGTTTCTGCAGGGCTGCACAGTTAGGTTCTGCAGGAGACTGAGGATGGCAGCTGGAAAGATGGCATGGAAAGGCAATTATGTTTTTTTAAAAAACCCTGGTCACTCACAGGTTACACCAAAACAGGAGTCCTTGCATACTAGGCCTGTGATGGATAAGAGAAAAGTCCTGATCAGGTATTGATCTTAGCACATCAGAAAGATTAGGGCACAGCTCAGGAGGAATGTTTGTGCTGTTAGGTAGGAGTAATGTGTCACAGCTGAAACTGTGGGGCTGGAAACCTGGCCAGTTTAGGAAAGGATCTGATGTTCTTGAGGATCACAAGTTAAACACGAGTCAAAGATCCCAGGCTATATAGAAAAATGTCACGTTCTGGTGTAGAAAAAGGAGTGAATCCTGTAGGACATAGGAAGCAACCCTTCTTCTTTGAAATGTGTTTGCAAGGCCTCAGCTGGAATGGGGTGTCCAGTTCTGAGCACCACATGTTAGAAGCAGAGCAGGGGGCAGCTGAGTGGACAGGGGTGGGAAGATGTCTCATAGCTGTAGGGAATGTGTGACCTGTGAGGGGCAACTGAGGAATTCAGTGCTCTTTGGATCCTGAAGGGAGACAAAGGGACATTTTCAAAAACACAGGCTTCTGTAGCAAGAAATAACCTTCTCACTGTGTCTGTGATGGATGGGAGATAAAATAGCAGCTTAAATTGCAGTAAAGGAGACAGAATAAACAAAGAAATAAGTGTAGACATGCTGAGACACTGAAATTGATTGCACAGGAGGGTCCTGGAGTCTCTGCTAGTGAAAGTGTTGAAGGTTCAGTTCAGGTAACACAGGTCCACGTACTTTGGTTTTGAAGGCTTTCAAAAACTTTTCTGTTCCCCATTTTCCTATGTCCTCATAACACTGTTGTTCTGTGTGTGAATTGTATGCTAGAGACATAATTTGGTAAAGCAGTAGGTGACTGGAGCACATGAAATCTAACAATGTCAACTGAAAATAGCTTCTCGGGTAAAGCGTGAGGAGCGTTAAAAACTGAGACAGAGGGCTAATAATGCAAATGAAAATTATAAAATAGAAAAGGAAATTAGTAGATATGTGTTATTTGCCTTGTTCTCAATGTTCTTTTTGGTCAGAAGGAAGTAATTAATGTGAATTTGAGGCTAAAGGCAGTACTAACCTTGTGAACACTAAGTAGCTTTTTTGAAGGTTCAGCCTCCAGAAACTGAATCCTCAGGAGTGCTTTTTCCTGAGTGAGGCACAAAGAAGAAAAAAATGTTTTCTTCCTTTGCACAGTTACCTGTAGGGCCCTGCCTCATTTTTCTTGAAGGACAGGATAGGAATATAGGAAATATCGGATTATAGTCTGTATAGGAAACAGCTGGAGCTTGTTGAGAAAGCCATGCAGGTAAATAACAGCAGAGAAGGAGGAAACCTGCAGGACAGCCATATGATGTTTACAAAGTAAACCAAAGGTGTGATATTGGCACACTAGAATGGCCAGAAGACAGGTGCAAGAGAAAGGATGAAAACTGTTACCTGTTCACATAATGCACTTGGTCTGACAGCATTACTTGATGTCTGCAGAGCAAGTGTGAATTCCTGGAGGTCAGGAGTATGAATACTTCAGAAGATGGTTAAAAAAGTTGGTTCACTGAAAGTAATTATTTATTTGCATCAATAGATTGGGAAGGATATATGAGCATGTTTTCTATTCAGGTAAGCCAGATAGAAGCAAGCAATAGAAAACAAAGTTAGCAACAAAAGGATGCATTGAGTGGAAAACTGTCAAGTCACTATATTTAAGACAGTGGTTGAACAGAAAAGTGAAAATCATGTGAGATAATAATAATGATGCCACCTTGTAGAAACAACAGTGAGATACTTAATATGCCCCTAAAATATATATGAGAGAGTACAAAGGAAAAGGATTTGGACTACTTATGATATTTTTGTTTGGGTACTGTCAGCTTTTCTAGTTGGCAGGCTCTGGGGCTGCTGCAAGGCCTGTTGTTTTTGGTTGTTCAGTAACTCCTTGGGAGTGATGGTATCTGTGCAAATGCCCAATCTCATATGCATCAGAAATGCAAAGAGTTGGCTGACCCTGAGATGAGTTTTCCTTGACATCTGTGAGTTGCTGTCAGCCCTGGAACAGTGCAGATGACCACACGCTTTTGCATGGGCTGGCAGTTTGAATGTGGGACTTCACATCAGAGTGCCCTGCCTGGGTGGTGACACCCCGTCTGGAGCTTTGGGACCTGCTGTCCTCAGGGATTTCAGTGTGTAGCTGAACATCAGCTTTGCTGGGCTAGCTCTTTACTTCTTTGATGTAATGGGCTCTCTACATTTTACATTTTGCATGTTGCTCTCCTCTCTGGACAGTCAAGAAATACATCTAGAGAATTTGGTGCACATTTGCCCTCGTGCCAGAGGTCAGTTCTGTTGGCTTGTTCAGTTGAGTTGCTCAGCTGCTTCTCATTTCAGCATGGAAGATACCTTGGGCCCACAGCAGTATGAGGAGTCAGTGTAGGAATTTAGCGTGATTCATTTTGAAAAGACCAATTGAAATCTGCTAAACCAGCCTGCCAGAGGGTGAAATGAAACTCCCAACACATAGAGTTTTGTGTTTTGAAAAAAACTGAATCAGATGGGGAAAAAAAAAAAGTGCTGAGGCTCCAGCCCCAAACGTATTTTATTTCACAGCAGGGTTTTAACCAGGTGAAAAAAAACACCTCTCCTCTCAATCAAAAAATGTCACTCCAATCCAAGGCCCTTGAAGGGAAAGTGCAGGAGAGCTGCTACAATTAGTGTGCAATCTCATTAGCCTGTACCATTTTCCCCCTGTAGGCACTTGCTTGATTTGATTATAGCAGTAAAGATATAGTGCAGTTAGAAAAGACAGACCAGTCCTGGATTATCTGAGATCACTAAAGCTGTCCCATGGATGAGACACCTATTTGTATTGTTTCCTTAAGGCAAAACAGGCATCAGAAGTGCCTTTATTGGCAGTGGTTGCTTCATGCCGGGAACCTGCCAAGATTAATATACACAACATTCCCCTTCCCGCCTCCTGCTTTCAAAAAGTAACCAGCGTAAAAGTATTATTCAATTAGTACCCAGTCAGAAACCTCATGTTGTTTGAAGCTGTTACTAAGAAGACAGTGGTTATTAATGATGTACCATGCTGTGTGTTTCAGTATAACTTTGGAAATGATACAGATGTGTTTATTTGCAGATGACTGGTTAATTTTGCTTTGAATCACTAAGTAATCTGCAGAGAATGTATGTAGCAAGTATCTTAGCTATAATTTATTCATTGTTCCTTTAATTATTCGGTTTGCCTTCATTTCATGTTGTCAGGTTTTCGGCTGCTGTTATTAATAAAAGCAAAACTGAAAATCCATGCAGCTGAAGATATAATTTCTTTAGCATTTTTCAAATAGGCAGGGGAATTCATCTTTTGTTGAAATGGATTGATTTACTGCAACTACTGTCTAATGCCCAACTATAGAATAAGTTAAAACCTTATAAAAATTTTAATCACTCCTCTGAGGAAAGCACATTCAAGTAATTTGCAGTATCTATGTAGAATTATCTCCATCTTTTTAGGTTGCTTGAACAGAGAGAAAATATCACTTCTAGAAATTCATCCTAATTTCAAACAATAAACTGAAACGGCATCAGTTAAAGCTAATGAAGAAAAGCAGCAGTGTCATTTGTCATCTCTCAGTTAGAGATGATGAATTAAAATGTCATTGTGTCCCCATTTGCCAGCTATGGTGATCTGAGGATGGTTAATCTCCACCAAAACTCAAACTAGTTATACCAGCACAGGTACAATTCCTTTTTGACCAAGCGCTATTTTGTATGTTGTTATCTGTAAAATGTTTTATCTCTCAATTTTTTCCCCTAAGGCAGAATTTTTTTCTATAGCTATTTTGCACCATAGATTTAGAAACCTGAGCATTCTCAGGAATGTCGTGTTACTCTGAGACTGTTCCTTGGTCTGCTCTTTGGACAATTTCACTTTAAAGGATTTAATGTTTTCTTCTTGATGATTTTCATATCCCAGGAAAGATTCTAGCAGAGATTGTGTAGTTTGTAAAATCAAAAATAGTTCTGATCTTAAAGTCATTCCAACAAGCAGAGGCATCCTTTTTCCTCATCAGATAAATCTCACAGAGATAGAAAACTGTAAAGATTTCGGATATACCTCATTAAAATTTTTATTTAGAAAAAACTGTGCATTTTTTCCCAAGAAAGTTTTCACTCTGTCTCTCCAAAAGTACAATTGGTGCTACTGTTTACTGCTCTAATTTGAACTGAATTTATTTTGTAGCTATCCGTTGAACAACAGTGATCTGCACCCGTTCAACATTGAGGAGAATGGTGGAACTCCGTACACCACAAAAATGGCTGCGAGGCATCACCACCACCATCGGCATCACCACCACCACACCAATTATGGTGCCCTTGCTCCTGAAAGCAAGGACATTGTTTCTGCAGTTCCAAACCCAACCAGTAAGTCCACTGCAGTAGCTGTTTTTTCAGTGACTGTGCTGCCTTCAGGAGGGAAAGGAAAGGAAAGGAAAGGAAAGGAAAGGAAAGGAAAGGAAAGGAAAGGAAAGGAAAGGAAAGGAAAGGAAAGGAAAGGAAAGGAAAGGAAAGGAAAGGAAAGGAAAGGAAAGGAAAGGAAAGGAAAGGAAAGGAAAGGAAAGGAAAGGAAAGGAAAGGAAAGGAAAGGAAAGGAAAGGAAAGGAAAGGAAAGGAAAGGAAAGGAAAACAGTGTGCATTTAGGTTTTCCTCCTTGAAGAATGTGCTTCCTGTTTATATTCACTAGTTTTATAGCATGTACAAATGAGACAAGGTTTGCAATTTCCTTGGTTTGCTGCAGGGTTGTGGGATTTGGTGTTAGGTGGGTGTTCCATAGCTGAACAAACACCCCATTAGTCACAGATACTGACTCTCTAACCACTTGGCACAGGCTCCTTTTTCGTTGTTACTATTTGTTTATGTAGTTTCACAAACCTACCCTCATCTACTATTGTCTCTTGATCAGTCCAGCTGGCCCTCAGCCCTCATTGTTTGGATCTTGTTTTCATGTCTGGGCACAGGCAGCAGAAATTTTGGAGCACTGGACATATAGCATCTTGCTCTTCGTTTGGGTAATGGGAACAATAGCAAGCTTTAGCTACCAAGACTGGAATATTCTTGCTTCCTTAGTGGAGTGATTCTTGACTTGTCGAAAGCAACAGGGAGAGAAGCCTATCCATTCCTGATGCAGTCTTGGGAAGTTTGGGTGGAAGTCTTTGCTGCTGAATGTGTACAGGCATTTTTAAGGGTACAGAGCTTGGCCAAATATTTGTAGGTTTACATAAGAACTGGAAGAGAAACATCCCTGTCATTGAGCAGTCCTACTTCCTGCTCTCCACATTTACAATCTGCACTCTGCAGTGCAGATGCCGGGCAAAACAAGGTATGACCTATTATATTCCTTGTCTCTAGGAAATGATAAGTTCTTCCCTTGCCCAATTTTTGCCTTCATAACTGTAGATGATCCCAAGATAGCTATCCTTTATGGAATCTTTCACCCTGGTCAGTTAATCTGACAATTTTCAAATTCCTGAAACCAGGGTCTTGGACTGTACTGGATGATCCTGACTGTAACCTCAGTGGTATTGCACAGACATCTACCTGGACAAGCACTTTAATCAGACCTTGTTTCAGAAGATCAGAAACATTTTCTTTCATTTTCTTTCCCCAAGAGAGCGCGATAGTTTTTAGGAGAGAAGCTCAAGAAATAAAATCGAAGGCATTGTAGACGTTTAAGGAAGGAATACTCAGCAGCAATACAACTTGCTTCCTGGGGCTTTCAATGAAGCTACTCCCTTAGGAGCAAACTCCAGAAGATGTGTTGTTTTCCACGGATTGTACACTGCACTCCAGTGTGCCTTCATGCTGGGAAGCACATGGGGCTGACGTGGAGCGTGGCCACCTGCTGCCTGGCACAGCCATGCAGGCTCAGAGCAGGCTGCTGGATGCTCCTGTGCCACTGGCAGGTGTTTGCACCTGGGCCCTGCTCTGCAGCCACCAGCTGCATGCAGGAGAGAAGTGCAGGCTGTCCTGGAGTGGGACTCCCCTGGCCCTGCACCCTGCTGGTTCGGTCCCAGGATGCCGGGCTGGGCGCAGGTGGTGAGGGGATGCTGGCAAGGCTGTGCTGGAAAACCTCTCCTGGCTGGCAGCCTGGCACTGTGGGAGGCAGTGACCTTTTTGGGGGGGGTGTGCCAGCCCATATTTTCCTTTCCCAAATTAGAGTTGAGGCATGCCAGGAAATTCATTCAGAGCCAGCTATGCTGCTGCTGAATATCGTGACCCAGGGGGCACTGCTGGCCGTGCTCCCCCCGACCCCCTCCTCGGGGCTCCCCCCATCCAGCCCACGACTCCGTGTCTGACTCCCAGTGCCCCAGCTTCAGCCCTGCGGTGCTGCTGATCTCCAGCTCCCCACGGCCCTGCCATGGGCCCACCTGCAGGACAGGAGGTAATTAAAGAAACAGCAAAAACCACACAGCACGGGCTGTTTATTCCAGCACTCTGTCTCCTCTCAGGTCACACAGCTTTCCTGCTTTTCCTTATTGCAGAAAAAACCTTAGAAAAAGCCTGGAAGAGCACAAGGGCAAACATCAGGAGCAGTTCTCTTTGTGCCCAGTGAGTGTTACCTGTGAGATGAAACACGGCCCAGGAGGCTCCATGTCCTGGCCCAGACATGGGGAGAGTGAGCCCTCTCCCCCAAACCTGGCCCTGGTGGTGGGGAGCAGCCTCCCTGGCCTATCTGGTTGCTGCCTTGCTCTGAAGGGGACTTCAAAAGCCAAGGTGTGTATGGCACCTGTTGCTGGAGACAGATTTACCTTTCTCTTCGCTTTGTCTGCTGAAGACTGGTCCACACTAACTATTTTATGCAGAAAAAGAGAATCAGTGCTGGTTTCTGCCCAATTCCAGTAGCACTGAGTGCCAATTCCTAATTTCTCTGAGGGAGTGGAAAGGGACGGGATACCTCCAAGGGGAGGCTGTGGTGCAGCCATGCTGACTGCTCCCACCAGAGCTATTGAGGTAGCTGTGCATGCTATGTGCTGGGTGTCTTAATGCAGCCCTGCTGCCACACTGCAACCCATCACTGATCCTCTGTTGCTCCTCTCTTGCACCTGTGCACGTGGCTGGAGGTGCAAAGCTAATTTCCCTTGAGAAGCCAGTCCATGGTTATATCTGGCTTGTTTGTGCTGTGAGAGTGGTGGCAGTCTGGGTAGGAGCACTTCCCTTAAAACAGAATCAGACTTACTCATTTGCAGCTTGGGGTGATGGGTCTAAGTGCCTTTTCAAGATTGGTGCTCAGGGGACTAAGGTTGGTTTGTTTTTAATGGTTTCATTAAAATGCTACTCAGGCTATTTCAGCTAAGAAAACTCTTGTAGAGAGCCTGTGGGAAAGGTTCACAGTGCATGTACTGAAATGGTTAGCAGCATGCTGGCCATTGGCTGTTTATCAGGTACATGGCACAGTGTGTGGGATAAGAAAAAAACAGGCAGAGAGGAAACACTATCAGCAGTCTGGCTCAGGAACATGAGGACATGAGGGACTGAAGTCTGGCTCCAGGCTGTGTGGAAAGACCAGTGCTGGGAAAGTGTTTCTAGGAAGTAAGTGGTCACTAAACTGGGGACGCTCTCAGGAAAGAAGGTGCTTGTGACCAAAATATCTCAAGTGGAAATGCCTGAAGAGCAAAAAGGTCTCATGGGGCAAATATGCTATCCTAGCAGAAACTTCCCCATAAGGCTGATAGAGATGACGCCGGCATTTAACCTACCTTGTGCTTTTCCATGGGACCACAGGTGTTTTGTGACTTGTTCCAGTTGCTAGGGACTGGACTCATCACTGAGCTCTGGGATGGTTTTGAATTAATCTGAAATGGAACATGGAGTGCTCCACTGATATGTACCCACCGTCAGGCTGAGAGAGGGAGAAAGCATCTGCCTTTCTTCCACTTACATCTATTCTGAGACATGCCAAAATTCCAGTGTAATTAGCAGGACACGGGCAAGAGAGGTGGAAACAACAGTGTGCCCAGCCAGGGTTCCTTTAAATACTAGAGCATGTTTTCCAGCAAATACACAGCACAGGACATTGTTACAGAAAAAAACAGAAAACAAACCCAGGCCAGACCTGTCTGATTTTTCACATTCCAAGTAATTTGTCTCCTTCAATTACTGGAGGAAGTGCAATCCAGTGAAACAAATCTGACGTGTGTGTTTACGAAGGCAGCTCAGCAGATGTTGTTTCCCTGCATTCAGTCTGATTCTTGTACTCGCGATGTTACTCTTCACCTCAAAGCCAATGTACACGGATCACATCTTATGGTGCAGCACATATTCCCCCAGCCTATCCCAGAGTCCCAGTCCCACTGTATGCAACAGCAGTTGGCCCTACAGGGAAGAAAGGGTGAGCTGCTTGCTGAGCCTAATGGCATGGCAAGGTCATGCATGGATTACCAGGTGCATGTGAACAGATTCACCCACAGCAGCTGGGGCTATCACTGGCACCAGATGCCAACACGTAGGCAGTGCAGCTCACAGAATTTTTGTGGCAGAAAATGAGGAACGGGAAGAGGGGACCCAGGTTGCCTCTTGAACTCTGGGCTGAGCTTGCAGGTTATCACTTCAAAAAAAGGCATCCTTTATTCCAGAGCAGCTCACTACAAAAGACCTTGCATAACCCTGAGCAGAGAATGGTCTAACACAGGCTGAGTTTCAGTCTGAAAACAGCGCTTTGAAAAACCACAGTGCTGCCAGATCCTTTCTTGGAATGAAAGCCTGGGTTTGCCAAGACTTAATGCTGACTCAGGAAATTTATGCCTTTTGTAGGAATTCAGGTTCTTTGCCTTTTCTTTTGTTTGTTTTTGAGGTTGAGTTACAATGCTAAACTGGCCTGCCTGTCTTCCAGAACTCTCTCTTTAATAGCCAATCCCACCCCCCCATCTTAAAAATCAGTTTTAAATAATAGCAAACTTGAATAATTTAAATAAGGCACTTCCCCTTCTCCACCTGCCCCCCCCCCCCCCTTATTTCCTTTCTTAGGAGGAAAATAGAATGATTCTGTTTCTTAAAAAAAAAAAAATTCCGCAACATCATGTCTGATTTTATGGCTGTGGTAATTTATTCCCAGGGTATCGGGCAGTTTCACAGTTTTACACACACAAAAGCAGCTGTGATCTGAGAAATTCTGAACTCTGGCAGCACTAACTTGTGATGAAAGACCACCAAGAGAAAGTCAATGCTGATATTGTAACCCTTTCCAGAACATTATTACCTCAGGGTCTGATAATGGTTCACTAATGCCAAAACCAGCTTTTTGCTTATATCCCTATATGCTAGTTTTAGCAAATTGTCTCTAGTCAGCAAAGCCTGTAATGTATATTTAAACAGCTGTAGAATTAGATCTTGAGTGAGTAATATTTAATATTCTTAGGACAGCTTAAGAACTTGATCCAAACCAAACTGCAGTCAGTGCAAGGTTGTTATTGATTCCAGTAGGCTTTGAATCAGACTCCACAGAACTGGATTGTTCCCAACTGTCATTATCTAGAATCCATTGGAAAAAGAAATATGGAAGGACACAGAGATTCATTAAATCATCACAGGATGAAGTTTATTTTTCTCAGAGTACTTGCAAATATGTATATAAATGCTGCACCATCCCCAAGATGATGACAGAGACCTTTCAGGGCTGTCTGTAAAAGTATTTTTCCTTGTCTTTCTGTACTGGTGGCTTGCTCAAAATCTCTGTTGACAAAGCACAGCAAATTCTTGACAACAGTCTTAAAGAGGCTGGTATATAAATAAAGATGTCTGAGAAAAGCCAAAAGCTATACTCTGATCTCTTTACACATCACATGTTTTGAGAGTGGCACCTTGGCTATATAAATAATCCCTCTGGTGTCAACTAAGTTTTAGAATATAGAGGGGGTAGAGGCGGCAGGGAGGTAAGGAGAGAAATATCTAGCCCAAAGCTGGCAAAAGCTCTGCTGAAATGAAAGGATGGGTGAGAAGGAGGAGGGGGAGGAATTGTTTGCTAAATACAAACAGGCAAAATGACCCAACAGGCATAATTATGAAACATTTTAGAGGGTCTTACAGAGAAGATGCTTTGCCGACCACTGTCTCTTCAAATGGAGTTGAGTGTCTTGCTCTGCAGTTCTTCTGTAGCCTCCCTTCAGACTGTATTTTTTTCTTTCTTTCTTTTGGGCATCCTTTTAGAACTGAGCTCAGGACTTCCCCTTCTTTATGATGAAACTTCTCATCTGAAGAAAATAGAAACGGAGAGTGTGAAGGTAGTTGGACCATGGCCAGCCCTGCACGTCAGCATGAACAAGGTATAGCATATACATATATACTTTTACATATATATGCCAGAGCACCTTCGTCACTTCATATCCAAAAGCTGCTGCTTTTTCACCTCCAATTCATATCAACATTCATCTTCAACTGGCTTGCTTTTCAATCACCTCTCACCATCTTCTTATGGGACTGGGATTTGGTTTTCAGATTTAGCATTTCAATCAGCTTTGCCTTTTAAAATTTCAGAAGCTGCCGGAACAATGTTATGATATAGTTTTAGTTCAGTTGTGAAGAGTTAGTCATCTAGGCAGCCCAGAGCTGTAAAAAAATAACAACACTTTAAGTGATAAAAAAAAAAAAAAATCTTGTTTTTCTACATGAGGAGTCCGTGTTATGCCATAAACTCCCCCTGGCATCTGATGTTAGTGGGTGTTTTATGAGACAGTTTTTGCAGGGGTGGCCAAACAGCCATGTCCTGCTGTTTCTGCCAGAGATCAGCAAGTCAGTGGCTCCTTGTATTCATCTGAGGCTAAATCCACTGTGCCTGAAATGTGTGATTCCTTGGTCTGAATCTGGACTAGGAGCTCTGGTTTGCAACCACGCAGATCCTGAGCTGGCCCCTGTGAACTCAATGAGAACATTTCCACTGTCTCCAAAAGAGGTTGGTCTGGGGCCCCCAGTGACTGTACAGACCTGCTAAAAGAAAAGTGGTGTTTTGATTGTTTTTTGTCAGCTCAGGGAAGAACTCAACTAAATTACTTTACTTTGGTTTTGCAAACAGCCTTTTGTTATTGATACTATTTCAAAATGCGTAAGGCAAATTAAAATCCAAGGGGACATGATTAAGTATACCAAAAATACAAGCCTGAAGGGACTGTATATCTATATAGCAGAATCTTTTTCTTCTCTGGATGAGAGATTCCAGGAGATGGAAGTCAAGGCTAAAAATCAGTGAGCCAGGTGTTTCTAATGAGAAAATTATTTTTTTTTTAACATTGCAGTTAATTGAATTTATTCCACAATGCAGTGGATTTACTAGCATTAAGATTTCCTTGAACCACGTTTAGTGTTTGCAATAGGATTCTGGTGTAGTTCAGATATGGACTGCAGTCCTTCTGCCTTATTAATGTAGTCATGAGATAATGACCTGTGACATGATTTCTGGAGATTTCTCAATGAACAGAGGAAGATGGAATATTTTAGACTTTCTCCCAAATCTATTTGATTTTCACCTGTGAGGAGTTCTATTTTTGTCTAGCTCAAGTGGGAATTAAAAAGATAAATCATGAAGTCAACAAACTGGGGTGAAATGGGAAAGAAGTCACCTTTTAATCTTATGTATGTTTCTCAAGTTCATCTTCTAGAAATATTCTCAACTGATAATAAGTACAGCTTTTTATAGGCAAATCTTGTTAAGCACTGACATAGTTTGCCAAAGGAAAATTCTCCATCTCAGACTCATCCAATGAATACCCAGGTCTTGTGAGAGGGCTTGTGCAGTTCAGATGTGATTACTGACGCCCTATCTGAACCCCAGCAGAGAACATTTGCTCAGGTGCAATGTCCAAAACATGCTTTAAAGGACTGTCCTATATTCTTGAACTCACTGAGAGTTGAGTTTGGCATATTTAAAGGGCCAAAGTGAAGAAATGAGAGGACTCCCTCCACACTGACCACAGTGCACAATTGGGTAAAACAATCTGACCTGTGAAGATTCAACGGCATGACCTTAATGGTACCCCTGTGATTTCAAAATGAATAGATTCATGGTCTGTCTTCTTTCATAAACTGCAAGTTTAAAACACTTTGGTCCTGCATCCCACCATACTGTGTAAGTAATCCAAATATTGTACCTGCAACTTCTGCCTGATCTCTGATCCTCTTGCTCGTTCCTATTCACTGCAAGTCTGTGGAGGGTGGACTCAGCTCTTTTATAATTAAAGGTTTTCTTTGGCTTGTCCTGACAGCTCTAGAATCTTGTCCACAGTCAGATAGATTATTTATTTAAGGACTAATTAGCAGAACCCAGTATCATAACATGTCAGAGCTTCACAATAAATGCAGCTGCACAGTAAATGCAGCCTGTGTCCGCTGTGATGAGTCTGCCATCAGTCAAAGTTTAGCTGATGAAAAAGTCTTGTAATGAGCATCAAGAGCTCCTAAATGCTTCTGTTTCTGGCGGAAGCTCAGCAAAAGGCAAGGCTAGAGACATGGGCTGTCTAATGAAAACCCTCCCCTGGCAGTCATAGAGGGTTTGGGTTTAAGAACTGGGCAGCATTCCCATGAACAGCAGCTACCATGTGAATGCAAAAGAGGCCAGCCCTCAAAATTTATTAAAATTACTGGTTTTAGCAATCTGAAAATTGTGCATACTCTTGAAACTGGCCCAGAGTCACCAGCAGAAATCATTTCAGTGATCCAGACCTTACATGACAGGCTATGCGTTGTGACCAACAAATCATTCCAAAGTTCCTTTGGCCTTTTGCTTGTGGTTTCTTTTTCAAGCACCATTGTCTGACCTAGATCCTGGTGAAATGTGTTTACAGAGCTCACAAAGCTAAAAACAAACAAACCACAGGTCTCTGAGCTCTGAGCAGAGCCTGGAGTTGCCTCAGCAGATGACTTCTCCAGTGAAAGAGGGGGTCATGCTGCAAACACTGGGCTAACCCTGGGCTGAAATATCGTAGAGCACTGCCCAGCAGAAAGGCAACAAGGCAGGTTAGACCAGATTGAGCAACCCCAAACTCTGACAAGGCTTTTTAACTGAGAGCGGGGCCTTTAAAATTCCTTTGGCTATGGTAGCTAACTAGCTACTCAGTCCATCACCAAACAGATTTCAATGAGTGTTCAACGTCTGGTTCAATGTCTGGTTTCTAGTAAAAAAATGAAACATTAACTCCTTTCCTGCACCACTCATTGATTTCTGGTCTGCTAAGTGCTTTCTATGGCCTACTCTTGCATCCTCCAAAATATTATGCTTAAATAAAACCAGTGAAGCTGTAACAAAGCTGTTTCATTTACTCTATTTCTGATTTAAAAAAAAAAAATCAACCATTTTCACATCTGTTGTGGAGTTCCAGTTTTCACTCCCTTCCTGTTGCTAATTGTTATTTTTTTCAAGCAAAGTGCTTTCAGGCTAGAATTTGTCAGGCTTCATAATCGACCCATAGGAGAATTAGCAAGAAATTGGGTAAATTAGATTCTGTAGTTAATTAATTTGATTGTCTGCTACAGCAAACTTCGTCTAATGGGAATGATGAATGGATGTGCCCAACCTCTTTTCCAGAGCTGTTTGGTATGGTGTATGTGTCTGTCCACCTACTGAATGATGAAAGTCTGTTTCAACTTGTGTTTCATGCCCTTTGGTGCTAGCAGACTCCTTAATCTCCAAGACAGACAATCCTAAGTGTTGTGGCTGTGAATGTTTTTCTGATTTTCTTCTTGGAAGCCTTTCATTAGAAAAATATGTTCTCCCATCCCCCGTTGCTTTCTCTGTGTGAGTGTATAATATAAAGCCACGAATGTATTGTTAGCATTTCTGAAATCTTGGGAGTCTAGTAATTATTGGCCCAGCTGTAATTATTGCTTCAGAAAAAAAAGAATAATAATACATTTCAAATTGTTTCTACCTCTTTTTCTGGTGTTACGCTCACCCTTTCCATTCACCTGTGGGTCCTAAGATTGGTCATTTCATTCTAGTGGGGTCAGAGGAGGAAATATAATGGTCATAGAATCATGGAATCATTTAGGTTGGAAAAGACCTTTCATGTGCAACTGTTAAGCTGGCAATGCCAAGTCCAACACTAAGCCATGTCCCTCAGTGCCACATCTACACATCTTTTAAATACCTCCAGGGATGGGGACTCAACCACTTCCCTGAGTAGCCTGTTCCAATGTTCTATCCAGCCACGTTCATGTTTTCTTCTTTCTCCTCACTATACAATACACTTTGAGTTCTTTTGTATGTTTTCAAATAAGCCTTTACATCTTGCTCTTTCTTCATTGGTCTACATCTTCAAATTACACCCAAATTTCCTGTACATGGTGGCTTTTTCATATATATGCTATATATGATGTCTTGATTGTCCTTATTGCCCCTAAACCAAATTTTGTCCGGGTTCAGGTCTACACTTTAACTGGCTATTGGTGAGTTATTTATAGCCATGGGTCCCCAGTGCCCTTTGCACTATCACTCCATATCAGCGCTCTTCTACACCATGTCTTGTGTCTTCCACTGTCAAGGCTCCCGTTTTCATATCAGCCCTACATTACTTTGAACTACATATTTGTGTTAGAGTCATAAATACCTTATTCTACAAAGAGTACTGGTGTTACTGCTTTCTATATAAAATTATTGCTGCTAAACCTAAGCTTAATAGAACAAAGGTGCAGGCAGATTGAGAAAGGTTCAGACAGAGACAGCCTGATGAGCCTTAAAGTCTTTGCAAACTCTGCTCAGAACTTATGGCCTTTTGCTAGCAGGGTAGAGCTCTATTGCAGGACTGCCCTGTTACACAGATTATCTGCTTCCATATGATACTACCTGCAAAAATCAGTGGAACTACCTTCTCCCTGAATAACATCAATGCTCAAAGCCACTGGGGTTCCAAAAATCATTTAAGAAAGGTTAAGGAAACCCACAAAACAAACCCCTCTTGTTGATATACCTGAGACTCTTCTGTGTGATACACAGATCAGAGGGTGTATGCCAGGAAACACAGCTACTGTGGTCCACTAAGACTGTCATGAAGCTGACAGTGACAGAGGTAGGATTTAATAATACTGAGCAATAGCATTTTATAAAATAAATTTGATACCGAGAATTAAAGAGGTTTACTCCGAGGATATAAGCATAACAAAATTTATTGGGAATTATATCTTTCATTAAAACAACTAATAGCTAACCTGAGGAAAATATTCTGTCTGACAGCTTAATGAGGAATTTGTTTGTTTATTTTTCAAATTGTACCTTTTTTTCCTAATAAAGAAGAAGCAGTTTCTGCTGGTAAACATTGCCTCAAATAAGAATAACGCTTAATTGTACAGGTCATTGTGTTATCTGTTTGTAGTTGGTGTTAGCTGTCACATGGTTAATAAATTTCCTGGTGAAAAAGGGGCAAAAGAGTCTGTAGATTTCCATGCATGTTTGCAGATGTAGTTGAGTCCCAGGAAACATCACTTAGCTAATGTGCTTTCAGAACCTATATATTTGTGTTGCCTTTGTTAAAATTTTACCTCCCACTAGTAGTGATGACTAGCGACAAAAATAGACCTGCATCCCTAAAGAAAATATTCATTCTATTCATCAGTTATTTACAGTCAAATAAATGATTTAAACATGCTGTTTGGCTAAGAAGAGGCTGTCAATAAATTCACAGAGGCACAAGATCATGAATCTTGCTCTTGGTACAAAGTTTGACATGGGACAAAGCACGAACCTTTTAAAGCAGAGCTTGGAAATGTTATGTACAGGAGTAGTGTTGCTGTGTTTCATGCAACTATTTTTATATTCTGTATGTGTACTTCATATTCACTTAGCTTTGCAAACTGAAGTCAGTGTCATAATTATCTAACACTCTACAAATCTGCCTTCAGTTCTAGTATCAGCAATTGAAATTGAATTTAAAGTAAATGTTTGAGAGGAGAAAAAGCAAATGTAAAACCTCAATTACAAATAGAAAAATATGCCTCTAATTTTATATGTATATATATATCTGACCTTGTCTGACTTTTTCCATTTAAACTGAATTCTCCAGTGTTTTCCTTCTATGGAAAAAACAAAATTCTGCATTAATGGTGAAAAAAAATGCAAACACATTGCTATTATTGAAATCAGCAGAATTGGACATGAAAAACTGGTGTTATCAGGTATCCTAACAGATTGTTTCTTAATTTCTAAACCTTTTAGGATGAGTTTAAATTGCAGTTCTAAGCAAGAATACAATCTCCTTCAAATGTAAGTTTGCCTCTAGGACTTTCACTTCAAAGGGGCATCTAAGATTCTTTTGAATTGCATCATAAAAATGATAAAATAGGAAGTTTCATTAACATCCTGCCATGTTTAGCATTCTAATCCCTTCCAAATAGAATACTCTGAGTTTATAAATTAAAAAAAAAATGTTAATAACTGCCAATCTGACTCAACAGATGAGTACCTAGCTGCTGTCTTTATGCTGTGAGCAGTGAGGATTCTGGAAGTATAAAATTTCTTTATTATACAGCAAAATAAAGTAGAATACAGCTTTCATTCTTGTAGCAACAGTATGTGGAGATTTCTAATGCAGACAGGTTTTAGATCTTTGATTTTTCTTATGAACCAGTGAAATAAACCACAGAAGATTCTGCATGTGCTTTTGTAGTCATGAAGTATTTTATTTTCTTTTGCATTCTTGATGACAGTTCTACTTTGGGAGTTAAATTGGGGGATGAACGAGCTGTATGTAGAGATTAGTGACATTGAGGAAAAATAGTAACTTACACAGATGCTTAGAAGTGCTAATAGTCTGTAATAAGGAGGCGCTGCTTTTTTCTGTGATTAAAGTTTACTTTTCATCTGGATCCTCAGTGCCACTGACTCTGTGCGTAATAGTCTCAGCTGATCAGCTGTGGGAGAGCAGAATTCAGCAATGATTCAAGATGCGCTGCTCTGTGGCAGGGAAGACTGTCACTGCCAAGGCAGGCTGGCAGAGAAGGCTTTGACATATGTTCAGAAGCTGAAGGAGGCCTGGGTCAGGCTGAGCTCCCGATCCCTGCTTGTGGTTTGTGTGCAGTCTGCATTTGCACTGGGGCAGGGGACGTGGTGGCCTTTGGCTGCTGCCTCAGCAGCTGCTGAGCAGGATGAGGCTGAGCAGCAATTGCAGCAGTGTCTGCTCTTCATGTGTGACCAGTCACTGAGGGTGCTGCTGCTCCTGGTGCATTGCACGCAAAGCAAGTTTTGCTTGCTTGAAGGTGAAACCCTGAAAGTGTGACCCAAACAAGGACTAAAGCAGAAGTGAGTACCCAGGATTGGCTTCTGAGAAGTGTGACTAAAGCAGAAGTGAGTACCCAGGATTGGCTTCTGAGAAGTGTGCACCTTCTAGCAGCTGCTTTCTCTTTCAACCAGGTCAGCCACCATCAGTATTTGGACAAGATCTCAAGAATCTCAGTGTGAGACTTGCACATCAGATCTCACACTGAGGATCCATTAAATGGAATCATCTGCACAATACTGAATACAGCAGGAGATTTAGATATTTTGAGGATTTCCAGCTATAGGAGAGTCCTGGGAGCTTTTATCTTCCTCTTGATCAATGTGGGAGAATTGGACAGTAGAGGAAGAACAATAGGACTAAAAAATATCTATAGCCATCTGAATAACAGAGGGATGGGACTTGGGAACATTTCTTGTTATGAAACAAGCTTGTCTCCTAAACAAGCCTTGATTGTCTTGCTATAGTAAGTAAAATACAATTGTTTAATCTTGCTTGACTGAAATGTTATTTAATTAGGGTACAGTGTTAAAACAAAGGTGGGATTTTTGCATGGCCTTTAGAAATGCCACTGCTTAGTGTATTGTTTTTTCTGCGGTTAGAAATCAATACACATGAAAGTTGGCAGTAATAAGAGCCTTTTAAAAATGTGTTCACTTTGTCTACCAAGAATACTGGTGAAGTAAAAGCTGCGCTTTCTTTACAAATAATTTTGTCCTTTTGATTATCTCTACTTCTCAGCTTCATAAGTATCCCAGAAGACAACTATGGCAATCAGATATTTCATGTTTGGGTTTGGTGTTTTGTTTTGTTGGTTTTTTTCTCATATGCGTGCCAAACTACTATTATATTCAAGACTGAATAGATGACTACAGTTCCATAATTTTTTCCAGCTAGAGATTGTCACTTTTCATTTTATGTATTCTCTTTTTCCCTTAGGAGGAGACTGAAGAGAATGGGAAGTCCAAATATATCTTCCTCTAAAAAAAGTAAATGTAGCTTGACAAATAAACATGTAAGAATTATTAGAAATTTGGCAGAGAAAAAATAATCTCATGACTAGCAGTCCTTTAACAGACAGCTGTTCAAAATCATACCTGGCAGCTATGGCATTTTGGATGCAGAAGGCTTCTTAGACCAACTTTGCTTACACATAAATTGCAGTCTTAACAGAGTTCTGCTAAGGTCTGGCTCTTTCCCTCCCCAGTGTTTGCTGAACAGTTTCCTCAGGTAACACAATTGCTTTTGTGACTTGCTCCACTTGCAGAAATAGTCCCCCGAATCTTGATATTCCCATTTGTCTGTATTTGCTCAAGGACCTGAGAAAAGAGTCGGTAAGATTGCAGTTGCCATCAGCCAGTGGGATGCCATGGGGGAGGGCAGAAGGAAGGATAAATGATAAATGAGACAGATTTTGAAATTAAAGGGCTAATCATATTGTAATGCATTGTACCTGTTTTGGCTGCAATCTGATTTGACAGCATTACAGGTCTGGTCTGTCTGGGTATATACAACCATTCACCCTTCTCAGCCATGAGAGCAGAAAATGAAGGTGCAATCTAGGCTGTTACTCATCTGTAATTCAGGCGTCACTTCCAGGAAGAGTAGGGAAGTTTGCAGTGGCTGTTATGCCACTGCCCAATTATTCTCTAAAAATATCTGACCTATTACAGTTTGATTGTTTAAGAGTTCATGTTTACAGTCCTGGTCTCATCATAATCTCTTTGTGGATACATTAGTATTACATTCTCTTTTTTGTTTGTTTGTTTTGTTTTCCTTTTCTGCATAAGAAGTTTATTAATGGCATTTCTGCTAGATATAGTTTATTCAAGGTACAAAACCTTTAGGTCTTGTTTGACCAGGGCACTACACTAGTTGTCCTGATGCCAAAATTTCTGATTCAGATCACTGTCTAGGTAAAGGATAAAGTGGAAGCAGCATCAGCAATGTTTAAACTTCCTTGGTTTTTTTCTTCTCCTTCTGATGAAGGAGATTTTGCTTGGTTTGAAATTAAGTGGAGATTCCTTCACATTTCTCTGTTTAAACTTGCAAAGTTTTGCATTTTAAGGGTGATGTAAAAAGCCAGTGTTCACTATAGTTGTGCTGTTTGCTCTTCCTCCTTCTGTGGGATATTTTGAGACAATGTTTTGTTTTCTCAGTGTGATCGCAGGTTTGAGCAACTACTCCAGGGCCTGACTGGGCTTTTTAAATGTATCTTCATTTCTCATCATTTTCTTGCTTCTATTACTCAGGCTTCCCTGGGGCTATTCTTGTCTTGAACATAGTATCAAGTCATTAAATATTTTGAAACCTTCTAAGATGTATCTACCAGGGTATGAATATGGAAGTTTCAGCAAGTATTGCTGAATCAAGTTATTACAAGTAAAAATTTAACCTTTGATAATTTTAGGAACTTATCTTTCTAATGTATGTCACTGCTTTTTTAATAAATACAGGCTGAAGACAAGAAGGTACCAGAAAAGACTCTTCATGCCCCTGTGTCGCCTTCGTCTGTACCTGACCATTTGAAATGCAACATTCTCAAAGCTCAGGTGGAAGCTGCTTTTAGAGTGGGTGCCCAGGTAATCTGTGTTTAATACTCTGATTTTTTTTAGTTTTGGCATAGCTTTCACTAGTTTTCCAAAATCCTATCGTTCCTCCTGAGGAAGCACTTTATTTTTAGTCAAGTGTGCACACTGACATAGCGTTCTCTAGCCCTGCAGTTTGTTCAGGTAAATGATTGATATGGTAGAAGTAGGAAATTTATCCTAACTGACATGATTAATACAGCCAAGAGAGGCTGAGAAAATAGGAAAGATGGCCTCAGGAAATCTCTGTTTTGTCACTGTAGCTTTTACTTACTTTGTAGCTTAGAAAGAGTAACCTCTGGAGTTTTCTGAGGCTATCCACTACTCATGGAAACTGGGCTTTAGATTTTTCTAATCATAATATCTGTATATCCAAATTCAACCTTTATTTCAGGGGATTAGCTTTAGATGTCTGAGTGTGAAATATTAGCTAGTCTTTTGTTTTCTTACTTGTTTGTGTGCTTTCAATTCAATTTTAAGCTTCTATTTTAACTGCTTGGTTAATGTTCCCATTAGATACACCCTTTTTCAAAAATACTATTTTAATGATGTCATACAACTGAAAACGGATGCTAAATAGCATGACTGTAAAAAATGTTTTTTCCCAGTCAGAGGCTGAAACACAAAATGTGTAATTCTTCTTAAGTGAAATTTGTGGACAAAAGATAATGCCATCGGTGCCAAAAAAATTAAAACCAAATGCAAAGTTTTAGGAACAAAAATAGAGGTAGAAAAATTGTTATAATGCTATCCCAAGTTCCTGTGGTATCCTGGAGAACACTGTTCTCTTAGAATAGAAATTATGTTGGTATTTCCATTGCTTTGTTTCTTTTCACAATAATGTATCAGGTCAACTTGCCCTGCAAAGGATTTTGTTAACAATCAGGTTTGTGTATTTGTTGTTCCCTGGCAGATCTTTCACTTGAGAGCTAGATTACATCTGGTCTAGCTAGATCTAAGGAAGCATCAACATTTGGTTATTCTGACTGCCTTAGATTTCAATAGCAGCAACCATAAATCTGCCAGCATAAGGAGGAAGGAGTTATTTGGGTGATTTCTTTTTCTTTTAGCTTTTGCTTAAAGCAGTTCTCTCATCTTTCTGAAATCTGTGTTGTATCAACTGTGTTTTATGCAGCATATTTCTGCCTTTGGGTTTACCCTCTGTTTTTCCTGTGTCTTTTCTACAGGATGTCATGGTATACTTCTCATATTTGTTCTTTCTCCTGAATATGCTTAATGGTCATGTTTGACTGGATAGTTAAAGGCTGGAAGCAGTGTGTGCTGCTGCATTCAATATACAACATTATTAAGGCAAGATAGGAAATGTGCTTAACGTATGCATCTCTCAATTGACCTGCTTTGCCTTAATTATTTAGTCTGAGGCTTTCCAAGAGAAAATATCCTGGTTTGCTTTTTCTGCCATGACTGTATTCTTTAGCTGCTGCTGCATTGTATATAACTTTCAGAGCAAACTGAGCATTCCTCTTTTCCTTCTTGTCTGTGTTATTATTCATGAGGATTTAAAAGTCAAATTGGATTAAGTAGATGTCTGTGGACTTGGCCTCAGTGAGAAAAATCTTATTTCAGGGGAAGGAAGGTAAAGAAGACTGTTGCAGTATAGCATATATTGTGGAACAATAATGGCATAAGGTTCAGTTTGAAATCCCTGAAACTTTCACTGCTAACAAAGTACGGCTTAAGATTTATAGCCAGTAAATTAGGAAGTCACCTTGATCTTAGAAATCCTCATTCAACTACCTGCCTAGCCGCAAATTGCCTGTGTAACTAGATATGAGTTCTGCACTTGAGCTCCCCTCCTGTCAATTATGAAAGCTCACCCTCCTCAGATACATTGCCAAAATAAACAGGCAGTGAACAGGTAGTGATCAGCTGTTACAGTAAGAAACTGTGGGTACACAAGCACTGAAAAGGGCAGGAAAAGTGGTCATGGTGAAGGAATCAGTGGAAACACATTCATCACCTAGAAGGTGGGAAAAGGGAAGGCAGCTACAGGAGGACCTGATAAATCATTGTATTAGATACCATAAACCCACCCAGTTATCTTCTCTACCTACCCCCAGCCCCCCAGAGAACTAGCTGAATACCAAGAGCTAAGCCATTTCCCAGTGGCAGTTCAGTCATCTTCTGGGAAAAGTGAGCTGGGATGGAATTACACTGCTGAGAGACACAGCATCCTTTCAAGGGAGCAGATAAGGAATAATTTTGTTCATGGAAGTCAACTATTTAACTCCATGTATTCACCCAGGGCTGTGATCCTGCCCCTCTTTGACCCCATCTGACATATCTTACTGCTCAGTATATCTGGAGGACTAATGATTTTATCCTTTGCCCAATTCTCTCTTTTGATGCCAGTTCCATATTACATCCCTGAGAAGTCTTGCCTTCTGGCTTTATTTGTAGCGCTCTAATTTAGCTCCAATGTAGCGCTCCATCTCTTCTTTTTTGTACTGTCATATTTCAACTTACTGGGCAGCCAGAGCAAGAGGTGTATCTAGGGTCTGTAAGGCACAGCCTGCATTCCTCAAGTTGCAAAGCCAGGCAGCCTTGCTTTTCCTCATGTAGAGCACAGTTATTCCCATATTTCATGGTAGCACAAAAAATAAAAAAAAAAAGAAGGGAAAAAAAAAGAGAGAATTTGCTCCTCTAGTTTGTAAAAGGAGGAAGAAAAGAACACATTGGTGTTTGAAAGGAGATGTTCTTTCTAAGGGCCCCAAAAAAATCTATGGTCTAACTCATTCTTTTTGAAACTTCGAGGGGCATCTTCATTATATAGTTAGGTTTAAAAGCATGAAAAAAAAATTGGTGCACGGTAGGATTGCATCCAAAATTAACAACCTGTTGCTTGAAGTATTTGTAACAGCTCTGCTTTCAAGTAGTAGGAATATTTTCAATACCATATGTTACTAACATCAGGATATGACAGGTTTATGAAAGCACCTCCTGCATGTAGTAGAAGAAGCTGCTCCTTGTTAATTTCGAGAATGCAGTAAATGTTTGCAAATGGAAAATATAAGATGGGATAGAATTTTTTTTGTAGTTTACTTTATTTTTTTATCGTAGCTGGGCACCAGTACAAGAGAGAGCCTTAGAAATGAATGATTCCAGCGCTTATGATTTAAAAAATGAAACCAGGGTAAACGTTGCTAGACGTTTGAAAATATATCCTGGGATCTGATCTCTGTGCTTCTTCATTTCAGCATTATGCCCAAGAGCTGTTTATCACATTCCTAGGGGACAATTCATCTCCCACAGTTACAGCCCTAACTTAGAGACCAAAAATTTATAAAGTTATAGTGCAAGTCCTGCTTGTGGTTTAGAGTTACAGAGCAGCAGAAAACTAACATGAGTGAGGGTTTTGGGTTTTTTTATTTGCTGAAGACATGAATATTTATATAGAATCAAAGTCATCTAAATGAGAACCAAACTGCAGTTTGCCTGGGGATGCTGGAAGCTGGATCTAGGAACTCACTGCCATAGACACCACAGGTGAGAAACATGAGGAATCCACACACAGTGGGAACACTGTGGTTTGTACAGGGCATGCCATACAGTAACCTGTAGGGTGAGAGCAAATGAATAATGTTTCACAACACACCTCTCAAACTGTGCCACAGGGATCTGCCACCTTTTAGCTGACAGACTACATGTCACAGTTCCCACATAATTGAGCTCCAGGGGAGCCCTAAACACTCTGAAACAACTAACATACCTTTTTTTTTAAAATGTATATACATATATATATTCCAGGCTCTTTATTTGAGAGTTACCAGTATAAAGCAGCAGTAAGAAGCTGTCAGTATACAAAAGACCAGCTCTCCCTAGCATTTAAAACCCCTTTGCAGCTGGCATGAGTCAGTGCTGATATGCTGTGATTGAGCAGACATGACTTGTTAGTATCACAAAGAGTCCCTTTTGCCAAGAAGTTCATGGCCCAAGTAATGAAGGAAAGATACCTGCAGGTTTCAGTTGCTATTTATATCCATTTTGGCTTTGGACAAATCCTAATTATCCTTAAAACTAAGCACAGGGTCCTGAGCAAATGTACAGCTATCTCAGCAGGACCTTTTATTTTGGCAGGCAGTGTGTGTGCTGTGTTCTAGCAGCTTGTCATCCACAAGTGGTGTCTGTATTGTGCACCTGTTACCCAGGCTTTCCTAAAATCTTGGGTTGGTGTGTGTCCAGCAGGTTAGCACAGGGAAGGATCCCATTTCTCACATTCTACTGCAGCTGATTTTTGCATCACTCACATCTTTCCCTTGTCTGCAGACAAGGCAAGGCCAAGCTCATTCTGCAGGTACATTTTTGCAGCACAGTTTATGGAAGACAAATAGAGGAGACATTACTACTGAGCTACATTATGGGTTGGTTGCTGAGAAAAAAAGTTGTGAGAAAAGGTGGTTTGGAGCTGCAGGATTCTTACAAAAGAGCATACAAAATCCCATTCATTTATCCTTTTTCAACCCCAATGGAAACTCTTGGCCGGGGAGAAGTATCTTTAATCAGCCAGGTTTGGGTTCTCAAGCCATTGATTCCTCTGCCTTGGTACTCAGTAAACAAAGGAACATTTAGGCTGAACAAAGGGACGTTCAGTCCTCTAACTCCTTTCACACATTAACTTTCTTGACAAGCTGATACACATGTAAATTTTTAGGCCAGGTCAATAGCTATCTCTCTCTTTTTTCTCCTTTTCCTAGACACAAGGACAGGCCTATCATCTTGTAGCTTTGCCTTAAGTATTGCAAATATGTGAGTAAGTGCAGGTTGCCTGTGCTGTTTAGACTTGTCTTGAGAAAAGGTCCATGGTACAGAAAATACTTCAGGTCATGCAGGATATTGGTGTCATCTTGTGCTCTCTACAAAGATGCAAGCCATGCAATGTAAATGAAACTGTCATCTGTGCATTATTTATGGGAGAAAAGGTACATAAGTGAGGTGATCCACAGACTTAGTCTGTCATGGCTACATTTTTGATGATTCTTTGTCTCTTTTAGTGTTCTGGCTCCTTTAAGGAAAGATTCAAGTGTAAGGACTTGTCATTTTCAAAGTCCAGATGCTTTTGCCGTCTATTTCTGGAAAAAAAATTCACTGTCTTTATGTAAGCTGGGTCTTTGGAGCTTTATTCACTTAAGGAGATCTGGATTCAAACCCTAATCAGGTCATGAATGAAAATAGAGTAGGTGAAGGGAAGACACTTGAGGATTTATAATCATATGCGATCTTTCTTATAATAGGACTTCAACAAATCCTTCTGGATACCCAGAGGAATTCTCAGCTTTCACTAGATGTTGACTTAAGTACCTTGAACGGATCAGCTTTTCCAACGTTTCAGGCTCTTTCCATCATGAATTAGTTGCTGTTTGCATCCCTCTCCTCCTTTCCCCCCTCCCTCCATCCGTCCTTATTCACTGCACCGAGCTACTGCACAGTTTGACAGTCTTTGCACAGAGATCAGAACTGAAATTATGTGTGCATAACAGGTCACAGCTGAGGTGTTCAGGCTGTGGGGGAAGCTTCCACAGCTCCTTATGTACACTGTGCCTTCCTTGCTAAAGCTGTTGCTGTTAGTCACCCACTTGGATGAGCAATAACCTCACTGTCAAGTTTCAGGCTAGGTAACAAGAAGCAACTGCACTGGGAGTCTCAACTGGAACAGCAGCAAGTGCAACATCACATCAGTTATAATTGTTCATAACAATGGAATTTAAAAATGGCTCAGCTTCAAATTCTCTGTGTACAGTTGCTATGTGGAAACAGGTTTGCTCAGCTTAAAAAGTGAGACTACAGGAATTTGATGGTTCCACAGGTATAAAAATACAAGATTTTGCTTGTATGTGAGGAATATATGATACATGGCAGCTCATTAGAAGTGTGTCAGCAATGATGCCTCAAAATCAGGGAAGGAACTGAGGAAATGATGTGGCAACCTTTCTGGAGGTACAGACAGGGAGTGAAGATTTACATAAACATAATGATGAGAATGATGGGAACTGATGAGATCTTCAACTTATTCCCTGGGATAGTGGAGGCAAATGTGGGAGTTGTGTCACGAGACTCCCAGAGCTGTGGGTATGTCAGCTCTGTCTCCTCTCTGGTGTGTCTCTAAGTGCCAGGACATGATGAGACAAGTTCTGTTAATTGCCTTGATGTGTAAAAGCCCCGCCATAGCCCTTGGTGCCAGGCCTCATTCAGAGGGAAAAAAACAGAGTACTCTGCTCCCAAGAGACATAAACATCATGCTTTTCTGCCTGAAAAGTAAAATTTGACATATTAAATCACCAAGGTAGGTTTACCTTGGCAGAACATTCTTCCCGATGACATGTTCCTTAGCCTGTGTTATCTAATGAGATCAGCCAACATTTGGCATAGCTGACAAAACATAAAAATGTTGATAAAGAGCTGAAAAATCAGTTATGATTCAGACCTCCTTACCATCATTATAGATTCAGAAAGAGAAGTATTTCCATGCCACTGCAGTGAGAGTCATTCCTTCCTTACCTTTGAAGATCTCCAAATGTAGAAGAAAGCTGTGTTGCTGCCCCTTCCTTTCTGCAACTGAGAACTTTGTGAAATTGATAAATATGAGCCACCATTTGTTTCCTATGAGCCTTCTAGACCCTTGTCTTTCTCAGAGGAGAACCTGACACTCTCCCTCGGCTGCAGTGATCTGATTCTTCACGCAGTTTTTTGCTTATCCAAGGTACTCTTATTTTGGATCAGTAAAAGTGAGAGCCACAGCAATGCCCCTTGTGACAAAGAAGAGACACAGATGGCACTAGCTCCCCAGGGTGCTTGCTTGAGGCATGAAGAACACAGACTGCTTTGCACAGTGCCCCACTGGCAAAAATCACAGAAGGCTTCACCCAGAGTTCTGTCTACTGTATTTTTCCTCTTGGTACATGCTTGGTGCACCCAGTTCCCATTTTAAGGTTCTGTACTCCATTATCCTGGGGCTAATTCTTTCTTCAGAAGAAAATTGAAGGAGCTGCTGTTCACTAGGCAAATCCAGCCACCAGGACTTATGAATTCATGCATAGGATTACTCTCATGGGCCAGAAAGTGTTCCCACCCCCTCTAGAAACCTCAGCAGAGTCTGGCACAGCATCCCTGGAGCATCCACCCCCTCTCTAAGGCTCTAAAGGACCTGGCTGCCGAGACAGCAGCAGGGATTAGCAGTGTTCAGGAGCTGACTGAAAAGCAGTCTGAGAACTTCCAGGCTGCCCATAGGTAGATGGCTTAGAGAGCTGTGGGCAAAATTTGTTATTACTTAGATACTTTTCTCCTCTTTTCATCCTTTGGTGAAACAATTTCTTAGCAATCTCTGAAGAGAGTCTGTACAATGGCATTGCTGCCCAGTCATGTTTCTTGTCCCTAAACAGTATAAGGTAATGCTTAACATGATAAAGTAACTCTTTGTTTCTAATATCATCCAGAAAGTTAATGGCATATGAAATCAGAGCATTAATGATTTTTCATTTCCTCTGGGCCTGATGCAGATAAAAGAAGAGAATGGCATTGTGTGGATGGATTATATGGATCAACTTTTAATTTGGTTTGCAGTCTGCTAGCCAGAAGAATAGCTTGTTTCTCTTTGGGTAATTATTAAATTAATCTGCTTCTGTATAAATTGGGCTTCCAGGTCTGCTATGCCCTGAAATCTCTCCCTCAGAGCAGCAGCCTCTGTGGGAGGAGAGACTCTGCCTTAGTTAAGATCTAAGCAGTTCCATGCTTTGCTTCTGCCTCTGTCTTTCTTGCACAGCTCAGTGCTGGGCTTTCAGTGGGTGAGGGACTCTGCCCAAGCACCTCCTGCTACCCATGCCCCATTGCTGGAAAGCATCCTGCAATGGAAACCCAAATCCTGGCCCCAGCAGGTGTGCCTGTTTTCAAATGAAGGCAAACCATCTGGGAATTATATTCCAAGGGTTGTCTACAAGCATAGCACTTGTTCTAAAGTCATATCTTTTCAGTAAGGCTGAGAAAGTCCTTCTGTGATTAGTGAATGTGATTTGGAGTGTTAAGAGGAAAAATAAAAGCAACAGGCTGCCAGTTGATGACTTACTGACCTCCTTCTGAAACAAACACCAAAGCCAATAAGCCCCCAGGTGAGACAAGGGTGGTACACTTTTTGACTGCTGAAGCCCTTTGCAGATGGGTTTGCAAGTACGACATTTTCCTGTGTCTGTTCATCTACAGATAGGGAGGAGAGGCATAAGATGAGAAGAATGAGCCCAGCCTCATTAATCTGTACCTGCCAATGCACCCCCCCATGGCACCCTGAGGGCAGGCCTCATCACCTGAGGCTGTTCAGGTTCCCCCATTTCTTTGCATGCTCCCACGGTCCTTACAATTTAAAGTGGCATTACTTGCTCACCAGTCTACAGTGCTTACTTGTGGGTACAGGAGTCTTTTCTGATCTCTCAAACATGAGTAATAATGGAGAAAATCAGTACCAAGAAAAAGTCCTCCTTGATGGAGAATGCTGGTCATACTGCTTAGGAATGTATAACTTTTTGAGATTCAGGCTTAGCCTCCCAGTGCAGAGAAGACAAAAGAGAGAAATGTAGTCAGAGAGCTGAGAAGCAGCACAAGGATCTAACACAGTGAAGCCTTCTCAGCTGGCTAATGAGATCCACGGTTTATAGAATTTAAGTAGGTGGAATTTTAATAATTTCATTACTGGTCACAATCCCTGCATTGCATTCTTGATCTCTGTAATCTCTTTTCTATTGTTGTGTTCAAGTGCACCTTAAAATGCAGATCAATTATTGTGGTGAAAATTGGAATGAACTAAAATTTATAGTTTTAAAAAGTAACCGATTTGACACATAATAAGCAGCTAGCTTGACAGGCCTAACAATAAAATGTTGCTAAGACATCAGTGCGGAAGAAGAGACTTTGTGTTAGGTTTCTGACAGCTGGATTCATGTTTACAGATTTCAAAAACTAAACAGCTTTATAAAAAGCATTATAATTTCTGTAGAACAAAGATATATTTGTTCCACTGCTCATCTATGTTAACAAAAAATGATTTTCAATGCTTTCTCTCAAGTCCTTAAAAAGATTTTTTCTTTCCTTTCAAGAAAGCAATAGATTTTTGGATAAACATTATCCTAGACAGAGCTACTAGAAGACCAGCAAAAAAAGTTTTCTAAAGCTGAGCTGAATTTCTTAAAGCTAAAAATGTATTAAAATTTTAAAATTCCACTCCTGATCCCCAAATGGTTAATGATGTGACGCTAATTTACTGAAAACGTTTGCAGCAAAACATTTGGTGGCTAAGTAGCAGTGATGGTGATGTTGTGATTTTGTCCACGTTTATCTGATACCTTGATTTCTGGAGTGTTTGTGCAGAACTGAGGAAACCTCTGCCTGAGGGAGACTAGACCCATATATGTAAGGCACTACATTGGTGTGGAGGTTCTCCAGTAGCTACTGCTGGTTCTGTTCTCCTCCAAGTAACCTAGCTTGGTAAACCAGCTGCCTCTGTATAAACTAACCCCCTGGGAGAGGGATAAACTTGCTGAGACAATCAGAGAGTGACTTGCATGCGGTGGGTTTGGTGTCAATATACAAGGTTCAACAATTCTAATAGGAAGGGATGAACTTCCTACTAAAGGACATGTCCTAAAATGCCTTCTAACCCATAACCTCAGGTACTTGCCTGAGCTGGAGAAAACCCAGAGCAGAGTTCATTTTCTGTCAGGCTCCCAATGGTTCCAGTTTAATTGTCCAGTTTAATAACATGCAGTTAAATGTGTGTGCAAGCTGGAGTAGGGTCTTCTCACCATGGCTGATGAGCTAAATAACGGGTAATTAACGGGTAAATAATGATCTGGGAAGTGGTGATGAGGGTTCTGCTCCCTCTAGCACAAGGGGAAAACAAACCCAAAACTATCACAGCTTGGGTGATTTCCCCAAGCATTGAGCATCACTGCTGATAATTTTATTTTAGTTCATCGCTAAGGTACAGAAGAAACTCAGCTTTGATTTTGTTTCCTTTTCTTATGAGTACCCTCAAAAAGAATATGTCAGATTTTATTGAATGGAAGGTCTTATGCAACATTACAATATTTTTACCTGCCTGTAAAATACTTTGATTTGGATTTGATGGATTTGAAGAAATCTGTTTCATCCTGTTTTAAGAGGATTAGACTGACACATTTAATTTAATTTGATCTGGACCTATGGCCTCAAATTGCTATGGTTCAGATACTGAACACTGAAAAATCACTCTGTTGTGGGACTATTTAAGTCCCTTTCTGTTCATGCAGCAGGATGCAAATGTCACAGTCTGAGAAGTCCCTGACTGATTTGGAGATACTCTTGTCTCTGTGGTCAGTATTTTCTGTAGTGGGGGATAGTGTTGTCCTCACACTGGCATTTACACATGGATTGTGGAATACTGAATCTCAGATGAAAAATATATCAACACCTGCCCGGATTGGGCAATTCCTAGGTGATAAAGCAATTTCCATGTAAGTTGTTTTGCAATACTAGTATTTTCAACTCTACAGACAAATGGCATATGAGAGGCAGAACTCTGATTTAGCAGAGAGCAGTAATGGGTGAGATTTTCTGTGAATTGTGCATACAACGTGAATATATGTAGGGATCACATTTTTCAGTTAGGTTTTCAAAGACTGAATGAAAAGTTAGCATTATTACTTCGGTTAGGCTACATAAATATTTAATCTATTCCAGCTGAAAGGACAGCTCAGCTGTGGTATGTTTGTCTGTGTAGATTTTGTATGATTTCTGCTCAAGTGCTTTCTGGAGGAACCACAAACGTCAGAGTTCCTTTCCTTCTCCTCCAGTACCAACCTCTTCCTTTCACTATTGCCCTGCACATTGTACACTGTTGCTCATCACAGTGAATCTCAGCTGTAGGAGATGAAAAGCTGAAAAAATCGTGTCTTTTAAATCTGGACAGAGTAGGCATTTTGGGTACTGAAGTTTTCTGAGGTGCTTACAGGAATATTTTTTTAATAAACAGCTGTATTATCCTAGGTGCATGTGTGTTGTACTAAACTTTGGCTCCTTCTTTTAACAGGCTGTGAAAGAAGAGACCACTTTTGTAAATCCCAGTAAGACCTCCAGTCTGCAGGACCCTAATGTAAGGTCTGTTGCTTCTTGTCTGTAGGGGAAGCAAAAAATTAATGTATGATGTAATGAGGCATTTCCCAAATATTACCTCAATGTTGCTACAGTTCAGTTTGCTGATTTCCAGGTTGCTGTGCAAAGTTCACCATGCAATGACCTGAGAAGAAAGACTGTCAGAACAGTGTTTATTTTATACATGTGTATCAGATACAGTTTAAGAATTAACAAAAGCTCAGCTTTAAAGATCAGACTGAGAAGAAATCAAGTCTAGTGACAATTGTAGAAAAGCTTATGTAAAAATAATTCCGTTTTCATAACTTTTTTATCAGAAATATGCTAGGTGTCCAAACTGGAATATCCCTGTGTCTGCATTTTCCTGATTTGTGCAAGGTTTTTTCTTCATAGAAGAAGAGGCGTTTGGTATACAGCCTTCCGAAAAATTTGCAGACAGTAGTGACTACTTTTGATTGTACTTTCCTTCTGTTGCTAGAGAGTAATAGTCTTTCTTTATTGGAGTGGCCATTTTGAAGAGGCATATTAATTGTAAACATTATTGGAGTGGCACAGTATGCTGTCTTCAGCAAGTGATTAGAGAGGAGGTTACAGCAGGAAATTATTTGGAATTATTACATTTGGAAATCATCTGCCTCTGTGTGTGTGGTAGTGCCATCACTTTGGACATCTTCAGTGTTGAAATCTGAGGGGAGGGTTTGAGGGAAAAATATTAAGGAATCACAGCTTTTTATATATGTTCATGTATATCTAATATATCTATGCACTGGAGCACTCATCATCTCATGATTTTATAATTTTGGGTGGTGATTCTTGCAACAGAAAGCAGACATTTAATCACCTTATAGAAAAGTCTAGTTGAGGGGGGTAATGAATTATGTTTGAAAAATTAAGCAATTCTGAACTCAAAAAAGAAACACGGGAAAATTCGTCAACCTTTTTTTCAAATGTATATCTTTCCTACAATGTGATAAATCTGTGCTAGCCTTCAACAACCACTTCATTCAGAAATTCCTTTCTGACCACATTGGTCTAGCAGAGTTGCTGTGTTTGCTTAATGGAAGCAGCTACCTATAGAGGAATGGTGGGGATGGTTGGTGGTGCTGAGACAGGAGGAAACACGAGAGGAGATGGTATTGCCTCCCATGGCAGCACCTGGCTTGCTTGGAGTTCAGCTGTGATCCCAATTTTCCAGTCTCTCTTATCTCAGGATACCCTGCTGAGCTGAAATGTCTCACCTGATAGGCCATGATTTTTCTCATTTGTTTGTCCAAGAGGCTGTAAAGTCTGTTTGATATTTAGAATCACCCATTTTTCTTCTGTGCTGTTGCTCTTCTTAGACCTCCACAAAACTTTATTGAGAAAACTATTAAGAAAATTAATCACATACTTTGCACAGTGACCTATTTCTTTGTTTAATTGAAACGGGTTTCATATGTTGTCTCTGCCACAGCACCCTTTGTTGGTTTGCTGTCACTTCCAGAAGCAGTTCAGGAGGACCTAATTTGTATATCCCTGTGTGACTGGGAATGTGGCTGCACACTTGTTCTCCTTAATCACTTCTGCTGAACTTCTGCATAACGTCTGTAGAAAAGCCTTTTTACTCCACATTTTGGAATATGTTCTCTCCTGCTGCATCATGTTGTAAATGATGCAGCGTGCTTTGTGATGTAAAGTATTATTCAGCATGAGGTAAGGTTGGTAACCTGGCTACAAAGCAAATTTCACCACTTTCTTTCGCACACATCTGAGCTTATAAAATTGTAAAAGTCACTTTGGAGTTCTTGGTATGTTCTGGTGTATATTTGTCTGATATTTATTTTTGTCTGTGTTATGTCAAGCATCATTTCCTCAACAGTGAGTTGTGCCAAATGAAATGGTATTCTTTTATTGCTGTGTCCTGCAGGTGCACATATGCAAGTAAACAATGCTCAGGGATAGACCAGTTTTAAGGGATAGACCAATTTTAAGGGATAGACCAATTTTAACAGCCTGCATTCAAAACTCAGAGAAAAAAAATGAAAAATAAATCCAGTGTCTAACCATTCTCTTTCTCCTTCAAGCAGCTATTCTTTCTGCAGGGATACATGCACCTTTGCAGCCAGCCAGCATGTGACCTATTTGCCAATAACATCCTCTGTGACTTCTATCCTGTGGAATTTGATGGATATAAATCAGCCTTTGCTGTGCTAGGAATTGCATCTGAGTAGAGCCAAGTGTTAGTTCACACTCAGAAACAAATTTTCTGGAAATTTTTCTCTTCTCTTTAGCAGAGACAAGCAAAAGAGCCCTTGGTAAAAAACCCTTCCACGTGGAATATATATATTTTTTTTTTCCCCTTCAAGTACCCCTGCAGACATTTCTGTAAACAACTCCTCTGTGAATCTTCGAGGACACTTTGTTTGCTGAAATATCTTGCTGGTTGAAACCAGTAGCTGTCTCAGCTTTTTAATCCTCCACTCTTTTCATGTGAGGGATTTATAGCAGGGACAATGACTTTGTGTATTTTTCACACTGATGACTGTACAAAACGCTTTATTTTTTCCAAACCCAAGACACAGGGAAATTTGTTCAGGCCAGCTAGTAAGCAAACACATGCAGTTTTGAGCAGTAACTGAAGCATGAATTGTTCATTCAAATTGGGGTGACAGAGGAGGGCAGTAGTGCTTGTTTGATTAAAAAACTGTGCCCTCTTTGCTACCATTTTGTCTGCTCTTCCATTGCCATTCTGAATATTACACTTCTAATGAATTAACTGCTTGGATATGGCCTGTAATCTCCCTGAGCAGTTATTTTAGCATCTGCCACGACAAACTCAATTTGGCAAACAATTGCTATAGCTCTTTGTAGAATTAGTTCTGGTTCAACTAGTAATTACTCATATGAATGTGTGGTATAGCCACTTTTCCTACAAGTAGGTCTCCAGTCATTTTCTTGGGCATAGCCTCAGGATAATGTTGTACTTAGGCAAAATTGTCATCCATCAGGCAGTTTATCCACCTGTTTTCCGTGTCTTCTGGCAAACTCCAAACACTTCTTTATGTAAGTAATTTTAAATATGAGGAAGGGGGAATGATAGCTGAAGCTGAAATAGCACTAATTTTTCAGCTTTCAGAAGGGGAAACCTTGTTAAATTTGCTCTGTTATTTGGTGCACAGACTGGAAGTGCAAGGTTGCCTCCTGATCTTGCTGTTAATAGCTAACCTGCCCACACCAGATTAAGCTGCAGGAGGACATGGGGTCACAGCAGACTACAGTCCTCTCTCACTCCCTGCTTTTGGAGAGCAGTCCTGCATGTTTCTATAGGTTTACCTCCTCTGGATAGGAGTTTATTTTTCCTCCCAGACTGTTTCAAACGCTAGTTCCAACACTAAATGAGGAAAAAGCTGGGGGGACTCAGTAACCCAATACATGCAGTAGTGTTCTAGCTTGCATCCTCTTTAATCCTCAGTTTAGACTGAGTGCACTGTGAATTGGGACACAGTTGTACATTCCCCCTGCTGACCCTGCTGCTTTGCTGATAACCTGTACCAGAGCTGCAGGTCTGGGCAGTGGCTACAGGGAAGTTGGATGGTGGCCTCAGCTGGATCCATCCAGGCTGCATGGGACAGAGCTCTCAGCTGAACAAGGTCAAATGAGAGCAGCTAACAGGAGGGGAATTTCTCTAGCAGGTTAAATAGGAGAGGCATGAGTTACCTTGATGAGACACAGGAATCCGAAGAAGAAGAGTCAGACCTTTCTTTATTACAGCTCTGTTGTAACAGACCTGAAAGCACACACATTTTCTTCAACACCAAAGTAATATGTGCTCTATACCTATATACTAGTAACTGTATAGTTGGGCTACATGCATTATGGACAAGGCAGACAAGAACACTGGTTTTTGGAAGAAGAAATACCTGGGGGAAGAAAATGTTATTTATGTATTTGTTTTTTTGTAGGTTTTGTTTGTTTGTTTTTGGGTTTTTTTGTTTGTTTGTTTTTGTTTTGTTTTTTTCCCCTTTTTATACTGTCTGTGTTGAATCTTGAATCAAGAAGAGATACAGTTAGCTTGCAGTTACCACTTCCCATGGCAAGGCATGCTTTGTTAAGGCATGTAGTAAAAGTGTGTTTGTGTCAACACTGAGTTAGTTTGGAATTTGTAATGACAGTCATTTTGCAAGGATTTTTAATGGTACTTATAGTACTTCTTTGGGGATGTAGACCCCAAGTGTACAAGGGAAGAAGTGACCACATCAGTTCTTTTAAAGACCAACAAGAGGAATTCATCTTACAATAGAGCTAGAAAAGCCTTTCTAACAGATCAGCTTCTTCTATAGTATTGTAAAAGAATCTTTAATGGTGGAAAAGGATCCAGAAATGATTATGAGGAAGCAGCAGAGGTATTTTCCCATCTGTGAGAGAATTCCTTACACTCGGGTATCTGTCTCTGTGTCCAGATAGGAAGTGTTGAGGGAGAATTGTCATGGGAGAATTTGCTGATTAGATAGCTAATTTAATTCAAGTTTGAGATTACTGAATGCTCATAAATATAGTTTTCATAAGGCTTCACTCCCTGCCTCCACCAACTAGCTTTTTTTTGCATTTATTATTTTAGCCTTGAGAGATCAGGGTTCCAGCTGTCTGCCAGAAACAATGAAGGAAGTAAAGACTCATGCAGAACAGAAAAATTAAGAATGTAGGCAGCAGCTTTCCTATCACCTCTGCTCACTTTTCTCTTGATCAGGGGTGTGTCCCACCTTCTGACTTGGGACATGGAAGTTTCTCTCCTGCAGCGTATCAAGGGAATGTGAATCACAGAGTCACTTTTTCACCTTTTTCATAAACCTCACCCATTTCTCAGTAAAGGGGTGGATGCTAGAAAGATAAACTTGTGAACTTTCTTTGAAAAAATTTATTGCCTAATTGTCAGCCTGCTTAATTTATTAAATATAAGGAATATATGGCTAACCACAGAATCCCATCAAGAGAATTTGTTTTCTTATTCAAAGCTTTGCCAGACAGGACTACCGTCTGTTCAACTTCCTCAGTGCCTATACATGAATTTCTCCTGAAAACTCTTTGAAGAGTGTTTTCTTTCTGGCTATGACCACCTGGATAAGCCCATAGCATGGATACCTGTGTGCATGTGCATGCAGGTTCACACATTCAGATTTGGACTGGATTTAAGATGAAGGTCTGGAATTTTTAAAAATTTTGTTTGCTTCTTCAAACATGTTTGAATGCACGTATAATTCTGCTGATCTGGTTTAAGGAATTCCAGAATTAAGAATTACACCAAAGTAGTCCAGATGTTACAAATTGCTACTACTTAGGACAAAGCAAATTACTGGCTTTGGGCATAGGCCTGTTTGCCAAACTAAATTTTAATCTTAGGATAAATCCAATAGTAGAAATGTTGGTAAAAATGCCCGAAGTTAAACAAGTTGGGTAAGCAATTGAAGTGAAATTTGTAAGACAGGAATTACCTAGCAACAGGATTTGCTGACATGTTCACATGCTGCTCAGGAAAACTTAGATATGATGTTTGGTACATGTAAACACTAACACCTTCTTCATCTGCTATGTGTTAGTCTTCATCATATGAGAGCTCAAGGCAGGACTGTCACCAACGCTAGGTCAAGTCAGCCATGGCTTTGTCTACCTGAATTTTGAAAACCTCCAAATACAGGATGGAGATTAGACAGCCTCTTCCTCAAAACAGAGATCAAAAGTGTACACTTAAGTTCAGATGTCAGTCAGGAGCCCTCTTCAGCTGAAGCCCTCAAGTTGGCTGGTCAGTTATTGCTGTTCTTGTTGATGTTGCCACTTGCTGTCATGCACCATGTGGTACATTTATGCACTGCAATATTTACTTCCCTTAAAATATGCTTTTGGGTTACTGCCAGCTTTGGTAGGCTTTATATCCCACATGGTTCAGGATTTGTCTGTGGATTTCTTTCTGTTTAGACCAACTGCTGCATCACCCTTTGTTGATCCTTGTTATCCAAATTATCTCATCTTTCATAGAACTGCAAATAGCAATATTCTTCTTATGTGGGAGTAGGTATAAGCACCAGCTGGTGCTTTGTGCATTCATTTATTCTAATTTTCTTTATAAATCTTCCCATCCAAAACCAAATTATGCCATTACATTGAGACTAATTACATTAGGAGCTGCTCAACATGTAACATAAAATTAAATGTTATCTCATAGAACTTGATGGTGCTCCACACCAGAAAAGAAGTGTGGAAAACATTAAATTATATCAAGTTTTATGGGGTGCAGATGAATCAGGAGAAGTAATCTCAGATGACTTCTGAATGCCCACTGCAGAGTAAGCTTTGCTCATACAGATTGTCAGAATGTGGTTAACCTTGTGCCTCTGAGGTGCACTGGGCTTTGAGTCTGGCTGCCTTTCAACTATGGGAAAATGTCTGACACCTTTTGTGACAGAAGTGATACTTCTAAAATACAACTTCCATGTATCTTCAAGGAGGGAGTGTCTCTCAAAGTAATGTCTGCACTCTTGTGCTTTTCCCTCTCTGTTCTCACCTGCATTAACTATATTAACATTTAAATGGTAATTTTTTGCTCTCTGAGAAAATGTTCTACCTGCTGCAGTCTGAACCTGAACCATGTTTTTCAGAGAATTCTGGCTCTCTGTAGGTGCTCTCAAAATATGACTGCATAAGCAAGTTGCAAAGTGTAGTGATGTTTGCCTAATCTGTACACAATTCAATCTGAAACTAGCATCTCAGTATCTGTTTTCATGCATATGCTTCCACTGAATGTCAGGGTAGCTTTCATGCTACCTGACATATACCTGCAGGATTATGGGCAGCTTGTTTCCTCAAGTTGAAGACTTCAGTTCCCTAGAAAACTGGATATATCCAAAATAACTTTCAGGAAATTCAGAACTGAAGCTGATTAAGAATTATGGGCTTAGTCTTACCTGGCATGAACTTCAGTGAATTAAAGCAGGTTCCTTTTTCTTAAACTCAGAATGGAGTTAACTCTGTGAGGCAGAGTCTGAAATATTACATCTAAATATCTCCTTCTAAACATATACTGAAATATTCTAGGTAAACTAAAACCATTATCTGCGTTGGCTTCTTCTGAACAAATTTGAATTGCTTTTGAAAAGCTCCTTTTTTTCATTCAGTCTTTACCTTAAAAATGATAATAAAGAATCATTCTCCAATAGAAAAAAAAAAAAAACCAACAACTAACATTTCCAAAAATAAAGCAAATATCTAAATACACGTCACCCTGGCCTCAGTCCATGGACAGGTTAATGGATCTAGTGCTCTAGCCTTTTGCAGGAACCTCACACAGTAATTTCTGGATCAAAGTCATAACTTCAAGCTGAACTCTTGAACAGCCTTTGCATGCCAGTCTGCATTAAAGATTGCAGATAGCACACCTAGGTATGTTCTTTGACTTCATTCTGAGTTTCAAAAGACCTCTTTGACCTGCTGCCTGAAGCCAAATGCTGATGAATTGTTTGTGATTGTATTAACCTCCAAACTACAGAGAAAGGAGCAGAACTCAGCCCTTTCAGATGAGGTTAAGCTGATGAAATACCCCACTGTAGATGCATTTCTTTGGCTCTGTGCTGTGTCCCCCAAACTGTGCCTAGGCTCTTTGGAAAGCACAGAATCCATCGTAGCTGTCCTGGATGCTGTGAGGAGGGCTTGGATTTGCAGTTCAGTTTGACCTTATATACAGATGTTCACCTCCTACATTATCCTGAGCTGTGAGAGAAGAGCAGTTCCTGTATCATCATTGTCTGTCTGTTGGACCAGAGGAGCACTGTACTTTTGTCCAGACTGCACACACCCTTTCACTGTAAGGGCGATGGAGGGGGGGGATTTTTACAAGAAACAGAACTCAACTTGTGAATAAGAAAAGCACATAAGCTGTAGCAAGGATCTTTGTTATACATCTGCAATCTACAGGGAGGGGAGTATGAGAGGTAAAAAGAAGGAAAAACTTTATGCAGGAAATTTGATACAGGCAGTAGGTTTAAAATGTCCAAGCAAAGTTTTGAAGAGCTAACCTGTCTTCTGAGAAAAGCTATCTTATCAAAGTGCAAAAGAACATATTGTTTCTTAACTTCAGATGACCTTTGGCAAAGAAATGTGTGATATCCTTAGTGCACAGGCTTAGGAAAGATTTGAGGGTTTGTCTGTGTTTGCTTAGCTTGATAGGCTATGTCTTTGATATACAAGAGAATGCATCTATCAAATATTTTTCCTTTCCCTTCCATTCTTTCTTGCTTATCCTTCCCAAGTTTTCACTATCATGTTCCCACTCAATGGGAATTCTGAAGCCAAAATCGGCCTCTGGGGCTTTCTTTTTCCTTTTCCCTGAGTCAGCACCTGAAAGCGGGTCGACTTTTATGCAGCTGGCTGTAGCCTTGTAATTCATGGGGTTTTTATCCTCTATCTCTTGGCATCAGTTTGGGAAGACACAGGGAGAGGGATTGCTCCAGATGACAAAACAGGCACAAACAGAAGCAAATCGGATAAAATCTGTTAAAGACAATTGCAGGAAGTGTGTTCCCCCAGCAGACTTTGGTGGTTTTAAAATCCTGAACTGGATCCTCCAAAGTAAGAGAGGTTAATTGATGCCATTCACTTAGTGGACAGTCATTTGATCCCACACAGCCCAATTGCCGTGTTTCAAACAAGCATGGAAGTTTGTCCAGGGCCACCTAAGCAGGGGACAAGGAAGCCAGGGTACACAAAGAGGTGGTACAGGAGCAGTGCAGCCTCAGCCCTGCAAACTGAGCAGAGGTGGGGTGGGACACTGAGTCCCTCAGCATTCCGCCCCCAAGGAAGTTTCAACCTAAAACCAGAGTACATCTGTGGTCACTTGAAATGTTCCACAGGGTAATTTTTTTTGTTTGTTTTTTTTTGTTTTGTTTTTTTTTTTTTTTTTTGGTTTTTTTGTGTGTGTGTGTGAGCAGTTTTGGTTTCAGTCACCTTCTTGGCTGCTGCTCTGAGAACAAAACAGATTCCTTGAGTTTGGGGATGGAATTCTCTCTGGGTTGTGTTGCTGCACAGGCTTGTGAGACAGGCTGAAGCTAGTTCAGGAGAGTGTGCTGGCTGTGGCTCAGGAGGGTGCTGGGGCTCTCAGTGCACAGGCAGTTTCTGATGACCTGCCACTGCATGCTGACATTCGTGCTTGTTATTGTCATTCTCACCAGGAAGTGACAGATTTTTATGTGAGGTGCCAGGTCATTAAGTAGCTCTGTCTTGGTTCAGTACCTTCATTTGTATGCAGTACTGGTTGGGTACTGTTACAGGAAAAGGTTTCTTATGAATTAATGACATTGAAAAAGGGCCTTCTAAAGAAACTGTAATACATTGTACATTCTCTTTTTCATTTTAATACTGAGTCCCACTGATCCTTTAATACTTTCGGTTTTCCTCAAGCAATATACTTTGTACAGAACTGCAGTAGTTTATATAGCTGTGTAATTTATATAGGACTACAAACTTGAAATGGTGATATCCGCACATAATCACTCTATTTAAATAATTGAAATAATTACAGGGCTTCTCTTCAAAAATAATATCTTTCCATATAAGAGTTCTGGCTGTAGAAATCAAGGGATAATAACAGAATTTATTCTGCTGCTTTCTCTGGAATATCAATGAGATTTTTTTAAAGAGCTTCCTTGATATTAAAGGCCTGCCATTTTTAAAACACAGATCGGGTGCTGGGTTGATCAAGCTGAGCACTTCTTGCATCTAGATGCTGTTGAGAGAGTAGCAACAGTTTTGAACAGGTTCAGACTGAGGAAGAGTGTTTGGAGATGAAACAGGAGCTGTCGTGGAATTTTTACTCTGGTGTGGAAAGACGTAACTTAGCAAGGTTTTAATGAGGCAGAAATCCAGCTTTGTAGGACTAGTCTAACATTTCATCTTGTGCTAATGACCTCTTTGGGTAGAGGTATTGCCACAGCTCCTTTTCATTCGGGGGGAATTTCGATTCACATCCTAGCTAATCTGCAGCTTCCCAAAAGGTGCAATAAATGGGGCATGTGTCTCCCCCAGAGGCCTGAAAAATACCAGGGGAAAGGCAATTGTTGTCACCAGCCTCTAACAAAAACTATGGCAAGAATTTATTATAATGGGAAAGAAGATTTTGCTTTTAAAATTGTATTGATTTTGCAACATAAGTGAGTGGAATACTTTACTGGTATGATAAAAAACATAAGTAAAGTTTATCTGAGCAATTACAGTGACTGAAAAAGGTGTAGGTGTGTCTTATGTTTACTTGACTTTTTTTCCCTACTTGAAAAACTGCAGCACTCAAAGGAAAATAATAACAACTTTTTCATATTTTTATTGGATTAGAGAGTAGGTTCTGTTTGTATCTCAAACATTTTATTTACAGTTGAGTGAAATTTTTCATGTTAAACGTTTTTTTCAGCATTAATCCAGACTTAGAATTTTTAAATTTTTCATATGTATAAGTGAGTTTTTAACTTGCTTTGAAATCATTGTAAATTGCTTTAGTTACAAAATTACACATTTTTCAAACAAATATTTGATTGTGACAACTCAAATAACTTCTTCAAAGGTCTCACCTGTTCCTCTTTTTTTTCTTTAATCTACAAACCATGGTATTCCAAAGGAGATACACAGGCTTTGTAAAATGAAACATAATAAAAGAGCTGCAATTATCACTCAAAATCTTCATTTGTGTGAAGGAAGATTTATCTGACTTACTTACATCACAGGTTATAAAGTTGTCCTGAGAAATTTGAGGCACCAATGAACTGGAAATAGATTTGTAACCAGCTTTCCTGTTCTATACTTTGCTGCTTCTTGAACCCCTTCATAGCATTAGTGCATTGCTTGCTATCATTTTGGGGAAATGTTATTCAGGTCATGTAGCTTATACCAATATTTTTGTTTCCACTCTCACTGATCTGATGAAAAGGTTTAAAAATTGTGAGGTGCCCTCTTACAAAATTATTGGAAAGTTGTGAGGACCACTCACTGAGAGCAAGAGTGTCAGCTAATATATTTGAGCTGAAAATAATGACATAATAATTACATGCATTTACATCCCTTCAGAATTTGACTATCCATTGTTTAATGTATCTTAATATATTTATCCAGCTTATGTCAGACTTCAACTGGAAATCACTTTGGGTAAATTTAACAAGTATTTTTTTTTTCAGTAGCCAAAATCTACCTTTGTTTCAGCAAAAGAAGAGCTAGTGCTGTTTTCCAATCTGAAGTCTGACTTGATCAAAATGATCTTGGGAGTTTCCAAAATGATGTTGATTCACAAAATTTCAGGTCAGATATGTTGAATTCAAGACTAAAACAGATGATTTAGGCTTTTTTTTTTCCTTTGCTCATCTTCCCCTTATTTGCCAGCCTAATAGCCTTACAAACTCAGTAAAAGGCCTTCAGATCTAGCTAGCTTGTTCTGCATTAATATAATTGAGAAATCTGTGGTATAAATGACTGACACTAAAATTTGAACTGGGGAAAGGAAATACATCTGATATAGATATCTTGCAGCTATCCATATGAACTTCTTGAAATTAATTGGAACAAATAGCAGGTAAATAACTGACAAAAATTGTTTCATGAAAAGTGGAACTCATCGTCAAGTTTGTAATTTATTTATGCACTTTGTACTTTAATGCTTTCCATTGTTCCATCTTATACTCTGTGACCTCTCCAAAAATTAAAAAACCATTTAGGAAAACTGAATATATAACATGAAGGCTGTGAAATCTCAGTAGGTTCTGTTGTAGCTTGACATCAGGTTCTGAAGTTACCAAAGAGAGTTAACGAAGCTTAAAACACACAGGGGCATCAGAGGGATCTGCAGTTGTGAAGATTAAACATGTGTATCTTATTAAGGCTTTGGAAGGCTAATACAGTGCAAGTAGACTAGAAAAACTTCTGCCATTTGTGGAATGTACCTTAGTGCATGAGCAGTCCCAGCAGCAATCAGTAGGGCTGCTCAAGTTACTAATTTAGAATCTGACTTCAGATTAGATGGCAGAATACCATTTCACAAATTAATAATCGGGACTTTAAAATTATTTTTTTAAAGTTTGGCATATTTATTATGCTTATAGTACGCATACAGTGTATTTATTCATAAACTTTTGCTTCAAATAAAAGCAGTATTTCAGATATTTTGTGTGTCTTCATGCCCCTCAAGCTCATGGTTGAAATGGTTTCCTCCCAAGGTCATGAAGATCTTTTCTTTAGTATTTATGATTTTTTAATTAAAGACTGAGTTATTCTACTGATAAATGGTTAAGGAGAAGATTCTTTCATGTGGACCTCCTCATTGCCATATCTGTCCTTTTTTGGAGCTCTGCAGATGTATTTCACATTAATGAGCATCTGAAACCTGTCTGAGTTTTGCTTTTTTCTAGCAAGTTGGAAAAAATTGGATCATTTTTCTTGGATCAAGTCCATAAGTTCATTTCCCTTGAGCTGTTCTTTCAACTGCGGAAGGATAATGCTTAATTTCAAATAAAAACTATTTTAAGCAGAACAGGTTTCACAATTCATAAAATTATTTTTGTTAAATATCTGTTTTGTAAAAATATTTCTGACATGACTGAAGTGCTGGTCTGTTATTAAAATATGGTATTTTGGAAACAGTGACATTTCCACATGCTCTTTCACATATGCCCTGTGTTTGTAACCAGTGGCTACTTCTATAAATGGTATGCCCAGTACAGGAGGGTGAGCTCTCACATCCTTTTCTGTACACACACACACACACACACACATACACACACACACACACACACACACACACACACTGGCCTGCAAACTATAAATGGAACAAAAGGATGAACTTTAATGGCTACTTGCCACTTTGCAAGATAAATAAGTGTTGATGAGTTAGAATTTGTTGATATGCCTGAAGTACTTTAAGTAGAGCCTGCATGACATATGTTTTTCTTGCTATTTTTAGAAGTCCAGCTCCAGTGAGACCTGAAACTACACCAACATCTGTCCCTACAGAAAAGCAGGAGGTTAAAGCTCCTCGTGTGAGGAAGTTAACGAGGCAGTACAGTTTGTGAGTAACTTACAGCACTATCTTTGTGGTTTTGCCTACTACAGCTGAAAATGAAAAGAGATGCTAATTATTGCTCCAGCTATGCCTTCTGAAAGGCATGAGTGCAATTACATGATAATGATCTTATACCGATACCATTCCTTTCATCACTGAGAATCTTCATGCTTTTAATACAAAATGAATTTGCCTTTCCTATGCAGTGGCTAACCCTTTGAATTGCAGGCCATCCACCTCTTCCCAAGCTTATGGGTTAGGAATTAAAAAACACTTTACCACATGAAATGTCAAAGACCTGGTGTGAGCTGGAACAAGCTGCTCTGTTGGCTTCATTACAACCCCATTTGCAAAATGAGGAAAACAGTCTTTAGTTGTTGGGGCATCAAGCTGTGCTGTGAGCCATTCCCTCTCAGAGAGCGCACCCTCCCTCTCTGTGGTTTGTCACATGGAGAAATTGCTGAGCCTGCTACAGCTACAGCCAGTAAAACTAATTGTCTTAGTCCTGGAAAGAGGGACCTGTGCCTACAGGGCTTTGGCATCCTGTTTACATATAATTCATTCCACTTGAAAGTCTCTAGAGATGTGAGGTACTGAGCAGAGGTGAAAGTCAGTGTTGATTTGTCCTCTCATGAAAAGACAGACAAAGCCACCAGAAATTAAGGGGGAGGGGGGGGGGGGGCAGGCATAATGTTAGCACCAGCTTATTAGTGCAAGAATACCAATGTCATAATAAATAAAAAATATGTATGCTTTCTGTGTGGAATGGTAGCTGTTAGTCTGTCCAGGATTTCAAATAGCAGCATCAGGAAAATTTTCTGTCTCTTCAAAAGAATTCTAATAAACATCAATAACTTGTTGTTTTTTTGCTTCACTGTTAAGAAACATATCTTTTTAACAATCTGCATCACCAAAATTGAAAAATTATTTAGGACAAGAAACAGAAGAAATAGTCAAAATGAAGCTGGGAGGAAAATGAGCTATTAGCCAAGCTGGTATTTGTCCAAGAGGCCAAGACCGACATGTGGAAACACACGATCACTTTTTGATTGATGAGGTTTTCAGGAACAGATTTGAACATGTCTTGCTCCCATGTGGATTTTCAGTTGTCCAGTATTAAGTGTGAGGAATAGCAGATGAACACATGAAACCACAGGTGTCACCTATGCTGTAGCCATGTGCAGGGCCAAAGATTCCCTAATTAAAAATATGGGCCATAATACTTTTTTCTTTTTCTAAACTCAAATTCTGTTCAATTCAAATTATCTTGTTTCTGGAATGCAAATATGGGAAATATGAATAAACAGAGAAGGATTATAATGAAAGTAAGACAGGCCAATGAAAGAAGGCCAGTTCTCAGTCTTACAGCTAGTGTGCTGAGAGCTTGATTGTTGATAAATCGACCCTAACTCTTATTTTTCCACTTCTTTGCATACACCAGAGTAGCTTTACCCCGCAAGGATGGGGAGGGTGCCAGTGAATTCCTGCTGAGAGTGGGGAGTAAGGACTGCAAAAATGTCAGCTACATGGTTCTGAAAGAGAGATTAACTAGGTCAACAGCCCAGCTCTGGGCTTGTTACATCAATAAAATGTTTATTCAACAGGTCCAAAAGGTTTCACATTCTCTTTCCAGCATAAAACCTATGTATTGTGCATGCTGTGGTGCTGAATTCTATCCTCACCCTGAAGAAATAAAAAATTAAGTTTGAAAAAGATAATATTAATCACCAGAATTTTATATCATAATTTAAAAATATTGCTAGGCAACCCAGCATAAGGTTGTGTAACCTTATATGGCATGCAGCTTTGAAGTTTTTTGTGTTGCCCAGGCATGCTGCCTCCAAGTGGCACCAAATCAAGTGTTCTGGAAGTATCTATCAAGCTGGCATGGTAGGCTTCTGTGCACTGTGAGTACCTAATTGGTAGTTAAAATTACTGTTGTTTTATGAGCAGAAGTAATTTTTCTCATCATTTTTCTCTGTGCATTTAACTGTCAATCTGTAGTCTTTCCTTTTCACACATCATTCCCAGTAATAAGGCATCCGTAGGCCAAATTATGAATCTGTTTACCTCCATCCAATTGCAATTAACAATTGGAAACATCCTGACTCAGGGCTGACTGATCTCAGTCTGTAGTCAATGGGGCTCTGCAAAAGTAAATGAAGGTATAACATTCTTTATTGGCTTTCATTTAGTAGTGACAGTAGGTGAGATGGAAAGAGCTCAGCTTGATGACCTAAAGCCCAGGGGAAGCATGCAACCTCATCTTAAATAAAGTGTTTTCTCTGTTAATGGAATAAATGGGACAGGAAAAAGATACCCTCACAAGAATGTTTTTAAAGAGATCCTTTTTGGAGTCAATCAAATTCCTTTAAAAACATTTTGGAAATAGCAGCATAGACTAGCTCCATAATGGGTGTCAAATCTACCGTTGTCTGAATCCAATGAAGCAGTCAGATCCATGGATAGATGTCACCATATCTGTTCTTATCTATGCTGCCAGCCTCCATAGAAAAGAATAAGCATTAAAGTGGAGTAATATCTAGTCAGTTCATTTATGCACTTACACATAACCCATAGCAATGCTACTTGCACTTAATAACCATAAGATTTCCATTTGCAGATGAGAAGTACCTAGCCAACCCCTTTTTAAATAATCTTTTAAGCTTAAAAATATTTCTAATTTACTTGGAAAGGTAGCTGCATTTCAGGGGGAAGAGAAAATGGAGCTTCACTTCAAAGCACTACAGCAGACATAGAGGTTACCAAGGCCTCCTCTGACACAAGTGTGTTCAAAAGTCCGATAGCATTTTCTAATGAGAAAATCTTTCTGTTTTTGTCAATGGCAGTGATGAAGATGACCTTCCTCCAGCACTGGCAGCCGCAGCAGCAGCAGCATCAACACCTGTGTCTTCTGCATCTCCTGGGTCGCAGAAAACATGTACACCACAAACATCAGAAGGACAAACACAGGTTTCCCCCGGTGGCAAGGTAACACACAAAGAAATGAGCTTAGGTCACTTGGGAGAGGAAGGGTAAGAGGGAGCTGTGAGTAAAAGGTTTTCCCTAGACGGAGTAATTCTACATTCAAGAGTAGTTTTTAATGCAGAGTTGTAGTGATATGTTTAACTTGTGGTGTAAGGAAGTATTTAGAGCCTGCTCCAAGACCCAGCTAAAATCCGTAACAGTTTTTCATCAGCTTTAGTGGGCAGTAGATCGGGATTACTCACTTGGATCTTAAACGTGCATAATTATGTTCTCTATCTTTCCTGAGTAGTCATACCTAAAAAACACGGTATAAAATTTTAAAGCCATTTGGCAATTTGTGTTTTAAGGAATTAAAAAAAACCAACAAAAATAACCAACAAAATTACAGAAATTAAATGGTTCTTTATTCCGATGCTGGGTTTCTTTTTTGTCTTTAGAGTTCCACAGATGCTGGGAGTACATTTGCTTTGGAGCCAGGTGACCTCCTGATGGATTTCACAGAGGCCACACCAATGGTAAATAGTTTTAGTTTATAACTAGGAAAACATGGAAGTTTTCAATCACTTGTCTGCAGCTAAAATGAATGGGATACCATGCATTGTGTTAGAGAGTGCATGGGAATAAAGTAAGTTTCCTTGATATTCAGTGATCCTGAGCCTCCGTCAAACTCAGCTGAGAATTTCTGAAAATCAGTCCACATCAACAAGTGTTATGGCTGATTTTCTGAATGCATTTACTGTTGGGTAACTACTTATTTCTCTCTCCTGTCTTTACACTGCTACACTGGTTTCACAAGCTTCTTTGTCCCTTTAACACAGATTCCTAATGTGATCATAACTTTGCTTTTAGGAGTTGTCTGAAAAGTCACTTCTTTTTGCCACAATTTGTTCAGACCTTAGCTAATAGCCAATCCCAAGACATGTACCTGCACTTTCATGTTTCATTAGCAGAGTTCTCTTCCTCGTTTTAGACAAAATTGCCTAAAATGTTTTGATTATTAACTTTTTTTTTTTTGGAACTAAGTAATTTATATGTTTGCTTAAAAGCCAGGAGACATGCCGGTCCCACTGAAATAAAAATGCCTCTTGACTTCAGTGAGTTCAACTCTCATCTCAGATTCTCATCAGAATTCTTGCATCGTCATAGTATGATTCCTAACTTCCTCTAAGTCATCCTGCATTGCAAATAACTCTAATGCCAGAAAGTTCCTCTGCTGTCCAAAGGCATTTTTGCTGCCTTCTAGAAATCACAGTTAAAGCATATAAAAAGCATGACAAGGACAGCAGTACATTTCAGGCATAAATGTTTTTGTATTACGGTAATTCTGTCCTGAGCATTGCTTTCACTACATTATTAGGTCCTGGTTTACAGTATTGGAAAGGTGCTGTGGGGTTGTGCCTTTTGCTTCAGTATTTGAGACAGTGTTGTAGTCGTCTGTAAATAACTGCTTGTGTCCTGTTACCACTGGATGAGAGCTGTGGGGCTCAAAAAGACACAGGCAGACTGAAACCAGAACTACCAGAAGGGAGGTTGTAGCAAGGTAGGTATCAGTGTCTTCCCAAGTCAGAAGTGACAGGACAAGAAGAAACAGCCTCAAATTACTCCTTAAATTTTGCATATTAGTAACAGTTTCTCCACTGAAAAGTTTATAAAGCACCGACACAGGCTGCCCAGGGAAGTGGTTGAGCAGACATCCCTGGAGATATTTAAAAGTCTTGTGGATGTTGCATTGAGGGATGTGTTTTGAGGGGGGGCTTGACAGTGCTGGGTTGTGGTTGGACTTGATGATCTGAAGGGCCTTTTCCAACACAAGTGATTCCATGATTCTGTCTAGGTTAGATTGTCCATTTCTATATTAGTAGCATATTTAGATATCTGTTTAAGTTTACAAACATATTTATTCTAAAAAACATACGATGGCTTACTGTGTTGATCAGAATTTTCAAAAACGTGAGTCATGGAGGTTTCAGCAACTGATCTGCTCTAGATAACATAGGTTTGGTTTTATTTTTTTCCATTTAACAGAACTCAGCATTACACACTTTCCGTTTCCAGCTGAGGATACGGGCTTTTTGCCCTAAGTATTTTACCAAATCAAGCTTTCCCCTTCACTACCCCACTTATCACACTCTGTGTTCATGAACTAACCTTCCTTTGACTTTCTTGGTTTTAATATTTTGGAGACCAGGTACTGCCCAGCATCAATCAACCCTTTTTGTTTTGTTTAACATCTATAAAGGTCAGCTTGTTCTCTACAGAGCAGGTATTGTTTACAGACCTTTCTCTGCAGTTTCACTGACTACAGGCTGCTCTCACTTGAGGTTTGAATGAAAAGTTTACTCTTCAGGGAGAGAGGCCCCAAGCAAAGGCAAGCTGAGGGCATATGTGTAGCTTTGAGGCAGTCTGATCATTTAATAGTTCTGTTCTGATAGAATGTGCTGTCTGTTATTTGAGGATCAAGGTAATGTCCACCTTAGCATCATGTTACTGTCAATTCTGTGGTCATGTGCTGGTTTTGCATGCTGTGACCTGGCCCTTGGGAATTTGATTGTTAATTGCACCTATTTGTTTCACATTCAGTGACAGGTACATTATCTGAAGGGGTCACCCATGTTGTCTTATTTGGGGTATTTGCCTGAAGTGATAGAGATGGAAATAGAATTCCTGTGTAGTCAAGGTTTTCCTGCAGAGGGTAATTCAAACAGCTGTCCTGTCTTTGTTGTCTGGACTAGAAAGACAAAGGCACCTAAATTGGCCATCCAAAGTTAGGTTTTGTAATTTGTTTTGGTCATGATATATGCCGCCAAACTTCCCCAGTTCACTGGAGAGCTGTTAATTTGAAGAAGCTATAGATATCCTCCCTTCTTTTCTCCAACATAACTGGTAGAGAGTGATTAATAGTCGCTGACTGAGGTGCATGGTTTTTGTTGTTCAGTGCCTAACCATTGGTGCTTTGTGATGACCTTGGGTTTTATCCATGTTTTGCTGCTGCTGCCAACAAAACAGTGGAAGATACCAAATACAGTGAAATACATACTGAGAATTACACTTGGAAGTGGAGCTCAGAAAACCAAATTAACTTATAAAAATGTAAGGATTACTGAATGGAGTGAATTAATAGAAATCATCAAGGCATCTCATGCAGGGATGAGAGCAATCAAATTTGTCTACTCGGTCAGCCTGGAGGAGGTATTGTGATATATACAAGAACCAGCTGAGCTCTAATGGTCACTTAGTCATCAATACTTAGACTGCCACTAACAGCAGGGCAATTATGAGGCAGACTGATTTCAGGAAATCATTTTGCAGGAAAAATAATGTACATTTACTAATGCAGATTGCCTAGAGGGAAAGGTATCCTTTTGTGCTTTGCAGTCCTAAAACCCTGTGGTTTATGCACATTTCTATTAATTTTCCAATTAGATCCTACAATTAATCGACTCAAACATATTGCTTGTTGTCCTTAAAATAATTATAACATGAGGAGAAGAAAATCTTTATCTTTTTTCACCACTCTATTGTGACTTTCAGCACCATATCCCTTTAGCTTGCGTGTAAACAAGATTCAATCCCTCCTGCTTTTGTGTTTGCTAATGGATTTTTAAAAAATGCTGCATCATGTATAAAGAATTATATTATCACATTAAGAGCATCCTTAATGTGGTATATTAGAATAAGTTTTTTCAGTTCAGTAGGCTCTTTCTTCTCCTGCACTCCCTCCTTGTGTTTCTAGCTTTTCTGGAACTGGAAATCAAAGCCTGAGCTTTAAGCTATTCTCTTGTGGCTTATAATCAGTGTGATTTCTGACATGTGTATGAATGCAGAGCTTTTCTTCTTTAGTTGCAGAAAGCTCAGTCTTAAGCCCCTGAATGAGTGTAACAGCTGCCAGACCACACTGACAATACCTTCTCAACCAAGAGAGAAAGCCAGTGTGCACAAACTTCAGTTTGATCTAATGGAGTGGGACAAAAGAAATAAGAGTATTACATACAACATGGAGCTATTCCTAAACTTAGACTGAGGTTTGTAATGCACGGTGGATAGGCTAGGACTAAGTTGTGATCACATCTAAAGATTTATCAGAGAGCAGCAATTTACAGCTGGCTGTGTACTTTCAAATTATAGGTTATCTCATGCCGTATCAAGTGAATAATTTTCTAGAGCTTCACCTGCCATCTATTGGTGGAAAACAGAAAGTAGAAAATTATTTGTCTATTTAAAGCTTGAGATATAACATTTAAAAGGTATAAATTACCAGTATGGTAGTTTAAAAATGGAAAATAAATGCTTTCAGTGTAATACAAGACATTTTTATTTAGGATGAGTTGGAAACAAGTATGTCTATTTTAGCACTACTAGGATAGGCAATCCCGTTTAGTCAAAGTGATGTCACTTAGTCTGAAAGTGTACAGAACTTGATGCATTATCATCTACTATTTTGGAAATAAAGTGAAGGTAACCAGGTCAAAAGTGAGTCAGCTCAGGGGGAAACTGGGAGAAGTTTTTGTATGCTGATGGTGATAAAACATTCCTGCAACCTCTCAGTAGATAGTGGATAGTGAGCAAGAGGTAGTGAATAAAGCAAAGTAAGTAATATAACTTTTAATTTCACTCCCCTTTAAAATATGCTATATTAATAAAGAAGAGTGAGTTAATTTAATTTTTAGTTACTAAGTTTTTATGACAATTTTACAAGGTTGCAATAAGCCAAATAACAGAGTGGGAAGTGAGTTCCGTACTTCTTGCCTTCATTTTGAATAACTTTTCACTTTCTGTACAAAGCAATTTTTCAGTGGACGACAGGCAAGCATATCAAACTCTAATACCTCCATAGCCAGTCCTTTTGAATTCTAAACAAGAGTGACTATAATGTAATTCAACACTGATAGCTGATAAGAACATTAGTATGTATCTACTATCTAACTGGCTGAAAGTATAGATCAAGTATCTCTGCATGCCCCGAGATCTTTAAAACAGCTCAGTCAGAGACAAGTTTATAAATGCTTCACTTGTGGTGAACTAAATACTGAAGAAAAAAATAAGACTCTTGAAGATTGGGTGATATATTTCAGAATTAGAAGCTTTCTACTTTTACATCTTCCTCACAAAAACAACAACAACAATTTCTTATACTAAGAAGAATTGGATGCAATAACTGTGCAATGAATTTGAAGGGGAATATTAAAAATGCTATTTTCCAAGCCAGCTTCTCAATTAAGAGTATTTGCACTCAAACTTACATGCAATGGCCAAAGCAGTGAGCAAAAGAATTTGCAAATAAACAGTTTATCTGTTACATATGGAAATAAGAAGTAAAAGCAGTAAGCAGGATGTCAAATGCATATTTATTCCCAGTTTCAAGTTCATGCCCTTTAACTCCATATTAAACAAAAAAGCAAGGAACAGCAATTGCTAAAGCAATCAAATTTAATACGAAAAACTTACAGCAATAGGCAATAAATCTAATTCTATGTGAACTCAAGGAATACTCTAAATTTACTCATACTGCAGAGGACCATTCTTTTCTGCTGCAAGAAAAGGGCATCAGCTGGATGAGAACACTTTGCAAAGGGCTACATGGTGAGGCTCAGCCTAACTGAGCACGACACATTTGACTGGGGCTTTGCAGGACATGCTCAGGGGCCCGTGCAGTGTAAAGCTCCTGGGAGCACACAGCTTCAGTCAGGCTAATGCAGGTTACCTGAGCATCATTTAGGTTATATAAGGCATGTCAGTAACTAGGGATGGGACTTGGAACATTTTAGAAGAATCATAGTCTTTGGGCAACCAGATAAATGTGTGAATACACAAAGCATTATAAATAGGACTTGTGACTAATATGTAGCTCTGAAAAGTACAGGGCTTTATTGGTGGATGCCAGTTTTATAAGCAGTCTGTTGAATTAGTAAGAGACAGAATAGCTGAGTGTCAGGCTCAGAGACAGCCCCTTGAATCTTTGTTTAAAATTCACTAAAATGCCTAAAACTCTTTGACTGCTACTTAGCTAATTAGGGATTTGGTCCTATTCATCCATTATAGAAGTAGTCAGTGAAGAAACAAGAGAGAATTCTAAAAGATGAACTGTAAACTTCTACTTTTGCTTTTCATTTTATCTCTTTTTAAAGCGATTTAAATTCTTTGGCTCAGTATATTTTCCCCCTTTATCTGTATGCTGAACAGAACAACTTGGTGCACTCTGTAGATATATGACAGGTGATTCAACACTTCTCTATTTCTTTAACTAATTGAAAGTAAATTCTCCAAAACAATAAAAAGATCCACAAAGTGAAATCCATTGCTGACTTTGCACCTCTGGACCCTATGATAAAATCCATTGCTGACTTTGCATCTCTGGACCCTATGATAAATTGGATATGATTTGTATATGAACAAGAAAAGCTTCCCAAAATAGGGAAAGGTGTTAAACAGAAAAGAAATTCAGGCATGTATCATCTAATTCAGTGCTTTTAAATAAGCAATTGTCCACTGGCTAACATTTTATAAAACTTGAGATGAAGGTAAGGTGCAATGTCAGAAAATAGTTTGGATCAAGAGGGCAGAAGCTTTTCCCTGGAGAGGTGATAAATTCTGCCACGTACAATTATATTTTGTCACCTTTTGTGCTTTTTAAGATGCTGTCCTCTGGTATTCCATGCACCTGCTTCATGGTTGTAAAAGTTATAAAATGTGCAAATGCTTCTCAGTAAATCTGGTTTCTGCCAGATCATGCAAACAGAGATGGTCCTGGTACTGAAGACTTTGGCTGAAATCCATAGCAGGCCTGAGCAGATGTGATCTCTTTTGAGAAGATATTTACACCAGACAACTGGAGTATCCTGTACAACCTCTGTGCCTGCAGAGAGATAGAATCAGAAAAATGCTCTGTAGCTAATGACTGTGAGATTGTTGCACAGTGGTGGGATGTTTGCTGTGCCTGCACGATGGGTGGTTCAGTGGCCATTTCCAGACTTGCCTATGAAGCTGGAGACTGAGGTTGTGGTGTCACAGCTGATGGAGCTGAAGGAGCTCATGTAGCTCCTTCTGTAGATGGGTGCTGGATGGTTTAATCTGTCCCAGCTTCCTTAGTGGGGCTGAACACTAGCCCTACAAACAAAATTACTTAGCTTTAGGTCAAGTAATCTATGAGACACTGTTGTTTCTCAGATGCCTCTCCTGAGGACTGTGGGAGGGATAAAGTGCATTTGCAAACCGTGTAGTTTCTAGAGTAGTATTCCAAAAGGAAGTAGAGTGGTTGTTGAAATTACTTTAAAGTTTGACTAATTTATGGGAGAGGGGATAGGATGTGCTGGACTGCAGTAATGGTTACTGGAAACCAATACTGGTCCCAGGGAGTCTGCTCCCTGATGATGGAGAGCATCTGCCAAACACCACAGACAGGGCAGTGCAAGACTGTCTGTGTTCCTCTCCCTTTGTGCAGTTAGTGCACTAATCATTTTTTGTCCAGAGCTTTTCTCAGTACCTCTGAAGTGCTATAGATTGCCACCACTTCAGCAGGGTTTAGGAAGGTCAGAAAACATGAGGATCATGAACAGTATTGAAGCTTAGAAAAAAAAAAAAAAAAAGAAATAAAAAAAAGAAAGAAAGAAAAAGAAGAAAACTACCCGAAATCCCTTTCTCCTTCCTTCTCAAAAAAAAAAAAAAAACCAAACAACCAACCAAAAAAAAAAAAAAAAAAACAAAAAAAATCATTCCATGGCAGTAGCAGCTTTCTCTTTTGCTTGAAATCAACATCAGAGAAAGTGAAAGGAATCAAGTAAATGCAAGCAAACAGATTTTAAACCAGCTGGCATCTACCTCCTACAGCAAGCAAAGAAGGCAAGTCTTTAGCAAAGCTTTTATAACCTGTGTGTTGTTGTAAAAAGTTCTGATATGTTCAATCATACTTTTGCCCAGCATATTTTTTATTTAAGATTATTGCTTTACTTTCAAGTGAATATATTCCATGTTCTGAGCAGCAGTAAGCAGGTGTAACAACTGCCTAAGAAGAATAAAAGTGAACAATACAAAGACAAGGCTTTTCAGACAGAGCATAAAGCATCATCTTTTTGCATTGGCTCAGTCTTCTCTTCCACTCTGCAATAATCGATGTGATATAAAAATGCTCAGCTTCTGTGCAAAGACTGAAACTAGGTATATCTTTCTACATTTGCTCTCACTAAGACTAGTACAGCAATGAAGCTATTATGTCACAAATGCTTTTGATAAAGGCATATTGATCACCTTTACTTTGGCCTTAGAAGTACATAATTACTTTTGTCTCAGCAGCTGCAAAGTTCCTAATTTCTCTTCCTCACTGTGACTAGTGACAATTGCATTTAGACTTCAGTGAGTAACTATTGTGTGTTTGTTTTCTTTCCAGCCATCTAATGAATTGATATATGTGTAATTCTAGTTCACATATTTTCAGTGTGAGAACAAGTGTGATACTAACAGCTTGGCTATTCTGTGGAATTTCAATTGAATATCTCCAAGCTTCAGCAGAAAATCAGAACATCTGCTTTCTGAACTGTATTTTGACTGGCTGGGTGACTCAACTTGTGAAAACAGCACAAAGATCAAGTAAACTTCCTTTTTTATTTGCCACACAATTCAATAATCAGAACTGATAGGAAATACATTTTTTCTTCTTTGATTAAAGTAAAATCTGGTCGCCTACATTTTCCTTTCAAAAGCCTGTACTTTGGAAAATATTCTGAACTGAATGTCAGAGAGTAGTAAGAAGATAGAAAGATCAAGCCAATTTGAAATTAAATAGTGGCTCATTTTCAAATAATATTGGGTGATTAATTTCAGTGAACTCATGTTTCCAACCAAAATGTCATTTCTGAATTATGCACTAAAAACTGCACTGACAAAGTACGATTGAAACCTCTTAAAATTTATTTTTCAAGTATAAAGAAAATTGAATCAGCACCATTTCTTTTGCAACATATTCAGTTTGAATAAATAGGCATTTTCTGATGACAGTTCCTAAGCAGTAGCAGTCCTTTTTGATAAACCACAAGTGTTACCTAAGTGACCAGAGATTTTCTCTTCTGACCTTTTCGGCTTTTGCTTTTACTCAAAACAGTGGGGAAATTCTCTACTGAAGCATACGATATATTTAATTTCTGTAGTCTGCCTACTAGCAAGCAAAATCGAAACAGAAATACAGTAATTGACTTGTGAGATTTACATCCAGACTGATCTTTTGCTATGACTTCATACAGAGCCTAGTACAAGTCTCGTAACTCAGAGGAATGGCAAAAGTAGAATAACCAGTAAGCCAAACATGATAAAAATTGAAGTTTGGATAAACCTCAGCACATCTATGGTAATTCCACAGTTCTGTGCTTTGTCCCAGACATTGCACATAATAGAAGAAAATAGTAATGTAATAATGGGAGAAAGAAAACAGGAGTTTCCTAATTCTCGATTATTAGCTATCATGGTAACTGGATTGCAAACCAATGAACTCAGTAGGAAGGGCTCCCTTCTGTTCATTATCCCTTACATGACCCTTTGGAAAAAAAAGAAAAACAAAAAGCTAAACTGTTTTGAGCTGAGGAAGAAGAATTATACAGAAGTAGATATTCTATACAACCATTTAAAGCCTGATTAATAGAAAGCAGTTCTTGCATACTTCTCAGAATTATTCCTTGGAACTTGTCCACAAAACCACCCCTATGGAAGAGCTATGGATTTATGGCTTGCTTTATGGTATGGCATTCTTCTCATTTTCAGCAAACCAAGACCAAATGCCCCTACTCTCTAGGAGATACAGCTGGTGAGGTTAGGAAAGTGAACCTCTATAAAACTCATTTAGCAAGTTAATGTAATTTATTGGTCCTTTGTCAAAATGTTGACTAGAATCTTGCAAGTGCTCCGGTGCTGTGAAACATCACCTGGCCTCTTCTGGTGAAGTACTAGATTATTCCAGGATGGATTGTGATGAAGGAGCTGTCCCTGCCATCTGACATATACACCCAGCCTTGTGCTCTTGCTCTGCTGAGACCCCTGTTGGCAGTGCTGGAGATGGGAAATCATGTGCCAAGCACAGTGGGCTTCTGACCACCTAAATCTGTGCACGATTTGGCACGCATTTCATGCTACATCCAAGTTGAGCAAACTGTCAAAATTTATAACCATGAAGCTCAAGTGCTCACATACAGGTAGAATCCATGTGTTTGCATCAGTGGCTGAGCTGCCCAGACTTCAGACGAAGCTTGTTCTCTTAAAAAAGTACCTGTGGTCAGAAAAGCCCATGTTTGTGTGTGCCACTAAAGCAATTTTGGCCTTCAGATCTCTTCTGTCTTGCTGCTACTGGTTTGGTGAAAGGGTTGAAGAAACAGTGCTTTCTCTTCCTCACCAAAACAGGGCGAGTGAGGCAGTGTGGATAAAGGCTTTTATTTACATCTGTAGTGTGGCTCAAGTTGGGCATATTCCTACACCAGGAACAGTTAGTTCCCAAGCTCATAGAGAGCACACTCAGAAAGCACCAGGCACAGGATTGCAGAAGAAACCCCAAAACCAAACCAAAAACCAAAATTCAACAACAAATCAGAACAATACCCTGCTCTCACTCTTCTGCAAGAAAAGAGTGTATCCTGGGTCTTAGCCTGCAGCTATCCCAAGGCTCTTGGGAAGAAATTTAAAAGTAAACTCTGTAAGCACCCTCATTGGTCCTGTTGTGAAGTTGACTGGACCAAGTTTTGCTCCTCTTACATTTTAGAAGACTTTCAATTCTTTCTGAATTGAAAGAGTTAACTATAATCTTGTCAGGGGCCACAACATCTGCAGAAGTGGCCAGACAATAGTGTTTTGGCTTCCTCTATCACCACATGGTATTGGGAAGGGGTCTCTGAGGTGTTGGAAACATGCCTTACAGGAAATCTCAAGCCTCAGTTTAGCTTTCCTGTGAGCTCCTGTTAGGATAGGCCAGAAGTTGGGGACTGGGGACCAGGATCTGCCTGTGACATTTTATCCATAGTGTATTTCTTCCCTTGAGCAGGTGCCACAAGCAGACCACTGGGAAGGGGACTGTCATTGTTTGGCCTCTTTCTCATTTCTGTTTTACTTTTCCTGCTCTCTGCAACGTTATAATGTTCTTCAGTTGACTTCACAGCGATGTCTTTAATAAGGAATCCTCTGAATCTTTTGCTCAATAAACCGAATATGGGGAATCAGAGCTCTGCTCAAATGATAGAACAGCCTTCTGGCATTGAAACTGCTGTCATTCCTGGGCCAAGCAGACAAGTTCTGTACTTGTGCTCTTGATCAAAAGGAGATATTTATTTTGTAATTAAGGATGGGCAAGAGTGAGTTATGTGCTAATAGCCCCAATTGTTTTGGATTATCTCTTGTCTGGGACTAATCTCTTTAGCCATGGGACATTCCTCAGTGCAGTGTCTCGGACTGAGAGACTGGCTTTTAGGGAAACATCCCACAGACACAGAAGCATCTGATGTGTTTCATGGCACTGAATTGGCAAGCATTACAAAGCAGGTGTTTAGATCTGTATATGCCTAATGAGCTCTTATATTTAAACACAACTCGATTTTACTTGCAGTCAAGACAGAATCTTTGTGTTTATTTAATGCTTGATGGCTGGAAATATAAATGATTCATAGTCAAGCGTGTGACATTATGAATAAATGGGTTTTTATTTCTAATATTTATCACAAAAGATTTACTAAATATGGGGTTGAATTTGTTCATGCACAAGTCTTAAACCAAGCAACACATTGCTCCTTGTAGACTTTCAGCTTCTACTCCAGCTGGTCCTGTTGAAAGGATCAAATAGTTTTTTATCTACTACATTTAAAGAAGCAATGCTCTGCTTTCCATGTTAGAAAAGGTGACCTATTAAGATGGGAAAATATTATTGTCTTATAGAAGCTTAACTCAGAGTAGACATTTAGAGTAGTGAGGCAGCTGCAGCACAGCACAGCACAGCAGTCAGTGCTCTTACATGTACTTGAGATCATAATTTGTGAGAGGTCACCAAAATTTGTAGGCACGTACATAGATTAGGGCTGCAGTAGTCCCTGGGACTGGTCACATCCTGAAGTTGAAAATACACTCAAGTGTCCTTTTGTATAGATATATAAATAGTGCACCAGTTTGTAATTTTGACACTCTTTCTGCAGATCTACTGACTTTAATCTACCTGCGCTATTCTTTTCCTTTATAATAATGATCTGTATAAACTCCTGGGGATTTTATCAGAGCTCAATAGCCCAGAAAAAATAGGACAGCAAATTAGTGCAAAGTATTTCTTACTATCCTGACATTCAAGGAGACTGTGATATGTTGAGTTTCCGGGCCCTTAAGGAATTTCAGCCAGCTTTTGCTCTTACACAAGTAGAGATTGATTACAGTAAAGAGACAAACTCTTTATGTTGGGCTGTGATCAAGCAGTACACTGTTCGTGCCAATCTATCACAACTTTTAAAGAGAGGCATGTGATCCAGAGGGTTCTAAAAAAGGGCAGGTGTGTTACATGGTTATTAAGCAGCCCTTGTGGGAATGTTCCTGGGTTCCAAGTCTCCATGTTAATAAGTCTTGGTGAACTAACAGCTATTGGGTGATGAGCCATCAGTATCTGCACTTAGAAATAACCAGGTGTGGTGAGGGGGTGAGTTTTTCTGTCTGGTACAAAATACTGCTTGCTGGCAGTGAAATTGAGAAGTATATGACTTACCTGAGGCACTCTCAGCCAGCAGAAATCACAACACTCATTTCCTCCTCTTCATGTTATCCATCTTTAGTGACTTTCTTCTGTGAAAACAGCCTCCATCTGCAGAGATGCCATTTGATTTTGTTGGCTGTGCACGTGGTGTAGGCACCTGCCACTGGATCACCGTTGATTTCATTGGTAAAAGTCAAGGGACAGAAAAGGTAACTTTGCATTATCTGTCCCAGAAATGCAACTAATGCAGCAACTATTGGAGAGTAACCATATACAGTGGGTACCTACTGCTTTCCATATGCTTAATTTCTGTGTTTTAAACAAAGACCTGCAATCTTTTTAAACAAACACTGCAATCTTTAGCCTGCATTTTAGCCAACACACCAAGACTGTGACATCATTTTGCCTTGCCACGTTTTCCTCAGGGGATGGTGATTGGGCTGACAGCCCATTGTGTAGTTATGTTCTGCCTAAGCTTGCTCGCCTTCACAGCACCAGCGAAAGAGTACTGAAAATCCTGAAGACTGTGAGAGCATGGACACTGTTTTTTGTTACATCTGAATTGTTCTTATTCTGTATTCTTTTGAAGAATGTCTTCTCAAAAATATTCACAAGGCAAGTTATGTTGTAAAAATGATCCAGGACATGCATTTTCTTTCAATGTGCTGTAGAGATGCTGGACTGATTTAATAACACTATTACCATCATCCCTCATGCTCTCCCAGTACCTCTGAAATCCCTTTGCTAGCAACCCATAATTACAATACTTAGAGTGAAAATCTAGAGTACTTGATCCCTAAAGGTAGTATAAAAAAGAAACTAGCACCAACAAAATCTGTAGGGCTGTCCTTGCAAATTGTTACAGAAGTTGATATGAAGATTCAGGATTATATCCAGGGCTTCTTAATTACTGTGGTTTAGGTAGACCTGCTCTCAGAAGTTTATACTGCAGCCAGAAACTACTATGCATAAAGTATCTGTGAATTGCTATAACTGCAGCAAATTCAAGCTTTAGCAGAGACTGAACCTTCTACATCTTCTACTCTCGTGAACTCCCTTGACATCCATTCGGGAGACAAAAGTCACTGAAGCACAGTCAAGGAGCCACGTAGCCACCTCCTGACCATGCCTCTGTGTTAGAAAAGATTGCACAAAGTCCCTCTAAGAGGGAGGAAAATACCTGATGGAAAGTACAAGCAGCTGGTGACACATGAAGAAAGTAGTGTATGCTGCCAGGTCATGTTCCAGAACAGGTGGACTCAGCCTGCAGCAAGGTCCAAAGAAGGGCTGGTGTACCTCAGTGAGTGGAGGAGCAGCAAGTTCACTGTTTGAGGGGGCCCCAAGAGAACTTGTCTGATCAAAAATACTGTGGGATGAACATGGAGCTTTCAAAGTGGAGCTTTTTCAGTTTACCAGAAGGAATCGAGTGGTACCTGTGGGGAGGGGGGACTCTGTACTGCAGTACAGCAGTCCTTTGGAATCTCACACCAAATCAGATGAGTCAAAGACTTGGATTCACTTCTGTTGGTTCTTGGAAATCAATGAATATTCCTGGAAGTATTTCCTTGAAGTCCAGACTCCCCTAGTTTTTTGCAAGATGAATAAGGGAGACCCAAATACCGGATGGAACCATGAGGGAGATTTTCCAGTGTTATCTCCTCGGAGAGAGTGACAGGGCAGGTAGGTTCTGAACATGTAGCTTCTTCCTCCCTGGCTTAGTGGCTTGTGCAGAAATCTGTCCTCTTAAGAAACTTCTCATTTGGTGCCTCAGGGTGTTTTCAATAGTGCATTTCTGCTGAAGTTCCCTCTTAAGTGAGTGTGAAAAAAATCTGTCTGCTGACACCAACAGCTGGATATCAATTCAAAAACTGGAAAGAATCCCGCATCCCATGAAAAGAAGGTAGCCAGTAATGCAATGCATGCAGGATTTGCACCAAATATGGTTCATCAGGGCATTAAGTTCAAAGGGCTTTTTCCCAGACTAATTAGTCAATAGTATTGCTGATGTGTGTTTTCTGTCCTGTTGCAAGTTTGCTGCACTGTTTTGGTCTGATTTTTGCCCTGTGCATCCTGGCAGTGATTATGCCTACCTGTCATGCTGGTTATGTTGCCACATGAGAAGGGCATGGACTGGGGTTGATACAATCTGAGTGTTTGATCACTTGAGCCTGGAACTGCTGCCATTAAAAATAATTTGTTTGTCCATGTAGATATTGCATGGTGAAAAATACCAGAAACTCCTTGGGTTTATATTTTCTGCCTCAGTATTCCTTTCAGCCACTGAAATGAAATGATATCAGGCAAGGAGCTTTACTGAAAAATTGTGGAGTCTAGAATCTTCACACTGGCTTTGGAAACCAGGCCTAATGGTTAACTGGTATTTTTAAAGTCATGTCATGTGTCAAGACTGGGAAATGCTAGTGCAATATCCTCTAGACATTTCAGCTGATGTCCTTTTCTAACTTGATGAGTAGAAACAAGTCTCTGAGCTGTATAGATATGATGGTATTCAACTTACATTGTATATTTTGAAATAAAGAATGACAGAATACTCCTCTGACTCTGTGCGTATCCTGAGGGCCTTATTTATGACATTGCTTCAGGTGTTAGCAGCTCTTCCTCTTCTTGCTGCAACACAGTGAAGTGTCTGGCCTAAAGTCTGTCTTCCATCTGGTCAGTATATAAAGTGACAGTGCAAACCCACTGAGATCACACATTTTCACCATAACGTTACAAGTGCCTCCAGTCAAGGTGCAGGGGATGGCAGTGAAGCAAAGTGTCAACGCCAGAAAATATTACTGGACCTTTGTGGAAGGATAGTTGTGCCAGGGCAACGAATATAATATTCCAAAGACAAGGGAACATATGCAAATTAAGCCCACTTCTCCCAAAAGTAGTATTTTTTTGCCAGAGCAAGGACATTTGTAATATTCCCTTCTGATAGAAATACGAAAATAGGTGATTTTATATCAATTAACTTGACAAAAGTCCTCTTTCTTTATCTCATTCTACTTCCATTTGTTTTTATGAGAAAGTTAATTTTTTTTTATCCTAACTCATCTAAAAAGTGTTTCAGGAATGTGCAATTGTTTTTACTGAGATTTGAAATTTTATCCAGAAGAGTTCTTTGCACAAATGCAAAGAAAAGGGGGAAATACTTGTCATTTTTGTTCCTTTTTCTTCCTTCACTCTTCTTCATTCTCCCTTGCTATGTAAATATCAAGGAAAATCAGTCCTGTTAATTCTTTCTGGCTGTGGCAAAGATATATCCAAAATATCTTCCTCTAATGGGCAGCAATAATTCAAAAATAATCTTTGAGTACTAGCAGAAAATTATCCACAGAGGAATAATTTTTTCCTTTTTTTTCTACAAAAATCAATGTGACTTATATCTGTCTGGTTTTCAGATTTTTCACCTTCAAGATTACTCAACCATTTGACTTCTCCTGAGACTTTATTATTGTTTCTTTATTATTTTTCTTCTTTCTCTTTTTTTTTAATTTCTTTTTTTAATGAGAGTCAACTGTTCTTTTAAGCTTAGTAAATTCTCAACTTGCCAAGCTAAATATTTCAGACAAGGAGCTACTTGTCCAAAGTTGTTCTGCTATGGTAATGCACCCTGACCTTTCAAGCAAGGGGTATTTCAGGTTATGAAACAAGCCCTCAGCATGTGAGATGCTGTTGGAATGCCAGCCTTCTTCACTCCCCTTTCATGCCATGCCCCGGTGACCTGACAGTTCTCGTGGGGCCTGCCTTAAAGGTTGTTTTCTGGCTGTCACTTTGGCTGCAAGACTGTTGGCACTCCTGCAGAGAGAGCAAGTGTGCTTGAAATCAAGTTTTTTAGTAAAAGCCTGTCTGTACTGATAAGGACAGCACAGGTCTCACCTCTTGTTGCTCATTTCTGTATATTTCTGTAGCCCCTGTGACACCAGTTAGTCCCTTTTGCTCCCATGGAAGACCCTGACTGTACCAGAAAATGCCCATCTGAGAAATATGGATGAGATTGCTGTGACAGGAATTGTGCCTAGCTGTAGACTTTAAAGATGCTACTTGTTTGGTTTTATACCAAAGCCGAGAGCAAACCTCACTCTTGTCTATAGGCAATCCACACACTGACAGCTACTGTGTTTTACTTCTCTGACCAGCTAGAGTTCAGCTCCATGAGACCAACCTGCCCATGGAACTGCCCACCTCCTCTTCCCTCTTCCTTTCTCCTTCATGTGTGCCATCCCAGGCAAAGCCTGGAAGTTGCTGAGGGTCTCCAGATGCTGGAGGAACTGCTGCTTTGAAGATGGTAGAGTTGGCTGTGCCCTTCTTCCATTCTCAGTTCCCAGATGGCATCATTCAACAGATGCTGCCATGACAGGGAGAAGAAAGCACCCTGGAAAATTTGTCTGCTTCTTCCATGTGAATTAGGAGATATTTAAAGGTATGATATGTCTTCCTCCTAGAGCAGGGAGAGAGGCTGTGTGGGGAAAGCATAACATTTAGGTTGTGGTCAGGGAGTTGTTTTGCCTTCTGAGCTACTCTGAGATTTTTGACTTCATGCAATAAACTCAGCTCCAGTGCAGGCGTAAGGAAGAGACTCACCCATGATGCTGCTTTCCTTTGTGTGGTGGGGTGGGAATCACAGGCTTTTCTTCCCCTTTCCAGGTCCTGGCAACTGCTACTGCTGGCCACGGTGAACATGCAGGACAGTTAGGTCAATGTAGGTGAAGTCTATTCCTAGCTGAAGAGACCTTTCAAATTTCCAAATCAGGTTTCACATAAGCCAATTTTTAAAGCGATGCTTTCCACACTGCTTCCCCATCCTTTATATCCTCTGCCTGAACAATATTCTTGAATATATTTTTCCTGCTATTGTATGGATTAGGGTGTTGTACCAACTTCCTACTCAGAAGAGCCAAGCCATTAATAGTTAAGAATTTCTTGCTGAAGCTGAAGAGGCAACAAGAGTGCTGTCTCTTTGCCTTTCCTATGGAAGCTGGCAGCAGCAATTTAATCAAGGCCTGAGCCAAACCAATAAACTCTATTGTGTCTTTTGAGTAACAGTGACCTGTTCTAAGAGGCAAAAAAATATGGGGGGAAGAAAAAGTAAATACTAAAGGCTAAGCAAGATGGTTTCTGTTTGTCACTCTTATATTGAACACAGATACAGTTTTTTCCCCTCTGTTCCTTAATTTCTCTTTCTACTTTGTTTAAAAGGTAGAAATTGAGGGGTTTCTAATCCAAAGACCCTTTCATTTGTCAACATTGTTCTATTCTCAAGATTAAAAAAGCACAGGACCCCAAGAGAGGGACTCACACTGATAACTACACCAGATTAACAATTTCTTGCCCTGTTTTGATGCATAGGCTGGCTTCACAAGTAGAGGCACTGATTTTGCAAGAGAGTATTCTGCATGGCTGTGGGTCGCAGCATGTGATCAGACTGACTCCTGTTATGTGCCTCTGCTCCCAAATCTCAGTGGACTCTCCAGTATTCTGCATAATTTTTATTCCTTGCATTCAGTAACTGTGCTTCATTTCCTTAATGAGACTAACCAGCAAAATTGGAGATTTTAGCTGCGGGATATCAAAATCATACTGCACATGAACAACCAGCTTCCCATCCATTTGTCTTTGGCTCAAAGATTTTATTTATACCTGAGCACACTTGAACTTTGTACTGTAACATCATATTGTTAACCCTTCATAACCTGAGAAGGTCAGCCTGGGCTCATTCATGGGTGTTTGCTGTGTCTCAAAAGAGTGAGACATGCTACAGCTGTCCAGATTTGGCTCTGGGTATAATGTAACATAACAAACTTGTGAGGAGCTATTGTGTCAGTCTAATGAGTTAGGTTCAATCAACAATATGCATACACTTTGCTAACAGACATGAATATAGGACTGTCAAAGGACTGTGAAACTTCCTTTAATAAGTTTGCGTAGAAAATTGTGATTTGAAGTAATTTCTCCTTAGCAGGGTTGTTAGCTCATTTACACCTGTTTAATGGATTCATAAACACCTTTACTCTGTTAAAAAGTTATTTACACGCAATGGTATCTTTGCTATCCATACTCCTCATTTGTAGGAAGCCTAACAATTAATGCTAAGCTTAATTCCACGTGTTTGCAGAAGCAAGCCCACAGATAGCTGTGAATTTCCCTTGGTACCCTTATAAACCAATATGTTTCTGCTATTTTATTTGTAAAATAAACACTGTACATTTACCTAATTATATTTGATGTCGTAATTCCAGGTTTTTCTTTGGCCTACAGGGGCTCAGGGCCCTTAAGGTAGCTTTCCTCATTATTAAACCACAGTTGTATAGCTGTAGTTAGTAAATTATGATTGAAGACATGCATAACAAACCAATGCACAGCAGTTTCTGCAATAAAGTGAAAAACACACCTTTACAGTGAAAAATGTAATTTTCCAAAGGGAAAGCATGAAGTGCAGTTCATAACTCAAATGTTTATTTACTATTTTGTCCTCTCTGAATGAATGAATGAATGAATGAATGAATGAATGAATGAATGAATAATAACGTCTGCATTCTAAAAAGGAAAACAATGAGAAACAGCATTCAAAGTGAAGTGGAACAGAGATTGTTGCTGCTTTTAATATATTTTTAATTTCAACAAATGTTTGAAACTACTTTAAGGGCAGAAGTGACTTCCAGCAGGGTCTGGTCACACCAGTGAGTATATCCTCATGGACCAAGCCCTCTCAGCAGATGGATATGTTGGTCTCTCTCCTCTTTGTTTCCATGCACTTTTCAAAAAACCTCCAAGGGTCATCCTTGATCCATAGCCCTCCACTGAGCACAGGGCCTCCTAGCTGCCTGAAACAAACAGTTTCCCCCATGTTTTCTTAATATATGATTTTCTTTTGACCCTACCTTGCGTGATTGTTTGTCTTTGGCAGCAGTTGTGTAAGTGAGAATTTGGAAGTCTAAAATATTTAAAGCACAAGTTCTTTAGCCAAAGTTCCTGTACAGGAAAATTTGCTCCTGCACTTCATATTGCATATCTTAAAATGTAGTGCTGGCTGAAAGAATCACATAATTCTGGTGACAGAATTGGAAGATATATTGTATGCAACCAGCTCTGTATTTGCTCAACATATTTAATTACATGGTCAAATTAATTTATCAACTTTTCATATTTAGACTTTGACTATTTATCATCAGGTTTCTGTATGCATTTTTGGAAGGGTCTTTTTTGGGTGTGGTCCAAGCACTGCTGAACTGCTCTGATTTGTTGGATATGTCACTGTAGTTGCAATGCTTTGCTGCTTTTTTTTTTCTTTTGCATTTTTATGCTCTGAAAGTAACATCTTTTTCTTTATCTTTTTTAAAGATAAAGACATTCCCTGCTGATACATCTAATCCTTTTTTCGATCCCTTTACAACAGTACCACAGTTTTCTGTAAGTAGAACATGCAACTAAAAAACTGTGTTTTAACACAATTCCAACTGATTTTTTAAGTGTCAGTAATCTATGCACTAAGCAGTCCTCAAAAAAAAAAAAAAAGATAAATTCCAAGTAGAAAGTAAGAGTATGAAGCAGTTGAATATTCCCATTATACAAAATGTTGCCTTCATTCTGACATTGCTGCTTACTAGAAAGAGGACTAAAAGGTCAAGGTTCACCACTAATGAACTTGGTCCCAGAATGCTGTCCATTTTAGGACTGTAGAGGCCACTTGTGAAGCTCCATAACAGCTTTACAGGGAGCAGTAAGAGAATGGGAAGACTTAGTCCTCTGTCTAGCAATTGCATGGCCTCTTGCCTGAAACAGCCTGCTGTGCCATCACAGAGGGCCCTGATTTTCATTGAATTTACAGCTGAATATTTAAAGAATTATAGTTAAGAGTGTGAATGAATACAATGCTATCCTTGTACAAACTCTCATGTTTATCCAAGAAGTTATTGAACTTCATTCTTGTTAAATTTTCCCAGAAGACATGATTTAGGAATTTTGGTGAGGTAAATTACATACAAACAGAAAACAATTATCTGACAATTTAAAAAGTAAGTATGTCTGAAATCTTGCTTTAGTGGCAGAGGCATTATGTAGTAAGTATGACAAAAAAGTATGACTAAAATTAACTACTCTTTCAGAAGCACTCTGCTTATAAACACCATGTAAAATGCCTTACAATTTTAAAGTTACATTTGCAAGATTAAGCATTTCAGACTTTGACCTTACATTTTGCTGGTTGCAGCAATCTATATCTGGCATATAATCCAAGATAAGTAGCTTCATTCACTGTTGGGTCATGTAAAGTTTCTGTCTGTATTTAATGATTTAAAGAAAGATGGTTTTCTTTCACAGTAAACCTGATCATGGGCTTTTATGTAAATGAGATTTTTCTCCAAACAGGTACTTTAAAGCCAGAGTTAGTTAGTCTCCCCAAGATGTGTAAGTGCCACAGTTGAGCTCTAATTAAATGCATTTGAAAGTACACAGGAATGTCACAGCAATGTTTCATTATGTCAGCCAAGTCCAGACCGTACAACTGTGATAAAAGCTAACCCAAAGTTACAGTGCATGTGTCTTTCACAGGTCTCCTTTATCTAAGCAAAATGATGCACCCCTCAAAATAGCTTTCCCACTGAGTAGTATTGATTGTCAGATGTTATTTTTCTGTCTCTGACAGTTAGGACAAAGCAAAATTTAAGAGGGCTATATAACATGCATTTTCATAATTGGAAGGTCAGAATTGTAACATACAAACAGAAGGTATGCTGATATATACTTAACCACAGAAATTTCTGTATTGCAGAAAATGGCTATTTCATGGCAAATTCAAATGTTGAATTTTTTGTTGTGTTCTGTCAGGAGAAAAGAAGCAAAGCAAAATTCAAACTAATTTTTCTGAAATCCCATCTTGTCCCCATAGATTTCCATTTCCCTGGGCAGGGTGGAGAGCAAAATTGAGATCACAAATATTTAAAATACCATTGCAATAAAACCCCAATGATGTATGATCCATCACATGATTCTGTGCATTCCTTTCAGTGAGTTACGTACAATTATCTGTGGTGAGCAGCCAGCAACCTACAGGACTGCGTTGAGATGGGAAAACAATTAGGAGCATTAGGTGGCTTTGGTCCTGTGTTTCATGGCCCTGTATCCCAGCCCATAGGGAGGTGTCTCTCCACAGCAGCATTTCAGATCACTCTGATGCACTGCTGAGGGCTTGAAGAAAGCTGCACCACAGGCAGGAGCTGTAAAGAAAAGGTAGCTAGGACTTGCAGGCAGATCTAATTCTGAATGGTCTCCAGTCACACACAGACCTAGATGTTAATGTTTGTTAATTGTTTTCTTTCTTTGTTATTTCCTTTCCTTGCTTGCCCCCACCTTCAGTTTTTTGTTTTGTTTTTTTTTTTTTTTGTTTTGTTTTTTTTTTTTTGGTTTTTTGTTTTTTTTTTTTTTGTTTTTTTGTTTTGGTTTGTTTTTTTTCTTTTGGTTTTATTTTGCTTGGAAGAAAACATTGCAATGTTATTAAGCAGGAAAAGGATTATGAACACTGATATTTAGAAGGCTTTACCTCTTATGTAGAACTTCAAATTTGGTGGTCTATATGCAGTTGTATTGATTTGATCAGATGAAAAATTAGATGACTTGGTTACCTGGAATATTTAAATATGAGCTTCAAGCCAGGAGCCATCTGAATTTCAGAGATTTCCACAGAAAAATGTCAGGCACAATGGCCATATTCTCAGGCAGGTTTAAGTCAGTTAGATTTAAATTAATGAAATTATGTCTGTTTAGACCAGTTAAATATTTGGCTTAAGTGTGCCGTGCAATCAGAAATATATACAAAAAGATGCTTTGGATATCTACTGTAATCATCCAGAGCAAACACACTATTGGGATTCAAGGCCATTTTTTCAGCAAATGTAGGTTGTCATCACTCTGCTGATTTCTGTGAGTCTGGGAGAATTTATGTGACCTTCAGAATGATGTCTTCTTCTCATGCCATAGAGTAAGGTCTGGTAGTCCTCAGAGCACAGGGAACCTGTATGAGGAACACTAAATTTCATACCCCTGCAGTTTGTCAGGTTGAGTTTAAAAAGTTGAATGACAGAGAACTTTGAACAGATTCTATAAGCCATTATTCACACACAGAAGAGTTTCTTTAGTTGATTTTACATTTTTCCATTTCACTAATTTTATGGAATTAATGGAATTCCTTTTGCTTCAGAGGTTATTTTGGATCATTAGAGATGTGTTCAGATGCTGAAAAGTAACAATAAGCAAGCAAACCTAACACAGCCAGTCTTTCCTGGGTTCAAATAGTTTTCTCACTGTTTAAACTAAGTTTGTGAATCACTTGCAGAGGCTTGCAGAATCTGAGAAACAATCAGACCAAAAAAAAAAATGTAAAAAAAAAAAAAAATACTTTGCTCTTCAAATAGCTGCTTTCTTATGATGGTGACTTCTCTTTCTCCCTGCCTTAAATTCTGAACAAGGTTCAGAAGAAATAGTCATCAAGGAAGAAAGGTAGCTGATGCCAGTAGGAGTGTGTTTTAATGATCCTGACACACTGACAATTGCAGTTGCTCTGTATTCTTCCCAGGTCAGGGTCAGACATACACCACAGGCACTAGCTGTTGTGGTTTGGCATGAAAAGTAGCCCATGCCAAAAAGAAAGACAGGGCTGTTTGATTTTTAGAGATCCTCCCCCTCTGGTTGTAAAAATAGCCCAGACTTTGTTAAAACATTTTTGCATTGAAATACTTCACCAAAAAGACAGGAGATAGTTGCTTGCTGTTTGTCTTAAATCTGCACTTCCAGTATTGGTTTAACATTGCCCTTCACTGGATACTGCAAAATATCTCCCTTGAGGTATGTTCCAGTTAGCAAAAGTGGGAAAGGGATGGAGATTTTGAAGCCTGGACTCCTAAAAGAACAGACTCCCAGCTGTTAACAAAACACGGAGTAGTTAGAGGACCCACCAGCAAATTGTACAGGATTCCTGAAGTATATCCCAGAAATCTCATGTCATCGAGATTCTGCATAATTTTTAGGCAAAAGACAATAATGATAAGTGTCATTCTCCAAACTGATCATGTTTTTTACCTGTATGCTGCCAGTCCCATACATGCCATGCCATCTCACTCAGCGCATGTTGCAATCAGGCTGGTCCCTCAGGCATCAAAAGAGGTGACTGTCCAGCCTCTGCAGAGGCTGCACTGAGAGATTGTAGCCACAGCCTCCCATTTCTCATTCTTAGTTGCTGTCACTGTGTGCTTGGCAATGAATTGGATAGTGAAGTATGGTGAGACCAGAAGATGCTAATCTACAATTTTTTCTTTCTGTGTGTGTATATACTTTTTTTTTTTTTTTTTGCAGGCAGAATTTGCAGACAGCAAATTACAATGCTGTGGGGTGCAGTCCTCTCCTAAGATTACGCTGGTGTCTCCATCACCCGTCCTGAGGTCTCTGGCAGAGACTATACCCACTCCAACAGTCCAGACAGTATATACGTCACATAAACCCATTTCACTGGCAGACAGGTACTGTACAGTTCTTCCACAGAAATACTATGATGTTTTCTGTATTAAATGAATCAACTTGATTTCCCTTTTTCTGTTGTAATTGCCATAAAGTGTCATTCTCTCTTAGGCTGAAAGATTATTGCTTGACTACTTCAGAATAGGTGGGTTATATACAGAAATATCTGTAACTCATACTCTCATGCTCTGAGATTAGGAAAAACTTACCTTAATTAACTGCTGCAGACAGCAGTGTACCATTTCTGTGGCCAATGGCCTGGAGACAAAGGGTTGTGCAGGTTTTCCTCAGGCAAGTCATTTTGTCTGAACCACAGAAGTTTTGTTTTAATGATTGCTGTTACAATTTGTTTTTTGAAATTAGATGTCCATGGGGGAAAGCAGAGTTTGAGAAATGTCTGCTCTTCTAAATGAAAAACAGACATTGGTTTTCTTTCTTGCTCCTCTTTCTCTTTTTTCCTTTTTTCTATTTTAGTAATGTCAAGATACACTGGTCTTGTAACTTCTCAGAGAAGCAACAAGCTACATCACCTTTCCACAGACAGACTCTTTTCAGTTTTCTATCCTTTTATCCTACTGTTTTTGCATCCTGGTTTCTTATTCCATAATTTAATCAAATCTGAACTTCCCAAGCTGATAATGTACTAAATATAAATGTAGTAGTGGATATAGTCAGTACTTCTAGAGCACAAATAGTCCTGGCTTATGAAGAAAAAGTATTTCTTTGACATCATAATGAATGAGCCTTTTATGCTTTTGGATTCACATTCAGTTCCCATTTTTGGTTGTTAACTATTTTTTGCAGATGTTGGTTTCACCTGCACACTTGTTCAACATTGCTTACTCATCTAAAATTTTATCATTCCCATGAAAAAGTAATTCTGAAGCTGTAGTGCTGAACTCAGCTTCTGTAAGATGTCTTGTGAAGTAAGTGGGTGATTCTACCTTTGCTTGTCTCCAAATGGGCTGGAAAGATTCTGCAGTGCAGTTTAAATCTCCAAACTGTGTTACAAGTGTGAGATACATACCTTTCAGAAGGTAAACACTTTCTGAAATGGAATCACTAATCCAGGGCATTCCCAGGGTTACAAATCTTCTGGGCTCTGGAGTGAATCAGTGAGAACAGCAAATTCAGGCTCTGATTATGGCATCCTGATATGTGCAGGACTGTGGTAAATTCAGCATATCTATATATCTATGTATATAGATATCCCTCAATATCAGATCACACCAAGGAGCAGAAGGCAGTAATAGTAGTCTTTCATAGTGTCATTTGCTGTAGCTGCTCCATTTTTAGAGTCCTTGTCCAGATTCCTTTGAAATCAGTAGCCTTTAATGGGGGTTAGATGAAATTATAAACTGTATTTCCATGTGGATCTTTTTATATCCTTCTTCTTGTCTCTGCTCTTCAGAAATATCAAGTGATATTTGTTTTTGAATCAGCCATCAGTTATCAGCTTTTTCACTGAATTTCACTGACCTTTTTTCCCCTTCTCTGGTATTTTGAAAATGTTAATTATTTTAAATTGAAATCTGAGACTTATTGTTGTTCCCATAATTGGCTGTTTGTGCATTAATTACACAGTGCTGAGACTCTGAGGCGTGAACTTGAGAGAGAGAAAATGATGAAAAGACTCTTGATGACAGAATTATGAAATTCGCACTTCCGTCAGATGGAGAATGGATTGGGGCCTTTCATGTGCCTTCTGTCTGTTTACATTCCTCTGCTTCTGTGTACTCAACATAATGCATCGGGAAAATGTGTGATATTCCTGGCTCGCCTGGATTCACCACGGTTGGCTAAAATTACGTCTCAGCTAGACTTTAACTTGAAGGAGCTCCTATATTCATTTGCTGCTGGGAAATAAACCTTCAATCCTTTATCTCTCCTGAGATTTTATACTATTAACACAATTAATTTCTGGTTTGGTTTTGGCAAATCTAGGGCAAAGAGGATCAGCAAGGAGCATACTGATTTCTATTGGGAAACACTGTTCTGTACATATGTTAATAAGTGCACAGAAATTAATGTTATGCAGAATATTTTGATAGTAACATAGAAAAATGTCATTTTGTACAACTGAAAATTGCAATGAGCTACTGCTATTTGTTAAGAGAACCATTTTTAAAGCAGAAGAATGATTATTACATCCTAACCCCAGGACTGTTAGTCTCCACACAATAAATAGCTGTCTTATTAAATTCCTAACCTTAACCTTCACTCAGAGATATAAATAGCTGCAAGGGGGAGAGAGACACCCCACCATACAGAAATACACACCCAATACTCCCCATAGCTTGTCACCTTGACCTAAACCTTCAACTAAATCTTACCGTATTTCCATCAATGGATAAAAAAACCCGTTGTTTAAAGCAATTTGCTACTGACTTTCTAGCTTGATACTGACTTTTTTAAAGTAAGTGAGGAGTTTCACCTTCTCCAGTTTGCCTAGGCTTTAAGGCTAGCCCACACTCAGACACCTTCTGTCCCAGCACTGAAGGTTGCAGAGCCTCAGCAGTGTGGATGTAGCTCACATAAGGAGAATTTTTTTCCTTCTTGGGTAAATAAATCACCTTCCTGACTGACATGAATTGACTGGTCGCTTTAAAGAACAAGAACAATGATAGTTTATGGCATAGCTGTGCCTACACCCATATTTTCAACTCTACTAATCAGCACGTATGTCCCAGCAAACCTGTGGAGGGTTTTAGCGCCTGGCTATACATCCCGTTCACCTCCAACACCCAAGCAGCCTCTACATCCAGTGGAGCTATCTCAGGCATGAGGTGGGGTGGGTGGTCCAGCATTAGCAGAGCCACAGCCACAGGGAAGGAATTAATGGCATACAGGTAATGCTACCAAACTATCTCCTAGGGAAAAAAAGGTCTCTGTTTCCCCTTGTTCAGTAGCGTAGGGTCATCAAGAAAACTAACAACATCCGACTGTCAGCTACAGGGTACTCTTTCAACAGGAAAGCTTTTGTGTGTTTTGTATGGCTGAAGATGTATATTTTTCTGTTACTCTGTACACAATGTTCTCTTATTTGTATTAAGATAAAAGATTGTCCTTCATTTGGCACTGATTACGATGGCTTTATCTCAGCTTAAGCAGTTTGTTTGTGTGGAGGCTGGGAAGTGATTGCTGTGAGACTGGCTTTCCTTCAGAGTTAGCTTCTGCTGTTTTTCTAAAATGAGAGTTCTGGAGAGCTTTGTAAGACTGTGGATTGTAGTGTGAAGGTATAAAATGACGTGTCTATTTTATATTTGCTGGGACAAAAAAATATCATTAGGCTTCCCATTTAACCCAAACCTTTCTGGTTGCCATAAATTGGGTCAAAATACACAGCATAACAACTATTAGATAGAAAATCACATTGCAAAATTTAATCAAGTGGCTCAACATGAGCAGTGGGCACAAGGACCCACAAAACCACACTTCAGCTGTAGATTTAAGAGCATTCCAGGGACTTTTCTGGGTAATCAGATATGGCTTGTATGCTGTCCACCCTCTAGTTGCAGTGCCAGGACACTTCCGTTCCTTATGTTTTAATGCCCCACTCCATCAATCCAGGGATTTTAAAATTGATTAGGAACATTAAATCCCTGTGGGGAAATCAGAAAGGACGGGAAAATGCAGACACACAAGAATGCAATTTCCTGTTGCTCTTTTCTCACCACTTCCCAGAGGGTATTGGTGAGGGATAAGCAGCAGCACATTTTGCTTGTGTCCAAGTAAGAGTGAGTATTCTGAAGAACAAATAAAAGAAAGTTGTAACTATAAATGCTGGTTTGGGAGAGGAAAATGAAGTAAGGTTGAGAAAGGCTCAATCTGGTTTTCTGCCTGTTAGGTAACTCCCAATTGTGTTTGAACTGGCCACAGTTTCGGAAAGTCACTGTCAAGGAAAACCCAGAACAAAAAAGAAAAAAAAAAAAACAGAAAAAAATCTGAACACACCCTTCAGTCATACTGATTGTCATGAAGTGGACTTAGGAACTCCACAATATCCCTTCAGGTTTGGGGGCAAAACAGATCCATGTTAGGACAGTCTGGTCACTTAAGCAAAAGCCTTTGGCAAAACTGAAGGCCTGACTCAGACTAGACCATAAGATGTTCTGGTTCATAAACAGTTATTAGTTTATTGTTTTTAATGAATAATTTTTGCTTCCACTGTGTAAAATTTCTTCAGCTGAAATAGTCAGAACTGGAAAACAAGTAATGTGAACCAAGGTTACTTTATATGGCCAAGTCTTTATAGCTGAGGCATGCTCTGGGATAGCTGAAGAAGGTCACAGATTCCTCCTTCTTTGGTTCCCACCAGGAGAAGAGGGAAAGGCTCATGTGGCTGCTTAGTTTCTGTGGGACATTTTCTACAGAACGACTCTGAGTACGTTGCCTTGTCGTGTTTCAGTGTCTTATCCACTGGCTGCCACCGTTTCCTATTCTGCAGTCTAATGGAGCTTTATTAAAACTGTTTTACTGATATCAAACTAAACTTTTAACTGTGGAATGTCATTATCTTGTTCTTTCTTACTATGTACCTTCTTCAGCCATGCTTCAGCATCTCAGTTTTCACATCCTCTGAAGAAACACTTCTGCCTCACTTCTGGTTGGGAATTACAGTGGTAGGACACCTGTTATCCAAAACTACTGCGAACAAGACAGTGTCAACATGAATACATTGCAGAGGGGTAGATATTGCACATTTGCCCCTACAATTTAACTTTACAGGTGTTAAAGGATACTCTGCCTGAAGGTATGTCTATATAATAGTGCAGAAGTATCTGAGCTAGCTTTAAGCTTGCATATGTAGTTGTGGCAGCATGATGCCCAGCACAGGCTATCATTATCATGTACATTGACATATGTAAAGATAATGCATTTGAGCAGCCGCCTTCTGAACGACGGTCTCCAGAACTGGTGACAGGGAAGGATGGCTGAAAGGATTCAGCTCTCCTAGGAAAAGGTTCATCTCATCTAACATTAAAAGCTCTCACTTGATGAGAGATCAAGGGAACTGTCTTCCGGAGGTGCCTCTGACTTAAGTGTCTACCTTTATACTGATTAAAGTTAAGTGAGATGAATCCTGCTTTCCATCCCTCTGGCTAGGTCTACATTGCAAACCCCTGCTGACTCAGCTGCATCATCCAGGGTTCAGCTTCGAGGTACGATTTGTGATTGGCGTAGCTCTGCCAGCAAAAGCCCTGCGCATTAGGTGTACATAAACTGCCAGAAATAACCTTTTGTCAGAACAGCTTTTATCCCTTGTGGAAGAGCAGAGAGCTGGGATAACAATTTACAGTGACATAAGCACAGAGGCTTCGCTATAGTGGTGCTCCATCTGGGAGTAGCTGGTTGATGAAACCTCCTGCTATAGCCACGCTGGCAAAGCTAATCAGGGGTGACCCTGGCTTTCCACAGTGCCCCGAGTGATGCTCTGACCCTGTCAGTAGATCCCAGCTTTTCAGCGTGAAGTCTGTAAGCAGCAGAATGCAGTGTCGTCATGTTTGGGTGACTCCAGCAAAATTTATTGGCCATTTAAATAGCTATGCAAGGAGTTAAATATTTTCTCATTTTGCAGCCTGTTTTGGAAGCCAACCAATTGTGCTTTGTTTTTGTGTGGCTCAGCTGTTTCCACTATTTTAAGAGGAATAACTGAGTTTTCTTTAGAAACATTGGTTGAGATTCCACACCTCTCTCAGATCCCACCGTGTGTGCAGATTTTTCATGTTTCATAGACCCTGGAAGTGCAAAATTTGAAAATTAACTCCTCCAAAGTTTCAGTTCATGGTTTCACTCTTTTGCAACAGGATGCCTACGTGCCCATTTGAAACAGAGCTGGTAGTGCAGTGAAATGTTTCATTGGAGGCAGCATCATGTTTTGTTTGACTTGTTTACAAATAGCCTTTGCTTTTACTTATTTATTTTTTTCTGAATACATTTCTGGTTCATTTGCTACAAAAAACCTACTTGTAATTATGCAATTACAATGTAATGGAATATTTTTTCTTTTTTTCCTTTTTTTTTTTAATGTCCTGATGTTCAAGGAGTTTGCAATAAATATACTGAGGCTGATCTGTAATTGCATGTAAGATTAGCCTCACAACTGTGTTTTGTAAAGTTAAGTGCCGTAAAAGAAGCTGTAGATGACGTGGAGAAGGAGGGAAGGCAGAGGGTAAGTGGAAGAGAAGGCTTCTTTGGCAGCTGCAGTGTTGAGTGGTGGGTGGCAGCTTTAAAGCAAGACTGCTCACACCATTTAGTTTCACCTGAGTAGCAGCATGTATCATCAGACAGTGTATGATGGCATTTTGTTGAAAACACGCCTAAAGAGAAACTTTTACGGCTCAGCTGTTTACCTGTTCCTGTATTCATGCCTGCAATAAAAGAGATGAAAAATAAATTACAGAGTCTGAGCAATTTGTAGTCAAACCAGTCATTTAGGAGGCAATGGGCAACATGACAATTAAAGGAAACATCTGCTTGCTAGGAAAGTGGATCCAACATCATAAAAAAAAATTACAACACAAAGAAAAGATTGGGAGATAATTTCCTTATAAAGTTCAGAGGGTTTCGCTCCAGCTTAAAGTTATAGTCTAGTGTTGTAGTATGCCAATCTTCTGTGGGGTCATTAGGTGGGGCACACTTTGCTGAATACCAGAGCCAGAAAAACACTGACAGGATCAAAGCAGATAAACACAAAACTTGACAGGTTTTTGGGCTTTCATCTGGGGCTCAAAAGGCAGAAAAACGTATTACTAGAGTGGAAGGGGTGGGGAGGAATGTTCCACACAGGGCTGAGAGACATCAGGTTGTTAAACTGCTCCATCGAGGAAAATTTAAATTTTCCCAGACAGACCCCCCCAAAAAACCCAGAAAAACCAAAGGCTATTCACTGTAATTTTTTTTCAAACACAATTAAAACATTTTGCTCTGATTTTTGCCCTTGATTTTGCTTTTCTTTCAATGTCTAAATGAAAAGTTGTTTCAGAAAGAAACATTTCCCTTTCCTTCAAAGATCTCTAAATCAGAAAGTTTTGACATTAACTTTCCCAGTGCACTTAGGAAATTAAATCCCAGCAATGTTCACCCCATTTTCTGAGGTTGCCAAAACTCTGTATTCAGAAGAAATCTGATCCCAACCCAATTTCTCCATCTGGATCTTCTTCTATTTTTATTCTCTATGCAGGGAAACCAGAGAAGCAACAGACCAGCATTCTTCCAACTCTACTCAATTTATACCAAGAAAATTGATTACCCAGCAAACCTAATTAATTAATTCTCCTTAATAAAGACCTTTGCTAAAGAATGGTGTTCTGAGGTGCAGTGTAATGAGTAGCTGTGCACTAAAAAGTCAGCAAACACTCCTGTGGAATTCAGCTGCAGTGGAGAAGCATGGGGACTTCAGAGATGTAAATCTGAACCATTTTTGATTCGTTATCAGATGACTGACCTATGAGACTGAGTGTGAAGTCATTGAGATTAATTCTGTATCTCTGGGGATATGCTTTCTCAAGCAGAAATCAGACTTTGCATACAGGCACAGTTAAGCTGGGGCAGGGGGACAAGGCAATGGTTTTCAGCCTGGCTGTGGTGCAAAAATCCTGTGGCAGCAAGTGGGTAGGAAGGCACACATCAGGGTGTAGACACAGGCAAGTGGTGGGAGCTCCAGGCTTCCTGAAAGACAACAGCCATGCCTTTGCCAAGCACAGTGAAACATTTGGGGCTGGTCAGCACTGGGATCCCTGTGCCTGACTCAACTTGACCTGAAGGGCAACCCTGCAGCAAACCCAGAGTCAGGTCTGGTTGTGACCAGATGTGCAGGAGGATACACCAGGGAATGAGGAAAATAAAAGATCAACTTTCCCAGCCACCCCAGGACAGGTTCGTGGAAGCATCCCAGCTTCTGTTGTCGGATGAGGAGAGCAGTCTTGCCCTTTTTGTGAGAAGCTGGAAATAGGAGCGATTTAGCTGTGGCAGCAGATGTGTTTGACAACCCTGACCATTACAACCACATCTTATGTGCTGCCAGCAGCACATATGTTCTTGTGAGGTGTCTCTAGTCTGTTGCCAGTCTTTAGGGTCTATGATGATCAGGAGAATAGGGGAAAACTACAGCAAAAAAGAGAGCAGCAAACAACTCACACTGTCACCTGCTGGGCAGCCTAATGCCAAAGTAGAGCCTGAAACATGATTTGCCTTTCTACTTTATTTTAAAGTTCCAAATATAAAATTGCCTCATTACCGAAGCAATATGTAATTGATACTAATTATGTTATTTTTTAATGAGTATTTCTACAGTGTGTGTGTTTGCTATGTAATGCCAGTAAGTGTTCAGCAGTGTCATCAGAGTGGCATAAAAACCACATGGATATTAATTGTTTCATAAAGTAATTATTTAGTTCTTCAAGCAAGGAGTAAGTTAACACTCCTGCATTATTCTTCCTCTGCCTTTTATTAGCAGACACTTCTGGAAATCCAAGAAAAGCACAGCAAAAATTATTTTCTTAAAAGATATTTGGTCAGTCAGCTTAGCATCCCAGGGACTCCATGATGGGAAGAACTTAAATATCTTATTTTTTTAAAGATTTGCCTTGCTGCTCTCAAAAACAACAACAAAACCCCCATGATTTCTGTTCTAATTGTCTCATGCTCTGCTCTGGCTGCTGGCCCCCTTCCAGCAATGCCAGGCTTGGCAAGGGCACAGGATGGTTTGGCATGAGACAAGAAAGATTGGGTGAGGTTTTTTTGGAGTGAGGAGTGCTAATAGCACCCGGCACTTGTGTCCTTCTTGGGGTACATTTCTTGTTGTGGCTGACTCAACATCTTCATTCTCCAAGGTTGTGTGTGCACTGCCTTGCTGAGAGCTGAGATATTTGCAGCCCCGTGGCCACCCAGTGAGGGTTTGGGGCTGTTGAGGCTGGGAGCTGTGGTGCTTGTGTATGTAAGAGGTACCCATAAGAGCTGAGGTTCTGAGATTTTGGAGGCTGCCTTGTGCCCATGTTGTGAGGCCACGAGTAGATGCGTGAGGCTCTGGGGAGAAAGGTCAGTGTGAGCTGCCCTCTACCCGAGCGTGCAAAATTAGGGAATTAGTGATAGAAGAATCACTGTGAGACTGATTACATCTCCCTCCTGCAAAGACATTTCAGACTTGCGTCCTCCAAAGCTGACTAAACCTCACAGGACCAGTCTTTGTTCCAGGAACAGAGCAAGGTGTGCAGCAGAGCTTCAGTGCCAGTGCCCTTGGCAGTACACGTGCTTGCTCCCATTGAGAACATCAGTGCCTTTGTCACACTGGCTTACAGCTCCTGTGTGGCAAGGTGAGGATAACAGCCCCTGAGAAGCACTTCCACCAAGGCTGCCAGCGTAGGATGACAGGAATGGCAAGTCCTGGAGCTGACTAAGATCTGCAGCCCAGTAGCACTCCCATTTTTCTACATCCAGTACAACATGCCAAGGCCTAGTGTGGGTTCCTACCAACTTGCCCTGGTTATTATGAGCCACTGGGAACAGAAGGCACCTCCTCTAATGACCTGTCTCACAGCCCCTCAGTGCCTTTCTGTGCCACCCTGCCAATCCTTCTCCCTCCTCTGCTTGGCACTCACTCACAGACCGGCTCATGGGTGCCTGCTTCCTTTACCCTTGTGAGCACCCCTCCCACACAAGCACCTCTGACTCTGTTGACCTTCCATCTTTTGCCTTTTTGAAGTCCCTTGCCAGCTCTTGCTTTTCCTGACCCTCAGGAGGTGCTCCTCCATCCACACTTTGCTACCTTTCCTCTGTGTCTCGCTCATCTCTCACCTCCCCTTCTGCTGTCCTGGGTCCAGTGTCTAACAGGTATTACAGCACAACAGGTTTTCTTGCCAACCAGGAAACCTCCATGAGATGATTTCTCATTAGAGACCGGCTGCCCAGTGAGGGTCTGCCATCAGCCAGGGCTGCAGGAGCTCCCATCAAGTCCAGTAAATATCTGTGGGTACACTGCTCAGCCTCAGTGACTCTCCTGCCTATTCCATAGCACCAGAGAAGGACGCAGAGGAGTGGTGTTAGGGAGCATATTATCATTTGCCCTAGCCTTGAAGTGAGTGATTTTGCTCTCGTATTTTGGATGGTTAATATCCATTTTATCAGTGATGTCTTAGTGAATGGAGGTGTCCCAAAGAAGTGTGACAAAAGTCACCTTCCTTCCCTAGCTGCCTCCTGGTCTTTCCCCTTCCCTCCTTCCCTTCCTCCTTCCTTTCCTCCCATGCTTCTCTATACTTTTTTCTTCTTTTTCTTCTTTTCTTTCCTGTTTTCAGACAGGATCTTTTTGCAGCCTCCCTGTTCTCACCATAATCCTATGTGGTAGCTATGACCACCCTTTTATCCCTTCCTACCACTGAGGTCTTTGGCTATGCTGCTCCATATTGCTGTGCTAAACTTTTAAGCACTTGAAAGAAAAAGGGGATGTGGTGGAAGAGGTAGAGGTCTCATTTCTCCACTCTTACTCTACTCTTGTGTGATTTCTGTCTCCCATCCTTCCCCAGCAAGATTATTTAGGTTCCCTCTCTGGAAAAACTGGATTAGTACAGTGACTTGAATCCCTGCACTGCCAGTCCTGTGGCCCATCCTTGGTGCCTTGAAACATCTTCCCACACAGGAGTGGTCCCCAGCACAGCTGTGCTGTGGCCTGCCCAGCCCAGCAGACCCACACACTGACCCTGCACTGCACCCAGTAGATCCCATCACAGATTGTGGGGACCTGAGCAATGAATTCAGTAGAGAAGAATGTACCATGGTGGGTCTCAGCAGCCTGCTCCTGAGAGGTGACACATCTCCTAGCCATGTGCATTACCTACAAACTCAATGGCAAAAGGGCCAGGCTCCACTTTCTAGGACACCCTCCTCCTGAATGCAATCTTTGTGCAGCACTGAGGTGTCTTAGTTGGTGTCCAAGGGTCACCTCTACCAATCCCAAACCACTGTTCCCACCAGCCTGTTTCACCCCTGCTTGCACAGCCCTGGCTGCACTGTGGTCTCTGCTTGCACAAAGCTCCTGCAGGACAGCTTTTCTTGCTTGAAAACCCTTCCACGAACACTGTATCCAAGCCTGAGAGAGGAGCTTTAGGACATGCAGGATTTGTTCCCTGAGGTTGTGGGTCAGCTCAGGGCAGCTTCTATCTCTCTCAGTGTCCCTTGGACATCCCTGTTCTGGCACTGCTCTCTCCAGTGGGGACAGCCTGGAATAGCTCCAGGTCTCCATGGTCACGTCTAGTCCTAAAGTCCAATTAGTGTTGTTTATGCTCATATTGTAACTGAAAGAAAAAAAATGTGATGCTTCAGTAGGTCAAAGGGTGTAAAGAGATAAATGTAATTGCAATAAATGTAATTGCAGTAAATTCAATATATTGAAAGATGTTACCATTTAATTAAAAGTATATTAATTATGCATGTATCTCTTCCACAGCCTTACTGTGTGGGCTTGAGAAGTAACTGAGTACATTCAGCTCTAGCTGCCACATGAAACCCACGGCTGCTTAATTTCTCGCTCACACACTTAACACTGCCTGCTGAACTTTTGCTAGGAGTAAACAATGACATACATGGGGGTTATTTGGAGTCACTTTTACCTTTCTGTATTCTTTGGCATCTGAGAACTGACATAAGTCTTACCCTACCTGTTTCGCCCAAGAGGATGGAAACTGCCTTTTGAGCAAGTTTTGCAATATGAGGTTTAAAAACCACATTATTTAGGGATGCAGAATCACTGTAAAGGAAAGCAACAGATTTGGCTACCCATACCACGGGGCTGTGCAGGCAGTAGCATCCTGTAGTCTTGGGACATAAAATGCGGGGCTGGCTGAGAGCTCCAGCAGGCTGGCAAGGATGGGACAGGAGAACAAGACTTGGTGGTGGAAAAACCGCAGCACCTGCAGCTCCCCAGAGCATCCCATGGTTGGCACTGCCACCCCCACCCTCAGGTGCTTAATGTCACCATCAGGTGCCTGGTGCTCAGCTTAGCTATACGCCCACTTAGTGAAAGCCTTTTCATTAATACGGAAGAGTGACTTTTTATAAATGCTGTGTTGTCTTTCTCGGTACAGAAAATCTTCCACATCAGGGCAGACTTGCCCTTTGCAGCACTGGCGAGTCCATCCTGGCAGACTGTGCCCAGGGCTGTGCCAACAATCTTCTGCTAAAGGCTGCTACCTTGTCATATCTTTTATTATCAAATGAGATGGAGTGAACTCTCATGAGGGAAAACAAATCCCATTAGTGTTTGTGGAAATTTCAAACTGCCTATTATGAAATTAAAACAGGAAACAAAGTGACTGGGGGAGGAGAGAGACAGCTGTCCCTAATCACTTAATAGATGCCCATACATCTCCTTAGAGCTTGCAATAAATCAGGCCTCATTTTAACCAGATGTGCAAGTTAATGAAATCAGAATCCAAATGTTCATCTCTAGCTAATTTGCTGTAGATTTTTTTCCTTGTTTCCATGCCTTATGGAAATGAGAGTAAAGATTTTTGTTGTTGTTGTTGTTGTTGATTTTCATGCTTATGCAAGCTCTGCCTTTTTTTCTTCTACAGAAATTTTGGCCTTGGTTCAGCAAGACACTCACACATGAGCAGCTTCAGGGTGAGACTGGTCTCCCTGCCTCCCTCCAAAATAGCCAGGAAAATTCAAACAGTTGCAGCGGAAGCACTTGCCTGTGCTGTGTGCTGTGCCAAGGCTTTAAACCACAAGATATTCTTACCAGGCACATTTGATAAGCTAGGCTTGGCTGTTTTCCTGCATGCTTTTTGGCTGATGACAAGAGTAATACATAACAAAGCTGCAGCCTGCTCCAAAAAAGATAGCAGAGTTATTTTCTTCTCTGTGCCTGGAATGGTCAGGATTTGACAAATCATCAGGGCTGAGCTTCATCTGTTTGGTTTGCAGTGACTCAGGAAGTGCACAGACCTCATCTGCTGTGCCAGGGCAGACAGGGCAGAAGTCCTGGGGAAGAGGCTTGTTGTGCAGCATGGGGAAGGACAGCTCAGCTAGAAGGCAAAAGAAGAGTCCAGTGCTGTGGACAGGCTTAGGGATGGAGGGATGGCTGGGAGAGTCAAGTGTCTTCAGGGACCAGGCTTCAGAAGAAGGAAGAGCCAAAAGCAACTAAAGCCCAAAATAGATTGTTTTCACTTTGACCTTTTGCTAGGGTGTGTGCCCTGTTCTCTGCACTCTGAAGGCAGACAAAGCTACAGAAAGGCAGAGAAGGACTGGAAGCTGGGATGGAGTCGCTGTTTGCTGCTATTTGGCGCTGTGCCTTTCCTGGTTACATTTGTGTCTTGTATGCCAGTACCAGCCTGGGTCCACTGTGAGTTCTGGCTATTCTAAGTGTGAGACTGCCTGCAGGTTGCATCTGGACCTGGATACATGGCAGGAGGCTTTTAAGGATAGCCTGGGATATCTTTTTTGGGCATTAAATAGATAACAAAGATGAAGGTTGGAGCTTCCTCGGGTGAGGAAGAGGAGACATGGAGAGAAGTCTGAGTACAGGATGCATTTCACAAACTGAATAGGTTTTATTCCTATGCAAATGTGAGCCACAAGAAAATATATCTGTGGCTGGTGGCCTGCAGAGACTGAGGTGATCCAGCTGTTTTCATTCCCTTTCCTCCTTGGAGCAGGAGCTACAGCATAGCAGCTGTGTCTGCTTTTCAGCCAGGGAACAGTGGGGAATTGTTGAGTGGGGAGTGGTTGAGAGCTATCTTGAAATATCTTGAAGAGACTTGAGCCACTAAAATTGAGCATTTCTGAGTGGCAATAAGAGAGTCAAATGAAACCATCAGCGTCAGCTGAGAAAAGCCCCACAGTCAGGGCAGCCCTGCTAAATGGGTTTTCCTTGCCTTTAGGCTCTTGAGAGGCAGAGAGAGGGCTCACCACTGAAAATAATCTAAAATAAATAGAAACTGTTGGCAGCATGGGTAACTGCATAGGAACCTACCATCTCTGGAGGGATGAGCTATCTCAGCTGAAAGATTCCAGGGGCATGGAAACTGCTTTAAATCCCTCTGCTGTGGGCACAAGATACATCAAGCTTGTTCAGGGTCTGAGAGGAAAAAAGCATTGCCTCCATTCTGAAGAAACCCACCACTCAAAACTGAGAGCTCTCACTTCTCAGGAAAAAGACCTGAGGGCCGGAAAATCTTGAATAATAAGGGAGACTCCACAGCCTCTCTGGACAACCTCTTTCAGTGCATGGTCACTTGCACAATAAAGAAGTTCTTCCTCATATCCTGGGGGAACTTCCTGTGTATCAGTTTCTTCCCATTGCCTCTTGTCCTATTGCTTTGCACCACCAGGAAGAGCCTGGATCCATCTCTTGGCACCCTCCCTTTAGATACTCACAGACATTAATGAGGTTCTCTGTCAGTTATCTTTTGTCCAGGCTAAACAAGACCCAGTGGGTGAGTTAGTGAAAAGGCAGTAAGGCCTTGATATAGCTTAAGTAGTTTCCTTAGTCTGTGAAGGGTGAAGTGATGGTGATGATGGGATTTTTGATGTTAAAATCCATTCTATTTCAAAAGCAGTGTTTGAGGAAATGTGTTTTTTAATGACAACAAAGCCTGGCCTGGTTAGTAGAGAAAGAATGTCGGCTGATGCTCATTACTGTAGTGCTACAGCTCATTTCTAACAACCTTCAATAACAAAGAAACACAAAAAATCTTAATCTGTTTTTTTTCAAACTGTCAAAAAATAAGGCATTCTTCCTGTTTTGTTTTCTTTTGTTTTTTGTTTTTTTGGGTTGGTTTTTTTTTTGTTTGTTTGTTTGTTGGTTTGTTTTTTTTTTTTTTGAAAGCCCAGAAGTATTTATTGCCTCTAAAACATATACTCAGAGAAAGGGAAGAAATGTGCTGGTGGAATGGCTGTCCCGCTGTGATCTGTGACAGTTTCAGGCAACCTGGAGGAAGGGTGAAAAAGCCGAGGACATCCCGCAGGCTGTCCTGGCCAGCAAAGAGAGAAACCGAGGCTGCTGATACATGCTGGATGACAACTGCCTGCCTCTGTATGGTTTACCTCATGCAAATTCAGAAATATGGGCCATGGTAAGCTTAAAGGAGCCAGCACAAGGCGGAAGGGCAGAGCTACAGCTGGACAGTAGGCACAGTCCCCAGGAGGTGAGCAAGAAGAATGGGCATCTTGGACACACAGACAGGACAGGTCTCTTCACCAGGCAAGGATTTTTTCATCTTGTCTTCTCAATGCACTTGGAAAGGACTATAATAAAATAAAAATGGCACCAGGAGAGATTAATTTAGGGGAAATAATATTTTTTTAGGGCATTTAGATGATTGTGAGTACCAACTGGCTGAACCCAAATGATTTAATATTGTTTTTTTGTCGGCATCATCTGATCAGGTCATGTGCAGCATTTCATTTGGCACTGGTGAAAAAAATAGAGATTCTAACAAGCTCATATTTTGTTCTGAAAATCAGCACCACAAACAGCTCTCGGTTTCTAGTTCTGTTCCTTTTGAGTCCATTATAGCCATGATAAATGGTGCGCAGCCGTTTGTATGAACCTTGACAGGGGAGGGGGTGACTCACAGCAATTTTATGCCACAATGCCATATCACAGCAACAGAATCGGATGAGTAATCTCAGATCTTGCCTTCAGGCAGCTTACTGGTTTATCTCACATATCTCACTGCAACAAAATGTCAATGTTTTAATACCTTTGACATTTCTTTAGGCTCAAGAGACAATAATGAATCTTTCTTGGTTACTTGCTAAGAGGAGATTATATCAGCAAAAGCAGCCAATTCTTCTTATCCAAAGAGACAACACTGGAAATGATGTCTCTCTTTTTTTTCCCCCCACTAAATGTAAAAGTAACTCGCATTAAATAAGAGCCTTTTAATTAACTAAAGTCATCAAACATCCCTCAAATAGATTTAGTTTCAAGCAGTGACTAAATAGATTTAATGTCTAGGAACCATCCAAACACCTCAGGTGGATCCTTCCTTTTCTGTTCCTCCAGACACGTACGCTCAAGCAAAGGCTGCCTGTAATGCACAAGGCAGAACATGGCAGCACTTAAGGCTTGGTAAGCAAGCCTTACCACAGCTGATGCCTGCTGCCATAAGCTGGCACAGCCCTATTCAGCCTGTGGCCTGCACAGACACCTTCTAAGGAACAGGAACAAATAGAACCTGGTGGAAATTAGCATATTTCATCAAGTTTCTGAAGGGTGAAGGTAGAGGACTAAGCTGCCAAGGAAAGCAAGATGATGTCTATAATTTAGACCTGCTTGGAAAAGCTGATGTGAAGTTTATATTATAAATAGCTATGGTGATGCAGGTGCTCCTTACATCTAAAAAGGCAGATGCTGCTCTGAACCCATACAGACAAAATATAGGACAAAATAGATATGTCTAATATTTTTACTGAAGGGTGATCTTGATCTTTGAAGAGCCCTGTCAGGCATATGTTATGATACCCTATCTCATATGGTAGTTGCCATTCAGCATATGTTCTCTGGCTCTGACAGGGCACCTACACCAGGACTGTACAGATGGGTGCTTGCATGGGGATGTTCCACCTTATCAAGAAGATGCTTGGTTATGAAGCTGCTTCAGCATTTTTAATTCAGGTAAGGTGATATTTGATCACTTTCAACACCACAAGAGGGTAAGATGCACTTTGAAATTGCACTGCTCAAGACATGATGAAGACTATGGGGCATTTTCAAATTTATTTTTGGGTTTTGAAGTCCAACAAAAGACTTT